>NC_060191.1:41607090-41918340 GCF_021184085.1 Oncorhynchus gorbuscha | reverse complement strand
GGAACCTGGCGATTTGACAGGAGTGCCGGAGGAATATCATGATCTGCGCACGGTCTTCAGTCGGTCCCGAGCCAACTCCCTTCCTCCTCACCGGTCGTATGATTGTAGTATTGATCTCCTTCCGGGGACCACTCCTCCTCGAGGTAGACTATACTCTCTGTCGGCTCCCGAACGTAAGGCTCTCGAGGATTATTTGTCTGTGTCTCTTGACGCCGGTACCATAGTGCCTTCTTCTTCTCCGGCCGGGGCGGGGTTCTTTTTGTTAAGAAGAAGGACGGTACTCTGCGCCCCTGCGTGGATTATCGAGGGCTGAATGACATAACGGTTAAGAATCGTTATCCGCTTCCCCTTATGTCATCAGCCTTCGAGATTCTGCAGGGAGCCAGGTGCTTTACTAAGTTGGACCTTCGTAACGCTTACCATCTCGTGCGCATCAGAGAGGGGGACGAGTGGAAAACGGCGTTTAACACTCCGTTAGGGCATTTTGAGTACCGGGTTCTGCCGTTCGGTCTCGCCAATGCGCCAGCTGTTTTTCAGGCATTAGTTAATGATGTTCTGAGAGACATGCTGAACATTTTTGTTTTTGTCTATCTTGACGATATCCTGATTTTTTCTCCGTCACTCGAGATTCATGTTCAGCACGTTCGACGTGTTCTACAGCGCCTTTTAGAGAATTGTCTCTACGTAAAGGCTGAGAAGTGCTCTTTTCATGTCTCCTCCGTTACTTTTCTCGGTTCCGTTATTTCCGCTGAAGGCATTCAGATGGATTCCGCTAAGGTCCAAGCTGTCAGTGATTGGCCCGTTCCAAGGTCACGTGTCGAGTTGCAGCGCTTTTAGGTTTCGCTAATTTCTATCGGCGTTTCATTCGTAATTTCGGTCAAGTTGCTGCCCCTCTCACAGCTCTTACTTCTGTCAAGACGTGTTTTAAGTGGTCCGGTTCCGCCCAGGGAGCTTTTGATCTTCTAAAAGAACGTTTTACGTCCGCTCCTATCCTCGTTACTCCTGACGTCACTAGACAATTCATTGTCGAGGTTGACGCTTCAGAGGTAGGCGTGGGAGCCATTCTATCCCAGCGCTTCCAGTCTGACGATAAGGTTCATCCTTGCGCTTATTTTTCTCATCGCCTGTCGCCATCTGAGCGCAACTATGATGTGGGTAACCGTGAACTGCTCGCCATCCGCTTAGCCCTAGGCGAATGGCGACAGTGGTTGGGGGCGACCGTTCCTTTTGTCGTTTGGACAGACCATAAGAACCTTGAGTACATCCGTTCTGCCAAACGACTTAATGCCCGTCAAGCTCGTTGGGCGTTGTTTTTCGCTCGTTTCGAGTTTGTGATTTCTTACCGTCCGGGTAGCAAGAACACCAAGCCTGATGCCTTATCCCGTCTGTTTAGTTCTTCTGTGGCTTCTACTGATCCCGAGGGGATTCTTCCTTATGGGCGTGTTGTCGGGTTAACAGTCTGGGGAATTGAAAGACAGGTTAAGCAAGCACTCACGCACACTGCGTCGCCGCGCTTGTCCTAGTAACCTCCTTTTCGTTCCTGTTTCCACTCGTCTGGCTGTTCTTCAGTGGGCTCACTCTGCCAAGTTAGCTGGTCATCCCGGTGTTCGAGGCACTCTTGCGTCTATTCGCCAGCGCTTTTGGTGGCCGACTCAGGAGCGTGACACGCGCCGTTTCGTGGCTGCTTGTTCGGACTGCGCGCAGACTAAATCGGGTAACTCTCCTCCTGCCGGTCGTCTCAGACCGCTCCCCATTCCTTCTCGACCATGGTCTCACATTGCCTTAGACTTCATTACCGGTCTGCCTTTGTCTGCGGGGAAGACTGTGATTCTGACGGTTGTCGATAGGTTCTCTAAGGCGGCACATTTCATTCCCCTCGCTAAACTTCCTTCCGCTAAGGAGACGGCACAAATCATTATTGAGAATGTATTCAGAATTCATGGCCTCCCGTTAGACGCCGTTTCAGACAGAGGCCCGCAATTCACGTCACAGTTTTGGAGGGAGTTCTGTCGTTTGATTGGTGCGTCCGTCAGTCTCTCTTCCGGGTTTCATCCCCAGTCTAACGGTCAAGCAGAGAGGGCCAATCAGACGATTGGTCGCATACTACGCAGCCTTTCTTTCAGAAACCCTGCGTCTTGGGCAGAACAGCTCCCCTGGGCAGAATACGCTCACAATTCGCTTCCTTCGTCTGCTACCGGGTTATCTCCGTTTCAGAGTAGTCTGGGTTACCAGCCTCCTCTGTTCTCATCCCAGCTTGCCGAGTCCAGCGTTCCCTCCGCTCAAGCGTTTGTCCAACGTTGTGAGCGCACCTGGAGGAGGGTGAGGTCTGCACTTTGCCGTTACAGGGCACAGACGGTGAGAGCCGCCAATAAACGCAGGATTAAGAGTCCAAGGTATTGTTGCGGCCAGAGAGTGTGGCTTTCCACTCGCAACCTTCCTCTTACGACAGCTTCTCGTAAGTTGACTCCGCGGTTCATTGGTCCGTTCCGTGTCTCCCAGGTCGTCAATCCTGTCGCTGTGCGACTGCTTCTTCCGCGACATCTTCGTCGCGTCCATCCTGTCTTCCATGTCTCCTGTGTTAAGCCCTTTCTTCGCACCCCGTTCGTCTTCCCTCCCCCTCCCGTCCTTGTCGAGAGCGCACCTATTTACAAGGTACATAAGATCATGGACATGCGTTCTCGGGGACGGGGTCACCAATACCTAGTGGATTGGGAGGGTTACGGTCCTGAGGAGAGGAGTTGGGTTCCGTCTCGGGACGTGCTGGACCGTTCACTCATCGATGATTTCCTCCGTTGCCGCCAGGATTCCTCCTCGAGTGCGCCAGGAGGCGCTCGGTGAGTGGGTGGGTACTGTCATGTTTGTCATTTATTATCATGTCTTGTCCCTGTGCTCCCCATGCTATTCGTTTCCCTCTGCTGGTCTTATTTGGTTCTTTCCCTCCTTCTATCCCTCTCTCTCCCCCTCCCTCTCTCACTCTCTCGCTCTCTCTTCTCTCTATCGTTCCGTTCCTGCTCCCAGCTGTTCCTATTCCCCTAATCATCATTTAGTCTTCCCACACCTGTTCCCGATCCTTTCCCCTGATTAGAGTCCCTATTTATTCCTTTGTGTTCCGTTCCTGTCCCGTCGGTTCCTTGTTTAGTATTCACCATGCTGTGATTGCGTTTCGCCCTGTCCTGTCGTGTTTTTGCTGTGATTGTGTATCGCCCTGTCCTGTCGTGTTTTTTGCCTTCATCAGATGCTGCGTGTGAGCAGGTGTCTCTATCAACTACGGCCTGCGCCTACCCGAAGCGACCTGCAGTCTGTGGCCGCTTCTCCAGTTATTCCCCTCTACAGACTAGAGGATTTTTGTTATTCCCTGTTTGGACTTAAATAAACTCTGTTTCTGTTAAGTCGCTTTTGGGTCCTCTTTCACCTGCATGACAGTTCCGACAATGCAGTGATAACCAACAAGTAATCTAACTAACAATTCCAAAACTACTGTCTTATACACAGTGTAAGGGGATAAGGAATATGTACATAAGGATATATGAATGAGTGATGGTACAGAGCAGCATACAGTAGATGGTATCGAGTACAGTATATACATATGAGATGAGTGTGTAGACAAAGTAAACAAAGTGGCATAGTTAAAGTGGCTAGTGATACATGTATTACATAAGGATGCAGTCGATGATGTAGAGTACAGTATATACATATGCATATGAGAATAATGTAGGGTAAGTAACATTATATAAGGTAGCATTGTTTAAAGTGGCTAGTGATATATTTACATAATTTCCCATCAATTCCCATTATTAAAATGGCTGGAGTTGGGTCAGTGTCAATGACAGTGTGTTGGCAGCAGCCACTCAATGTTAGTGGTGGCTGTTTAACAGTCTGATGGCCTTGAGATAGAAGCTGTTTTTCAGTCTCTCGGTCCCAGCTTTGATGCACCTGTACTGACCTCGCCTTCTGGATGATAGCGGGGTGAACAGGCAGTGGTTCGGGTGGTTGATGTCCTTGATGATCTTTATGGCCTTCCTGTAACATCGGGTGGTGTAGGTGTCCTGGAGGGCAGGTAGTTTGCCCCCGGTGATGCGTTGTGCAGTCCTCACTACCCTCTGGAGAGCCTTACGGTTGAGGGCGGAGCAGTTGCCGTACCAGGCGGTGATACAGCCCGCCAGGATGCTCTCGATTGTGCATCTGTAGAAGTTTGTGAGTGCTTTTGGTGACAAGCCAAATTTCTTCAGCCTCCTGAGGTTGAAGAGGCGCTGCTGCGCCTTCTTCACGACGCTGTCAGTGTGAGTGGACCAATTCAGTTATCTGTGATGTGTATGCCGAGGAACTTAAAACTAGCTACCCTCTCCACTACTGTTCCATCGATGTGGATAGGGGGGTGTTCCCTCTGCTGTTTCCTGAAGTCCACAATCATCTCCTTAGTTTTGTTGACGTTGAGTGTGAGGTTATTTTCCTGACACCACACTCCGAGGGCCCTCACCTCCTCCCTGTAGGCCGTCTCGTCGTTGTTGGTAATCAAGCCTACCACTGTTGTGTCGTCCGCAAACTTGATGATTGAGTTGGAGGCGTGCGTGGCCACGCAGTCGTGGGTGAACAGGGAGTACAGGAGAGGGCTCAGAATGCACCCTTGTGGGCCCCGTGTTGAGGATCAGCGGGGAGGAGATGTTGTTGCCTACCCTCACCACCTGGGGGCAGCCCGTCAGGAAGTCCAGTACCCAGTTGCACAGGGCGGGGTCGAGACCCAGGGTCTCGAGCTTGATGACGAGCTTGGAGGGTACTATGGTGTTGAATGCCGAGCTGTAGTCGATGAACAGCATTCTCACATAGGTATTCCTCTTGTCCAGGTGGGTTAGGGCAGTGTGCAGTGTGGTTGAGATTGCATCGTCTGTGGACCTATTTGGGCGGTAAGCAAATTGGAGTGGATCTAGGGTGTCAGGTAGGGTGGAGGTGATATGGTCCTTGACTAGTCTCTCAAAGCACTTCATGATGACGGAAGTGAGGGCTACGGGGCGGTAGTCGTTTAGCTCAGTTACCTTGGCTTTCTTGGGAACAGGAACAATGGTGGCCCTCTTGAAGCATGTGGGAACAGCAGACTGGTATAGGGATTGATTGAATATGTCCGTAAACACACCGGCCAGCTGGTCTGCGCATGCTCTGGGGGCGCAGACCACTTTTTGGACCTGAATTCCAAAACATTCAGGAGATAGAGGTGCTCAAATTTGGCATACCCCACCATACTATGAGTCATCCATGTCTTAATCACTGGAAAAGGTAAACGGTGGAATTTGATGTAATTTAAAAGCTTACTAACAAGGTTGTCAAACTATTTTAGAACTTCTTGGAAAATATTTTTTAAATGAAGATTATGACATAAATTTTTGTTTAGTGTCAATTATCGAAAAACACATGAACTCAGATTTGTTTCATATTTCCATATGTAGTAGCTAAAACCCGACCATACATCATCTGAGTTTTTTTTGTTGATCCCGCCATCGGTTGAGAAACAACATGCTCTTGAATACAGGGTGGGTATCATTTCAATCATTGAAAAAATGTTTCATAGAATGGACCTACCCCTTCAGACCACTGCAATTTAGCTGGTACACCCATTGAAATTTAAATATAATTTACATTTCTACTTCTAATTACTACCACAAAGATGGCCGCTGGTCCACCCATGGTCGAATGTCAACTTAAATGTCTATTCTATCATCTATATTTCCAGGATTTCAATACTGTCCTATGGAGGATTGACGTAAGTCTGTGTATACAGTGCCTTGCGAAAGTATTCGGCCCCCTTAAGTTAATACTTTGTAGCGCCACCTTTTGCTGCGATTACAGCTGTAAGTCGCTTGGGGTATGTCTCTATCAGTTTTGCACATCGAGAGACTGATTTTTTCCCATTCCTCCTTGCAAAACAGCTCGAGCTCAGTGAGGTTGGATGGAGAGCATTTGTGAACAGCAGTTTTCAGTTCTTTCCACAGATTCTCGATTGGATTCAGGTCTGGACTTTGACTTGGCCATTCTAACCTGGATATGTTTATTTTTGAACCATTCCATTGTAGATTTTGCTTTATGTTTTGGATCATTGTCTTGTTGGAAGACAAATCTCCGTCCCAGTGTCAGGTCTTTTGCTGACTCCATCAGGTTTTCTACCAGAATGGTCCTGTATTTGGCTCCATCCATCTTCCCATCAATTTTAACCATCTTCCCTGTCACTGCTGAAGAAAAGCAGGCCCAAACCATGATGCTGCCACCACCATGTTTGACAGTGGGGATGGTGTGTTCAGGGTGATGAGCTGTGTTGCTTTTACGCCAAACATAACGTTTTGCATTGTTGCCAAAAAGTTCAATTTTGGTTTCATCTGACCAGAGCACCTTCTTCCACATGTTTGGTGTGTCTCCCAGGTGGCTTGTGGCAAACTTTAAACAACACTTTTTATGGATATCTTTAAGAAATGGCTTTCTTCTTGCCACTCTTCCATAAAGGCCAGATTTGTGCAATATACAACTGATTGTTGTCCTATGGACAGAGTCTCCCATCTCAGCTGTAGATCTCTGCAGTTCATCCAGAGTGATCATGGGCCTCTTGGCTGCATCTCTGATCAGTCTTCTCCTTGTATGAGCTGAAAGTTTAGAGGGACGGCCAGGTCTTGGTAGATTTGGAGTGGTCTGATACTCCTTCCATTTCAATATTATCGCTTGTACAGTGCTCCTTGGGATGTTTAAAGCTTGGGAAATCTTTTTGTATCCAAATCCGGCTTTAAACCTCTTCACAACAGTATCTCGGACCTGCCTGGTGTGTTCCTTGTTCTTCATGATGCTCTCTGCGCTTTTAACGGACCTCTGAGACTATCACAGTGCAGGTGCATTTATACGGAGACTTGATTACACACAGGTGGATTGTATTTATCATCATTAGTCATTTAGGTCAACAGTGGATCATTCAAAGATCCTCACTGAACTGCTGGAGAGTTTGCTGCACTGAAAGTAAAGGGGCTGAATAATTTTGCACGCCCAATTTTTCAGTTTTTGATTTGTTAAAAAAGTTTGAAATATCCAATAAATGTCGTTCCACTTCATGATTGTGTCCCACTTGTTGTTGATTCTTCACAAAAAAATACAGTTTTATATCTTTATGTTTGAAGCCTGAAATGTGGCAAAAGGTCGCAAAGTTCAAGGGGGCCGAATACTTTCGCAAGGCACTGTATATATATTTAAAAAACGGTATTCTATGATGTGTGGACCTCCAACCATCTTTGTGGTACCATTTGAAAGTAGACATTTCTATTTTATTCCCATTTTAGTACATTTATCAGCCAAAACCCGACACCTACCCTGTATTCAGGAGCATGTTGTGCCTCAACTGATGGTGGACACAACACAAACACCTCAGATGATGTTAAACAGGGTCTAAGCTACAACATATGCAAATATGTGAAGAAAAAAAAAAGATTTACATGTTTTTTTAGATTTAAGGTTATCAAAATATTAAATTGTTATAAAAACATTTTTTTTAAAGGAATTACAAAACCATTGACAAACCTGTTCATAAGCTTTTAAATGAAATAAATCTCAACTGTTTATCTTTTCCAGTGATCACTGTCTCATGGTATGGTGGGGTATACAAAATAGGTCAACTTTGAGCACCTTTATTCTTGAATGTTTTGGCATTCAGGTCCAAAAAGTCACTTTTATGACGACTTCTACAACGGGCAAATACTGCATGTATGGAAGGTTTAGTTCAAGTCAAAAGGGGTGCTATTAAAAAGTGAATGAATTCAAATGGATTTAACCTAGATAGAGGATAGGAGTTTAAGTTGAAAAAAGAGTCTTAGCTAAATGTGTACCCAAAAAAGTATTCTGCTTTCATAGAACAGTGTGCCGAAGCAGAAGTATAAAGTGACAAACGCATAAAACCCCACAGCTCTTTCAATTACTGAGCTTCATGTTGTAGTCCAGCAAGAACAACTTGCCACGATAATGAACATATGAGACATTGACAAACATTGGCAGAAGTCCAAGTATTTTTCTGGTGTTTATTTTTGTTTCCTTGACCACCCCCACCTCAACCCCTCCAAACACTTAACGTAGACAGCATGCAAACCAAACATGTTCTTCCTCTTCCCCACATGCTAGTTAAATAAAGGTACCATTTAAAATACAAAAATGCTCACTCAAGGCTGGCCTGTTTCCTTGACACTGTGGGTAAGCAAAGTGCCGCATCTGCAGGTCTCCATCAGTGTTCTGTCTGCTTGTTGAATCAACACATAGGCCTTAGAGAGTGGATAAGTGTGTGTGTGTGTCTATGTGTGTGTATGTGTGTCGGCTTGTGTGTATGTGCCTGTGGGTGAGTGTATTATTGTGAAAGCCCTTGTGGCTTCAGTGCTTTGAATGTGTATTTATTCACTTTGCACCAAAAAAAACAGTTTGCAGACATTGCTACCATAAGTTGTTGAAAAAATGCAAAGTACCGTGAAAATAGAGCAGAATCTATCGATGGCCTCCGTTTCTCTCTGGAGAGGAAGTGAGCTCCATATCCCTCAGACTTTGCATCAGTCAGATGTACAGTGGGCAAGCTCCTGAACACAGCAGCTGGCATACTCTGCCTATGCTCGTTCAGTAAGGCCACTCATGATATTGTAAAATCTTTGTCATTTTTCTACAATACCATTGTAGAGTGATACACTCTACAATACATTGTAGAGTGTATCAGGATCCTGGAAAGGGGTATACATTCCACATAAGATACACAATTTGCACCAAATGTTCCTATACTGTAGCATTAGCATCCAGCACAGAGAAGGCACGTAGCAACTGAATGAAATTATCATGGATGGTGCAGAATAGCACACTCATCATGTGCTGTTCAAACAGGTGCAAAGCACACTGCATTTCTGCAAAGTTCTGTGACCGGCGACAATATGACTTACTCAAGAAATAGAATGTGTCCTTGCAACTTGTAGAAAACAAGTGTTACTGCAGGATACAGTTTGATATTGCCTCCCAACATCCATGCATATCAATGATTAAGCTTCTGTATTTGTTTTAATGGATGTGATGTTCCAACTCACTTACTGGTCACATCCTTTACGCACCTATCCTGATTCAAGGTTAACACATTGTGTATCTAATGTGTCTTTAGGACGGTGAATTCTCCAGAACAGTGACAGTTTGTCTTGTTCCAACACAGTTACTGACTGAGAAGACATTCTGCCCATGAACAAAATTGCTACATACAAAGCCACAGTGTAACTGGCTGGGGTTGAGCTGTGAGAGGTAAACACAACTGACCTCATGGTAAGAGTATAGGACTTAGTTACCTGAAGAAAGACAACAGATCAACCTCTTTTCCCTGGTGAGCTATGAGCCAATCTTTCACTATTTGAGGAAACAGAACTGAGATAAAGCAAGAGTGATTCAAGTGTGCTTTAATGCTTTAATGTAATACACTTTTAGGTAGTACAAAGGGCCATATTCATTAACCATAAGTGAAAGATGAAGAGACAAAGGAAACCTGTATATGAAAAAAGTTAATCTAAAATCTATTTTTTCTAAAAACCACTTAACAGGAATTACAAAAAAACGAAGTCTAAATTCCCTGAGAATGTGAATGAAATAATCCAACAAGGTTAATTTACTTGAGACATGATTTAGGCCTACATGAAATCAAACCATTGCCTGCCCCCACAAATACAATCTTAAATGGAAAATGTTACTGTTAATCAGACTATTGACATTTGAAACACAGGCCACCATTAGAAGCATGACAAAAAAAGTTAAAAGCACTACAACAAGGTAGCATAAAACTATCTGAAAATGTCCTTGCTGTGCGTTGTTTTAATCTCTGACCTTGTAAACTTCGCCATAGGTGCCTCCACCGACCCGGAGCAGAATCTCAAAGTCCTCCTGGGGATTCCGGGTGGAGATGTCCAGTGCAGCCCGGTTCTGGGAGTCCATTACTCCTGGGGCATGGCACAAACACACACACACACACAGACGCAAACTCCCTCCAATGACTGCTGTTCCTGCTGAGGCGAACAAACACCACACCACACTCTCTCTCACCTTCCTTCTTCACTCACCAGTTAAACCCCCCTCCCTCTGGTCTCTTTCTTCTCTCTCGGTTGCATGCTCAGTGAAGCTCATTTACATTTACTCTGGTTTTATTTCCTGTTGGGTGTATGTCTGTGAAGGTATGAGTGTATGAAAGAGAGAGAGACAGAGAGAGAGAGAGAGAGAGAGAGAGGGAATGAGACTTAGTTTCACCATTGGCTTTTTTACATTATTTGTGTGTGTGTGTGTGTGTGTGTGTGTGTGTGTGTGTGTGTGTGTGTGTGTGTGTGTGTGTGTGTGTGTGTGTGTGTGTGTGTGTGTGTGTGTGTGTGTGTGTGTGTGTGTGTGTGTGTGTGTGTGTGTGTGTGTGTGTGTGTGTGTGTGTGTGCGTGCGTGCGTGCGTGCAGCTGCGCTACTCGGTTTTCTGTGTGGGTTCTTTCTTGTCACTTGGGCAAGCCTGCAGAGGTGTGAGCTACAAATCTGCAACACTGCTCTCGTTTGGAGCCATTTATAATGGCCTGACTTCCTGTAGAGCAACAGTAGCATGTCGATACACATGAGAAACAAGAACAGTGTTAAACATTAAACCATTATTTGCAAAGCTTCAGAGTGGTAGCGTTCATTATCTAAAATATTACTTCCAATGAGGAAACTTGAAAAAAACATTCTGACGCATACTTAATTAATTGATTGAATTCTGTGACTACCAAAGGACATAAGTCAAAGGCATCACATTGCTCCAGTATTGGTGATAAGAAATTAGTAAGAAATCAAAAGAGAGAAAACCTTTTCTGGACCTGCTGAGAGCACTAGTAACATTGTACAATAATATGCATATACTGTTGTTAGAATGACAGCAGGCTATATCGCATAATATTGTCAAATCAAATGTTGTCACATGCGCCAAATACAACGGGTGTAGACTTGACCGTGAAATGCTTACGAGCCCTCCCCAACTATGCAGAGTTAAAAATCATAATAATTAACACAAGAGGAATAAAATACACAATAATGGAGCTATATACAGGAAGTATCAGTACCAGATCACTGTGGAGATATATACAGGAAGTACCAGTACCAGATCACTGTGCAGGGTATTTGAGGTAGATATGGACACAAAGGCAGGGTTAAGTGACTATGCATCGGGATAGATCATAATATGAGTAAAATAAAGAACATAGTAGCAGCAGCGTATGATGATGAGTGTGAAAGTGTGTGTGCGTGTCTGAGCATACAAGAAAGCCCAAAGTGTGTCTGTCAAAGGCCATAGCACACAAACACCCACTGGTGTTTGCCATAGGCATATAGCAAGCAACCACAGATAACCTTCATTAAAATAACGAAAGGGCAATTAAGGCCTATGGGATAGTACGGCTGATGATCAGGTTTGAAATTAGACTATTTGGCGTTAGTTGTGATATGCATATGACAGTGTGCACTAACTGATAATAGAAATGTCACTTTATAATGGAGTTTCAAGGCAGAGAGATAAGGCAGAGAGATAAGTCGATGCCTATGTAATTTAAAGGTTTGGCCATAAAGGAAGTAATGTCTTGCACTTGTGCAGTCTCCTAGAAACCACACATCACCACTGAAAAAGAGATCACTGTTGCATTAGGCACAGGCTATATCACATACCACATGCACTAGCACAGTGTTCCCCAACTGGAAACCAATGGTTTTCTGAGCAAAAATAAATACACATTTGTATTTTTTCAAATGTTCATTATTGGACATAAAATACTGTAAAAACATCAGGAAATCACCTCCAAATTATTTCCTTTTTGGAAATGTTTTCCCAAGTATTCCCACGCATAATAGAGATACTATAAGTGATTTTATACAAATGTAAGCAAGGATTGAAATGATTATGTTTTAGTCAAATATTATATATGTTTGGGATTCTTGCAGTCAAATTGCAGTCTACAAATCATTTGTAATGCTGTACCGGCCCCCTGAGCATCCCCTCAAGGACAAATCTGTCCCCTGCTGGATCTAACTGATGATCCCAACAGCAGTTTACCACCCTGCATCCCACTGCTGCTTTGCTTCTGAAGCTAAGCAGGTTTGGTCCTGGATGGGAGACCAGATGCTGCTGGAAGTGGTGTTGGGGGGCCAGTAGGAGGCACCCTTTCCACTGCTCAAAACAAAAATAATCCCAATACCCTGGGGCAGTGATTGGGGCCATTACCCTGTGTAGGGTGCTGTATTTTGGATGGGATGTTAAATGGGTGTCTTGACTCTCTGTGGTCACTAAAGATCCCATGGCACTTATCGAAAGAGTAGGGGTGTTAACCCTGGTGTCCTGGTTAAATTCCCAACCTGACCCTCATACTGTCACCTAATCATCCCCAGTTTACAATTGGCTCATTCATCCTGTAACTGTTCCCCTGTAAATGAGAATGTGTTCTCAGGTAAAATAAACAAATTAAGGTTGATTTGCTAATTAGCACAACACTGTAACTATAGAACATATTACAATGTGAGAGCAATACTAAATATACTTTTTTTTTACAGCAACCAATATATTTACCTTAATAGTTCATACTCCATCACAACAATAGGAGGCAGTCAATTTACCATGCAGCAGTCATTTTGTTTGGGTAGGAACCAGGAACCAAATTGGTTTCAGTCTAGCGGTAGAAAACCATCACATTCAGGCTCCTCGGTGCATTCACGTCATTCGAAACGCTCGTCAATGATAATTATAGTGCATATATTTGGCCATCCGTCTATATGTTCACAAATGAAACATACTGATTTGTTGATCATATGCTGTCTCCAATGCATTTTCAGCGACATGTTCTGCAGTTTCTAACTAGTGGTCCGTCAGTAAACTAACTTCCTGTTTACGTCAAGTCACCACAGCCCTTTCCGTTCCAAGACATTTACGCTCCACTCACTCGCTTTTCCACTTCTCGGTCCACGTGCGGATTTCTTCAAATTTAGCACCAAAAAGACCGCAATACGAGTTTGGATCAAATGGCGTCTTCATTCGAGCAGATGAGAGCCAACGTGGGAAAGCTCTTACGAGGAATTGATAGGTATGCAGACTTGTTTGACAAATAGTAGCTTAGCTAGCCCATTCAGTTTGCTTGCTGCTACTACTTAATGCTAGCTACATTTGATTGTTTGACATTATATAGAAAGTTACAGTTAGCTGTTGGGGGTCATTTATTAGACATATCCAACATCTAACGACGTGTTTGTGTCACAGATCTTTGTTTTACCCAATGCTACTTGTAAGCTAACGTTAGCTATTTAGGTACACAGGCTTTTACCAGTAAACTGTAACGTTAAGCTAACGGTATTTACCTAACACAACATCATTTGACAGTTGGTTGGTTGTAGCTTGATTGACTCTATGCATATTTTTGCTCAACTTGTTGTAGTTTGTTAGCTGTGTCGGCTATCTGTTGAACACACGCCCTTAATGTTACATCGTTTATGATCTCTTACAGATACAACCCAGAGAACCTTGCAACATTGGAACGCTACGTGGAAACACAAGTTAAAGAGAATGCATACGACCTAGAGGCCAATTTGGCTATCCTCAAATTGTGAGTCACCCTACCTCTGACTGTCTGACTACTATCACATTTGTTAGGCTAGCACAAAATGGTTAACATATGTAGTTCGATTTGTCTGCTGGGTGGCAAGCAGCCCTTGATCATGAATCTCAATTCCATTACACATAAGTAATTGGATGAAGGCTTCTTCTGTATGGGCAAGTTTTGTTATCAACCCGGCAATCTGAACATTAACATGGTTAGTGTTTCCACAATGCCAAAAGAGAACCGGCTACATCTGCAAGTCACTTTCAGCGTTCAGATGTTTGTAAAATGGCTTTTACGATATTAAATGACAACCAATGTCATTTGCTGGTCATTGTTCCCAACTGTGTTGTGGAGATATATTTTTTATCAGTGGAGCTGCGTGGGCTACCGGGTGGACACAACTGATCGCACATCAGCACAACTGCTGATAGGCGCTTTCCGATTGCCAGGTTCACCGTACAAAATATTTAAACAGTCAGTGCATTTAGTCATTTTTACATGAACAGTGGTAGACTGCCATATGGCTCAGCACATACTACATAATTCACACACACAAACACACAGGGCAGCTCAGAGAAGTCAACTCAGACCGATCCAGCTCCTGAGCTCGATCAGTATCCGATATGGATTTAGAATGGAAAATAATGTGTTCATGCAACAATTGTTTGTGCGTTGCATCAAAACGCACCAAATCTTTTCAAACTAATAGTATCGTACCTGTATTGGAGCCCATGTCTCTAGATGCGTATTGAATCGTGCTTGTAAAGGAGGGATGCACATCCCTACTATCTAGCATGCTCCGAACACCTGTATGTAACTAAAGAAGGCCGCCAGAAACGTGTTGTCAATGAAAAATGCTGTCGGCTGCAACTGTGATAAAGACTGTTAAAACTGTGTACAGTAAGTGTATATTTTGCATTTGTGAAATTATTTTGTTGTGAAGGTAAAGAGCTTTGTTTCTAGAACCGTATCGCAATTGAGAAATGATTCACATTTATATGGAGTATCTGGCTGTTTGGCTGACGGAGCCAGTCTACCTCTGAAAATAACATAAGGTACTTGGACCTTATAGTGTACATTCTTGGGCTAGCAGAACACCACTCATGGCTATATCAATAACAGAGATGCTGTTCTTGTTCCTATAGGTACCAGTTCAACCCTGCTTACTTCCAGGTCACAGTGACGTCGCAAATTCTGCTCAAGGCCCTGACCAACCTACCACACACAGACTTTACTCTGTGCAAGTGCATGATTGACCAGACACACGTATCCTTTCGGTGCTCTGTATAATCTAGTATAAACCCTGCAACTAGTGCAGTTTGTCCATTTCTGTACTCCCTGTCAACAACAACATTGACAATAATTTGTTCAAAAACAGACAATCATTTAGTCCTGGGTGGTATACCTTATTGAGTGGTATTGGTGTGGACGTTACTGTCTATGTGGCCAGTTGTTTGCTGTGTGTGTGGTGCCTTTCCTTGACAACAGTAAAGCAGCAGGAGGAGCGCCCCATAAGGCAGATCCTGTACCTGGGGAACCTCCTGGAGACCTGCCATTTCCAGTCCTTCTGGGTATGTACACAATACATATCTTGGTCTGTCTCTTTATTTCACCTGCTTTTTGCCCTGCTCATTTCACTTAACTTTCCAGTCATTGTCAGAGAATTTTGGGGATCGTATTCTAATATGAAGGAATGGTTCCAAACAGAACATTGAGGTTAAACATGACTGTACATTGTGGCTCTAACTGGAGATTGACGGCTGTACCAATAGACAACCCCTATCATGACTTTATTATGAAGTGTGACATCCAGTACTCCAAATGGTATGATTGTATGGTACTCATTCCTTTGTCTGTCACTCAGTCCAGCCTGGAGGAGAACAGGGAATTCATTGATGGCATCACAGGCTTTGAGGACTCCGTGCGCAAGTGTGAGTAGAACATATGGAAATCAAGTTAGTTGTTGACTGTATAATATTGCAATAAAAACTTGATAATAGCCTTTCTAACTGCTGCTCTCTCCACAGTTATCTGCCATGTGGTTGGAATCACATACCAGAACATTGAGCACCGACTTCTAGCTGAGATGCTGGGTGACCCCCTTGGTAAAGGCCATTAATTTATGATGTATATCTTTTGGAGAGTTGTCCTATTGATTTCCTTTTCAGTGACTCAGTGTTACAGTGTTAATTATCTGTAAGTCAAATCCCATTTCCCCCTGCTCAGTTGACTTCCTGCTCCCCATTCAGACACACAGGTGAAGGTGTGGATGAGCAAGTACGGGTGGACGGAGAATGAGGAAGGGCAGATCTTCATCTTTAACCAGGAGGAGAGTGTCAAGCCCAAGAACATTGTGGAGAAGATTGACTTTGAGAGTGAGTGTTTCCTTGTCTTGTGTCCCAGTTTCTGTCTTGCTTGCTGGTATTCCAGTGAAGTGGCTTTTGTCTCATCTGTAGTCACTTTTAGAATTTCAAAGTTCAACTTCTTCCTTACACCCCCTCTTGTCAGTGTAGATTTAAGACTTTTCATGGAAAGACAATTTTGTTGACATTCTTTTCTCTCTTTCCCTTTTTCTCCTGCTCCCCTGTCTTCCTCTCCCTGTTTTCTCTCCTGTATTTTCCTTTGTTTCTGTCCCTCTTCCACAGGTGTATCCAGCATCATGGCCACATCTCAGTGATACCCAGACAGCAGTACATATTCCTCAAACCAACCTTTTACAATAAATGTTAATTATCCATTCAAAATCAGACCCGAAGTGTGCCGATCTTTTCACTGATTACATTGAAATCTTCACTATTATTCTACAATGTAGAAAAGAGTAAAAATAAAGAAAAACCCTTGAATGAGTAGGTGTTCTAAAACTTTTGACCGGTAGTACTTTGCACAATACACAATAGTACTTTGCACAATACACAATACACTATCTCACAACTCAATGAAACCTTCACTCTTGTGCAGACATTTAGAAACAAAACATGCCAATTTGAAAAATAAGACACCAGAGTTTTTTGAGCGAGAATTAAGACTTATGAGTAGTAAGACATGTCTAAAAGCAACAGATATCATGAATAAGAAGGGGCTAGAAGAGTCTTACATGGTGAGCTACCGAGTGGCTAGGACAGGCAAGCCCCATACTATTGTGGAGGACTTAATTCTTCCTGCTGCGGTGTGGTGTCGTATAGTGTGTGGCAGGCTTACAATGATGGTAAAAAACAACAGTTGTGAGCAAGCCCTGCCACATTCGACGAGTGAAGCCGGTGTAGTACAATTCGATCTTAGTCCTGTATTGAATCTTTGCCTGTTTGATGGTTCGTCGGAGGGCATAGCAGGATTTCTTCTTGAATGTGGCAGCTCTACCCTTTAGCTCAGTGTGTTGCTGTATGTAATCCATGGCTTCAGGTTGGGGTATATACGTACAGTCACTGTAGGGATGACGTCATCAATTCACGTATTGATGAAGCCAGTGACTGATGTGGTGTATTCCTCAATGCCATCAGAAGAATCCCGGAACATATTCCAGTCTGTGCTAGCAAAACAGTCCTGTAGCATAGCATCTGCATCATCTAAGCACTTTTTTTTGACCGAGTCACTGGTGCTTCCTGCTTTAAGTTTTGCTTGTAAGCAGGAATCAGGAGGATAGAATTATGGTCAGATTTGCCAACTGGATGGCGAGGTAGAGCTTTGTACACGTCTCTGTGTGGAGTAAAAGTGGTCTAGAGTTGTTTTTTTTTCTTCCTCTGGTTGCACAGTAACATGCTGGTAGAAATTTGATAAAATTTAATTGTCCTTGGATTAAAGTCCCTGGCCACTAGGAGCGCCTCTTCTGGATGAGCGTTTTCCTGTTTGCTTATGGTGGTATACAGCTCATTGAGTGCAGTCTTAGTGCCAGCATCGGTCTGTGGTGGTATGTGGACAGCTACGAAAAATACAAACTCTCTAGGTAGATAGTGTGGTCTACAGCTCATCATGAGATACACTACCTCAGGCAGGCAAAACCTCAAGACTTCTTTAGATATTGTGCACCAGCTGTTGTTTTCAAATCTACATAGACCGCCACCTCTTGTCTTACCAGAGGCTGCTGTTCTATCCTGCCGATACAGTGTAAAACCCGGCAGCTGTATGTTGTTCATGTCGTCATTCAGCCACGACTTGGTGAAACATACCGTTTTTAATATCCTGTTGGTAGTTTAATCTTGCTCGTAGGTCATAAATTTGAATTTTCCAATGATTGCATGTTTGCCAATAGAACAGATGGCATTGGGGGTTTACTCACTTGCCTACGAATTCTCAGAAGGCAGCCTTGCCTCCGACCCCTCTTTCTCCGTCTTCTCTTCACGCAAATGACAAGGATTTGGGCCTGTTCCTGGGAAAGCAGTATATCCTTTACGTCGGATTCATTGGACTAGTTAAAGGAGAAAGCTTCTACCAATTTGTGGTGATTTGTAAGTCGCTCTGGATAAGAGCGTCTGCTAAATGACTTAAATGTAAATGTGATTAATCGCTGTTCTGATCTCCAGAAGTTATTTCCGGTCATAAGAGAAGGTAGCAGCAACATTATGTACAAAATAAGTTACAAACAACGCTAAAAAAACAAACAAAGTAATACAGTTGGTTTGGAGCACGTAAATCGTCAGCCATCCCCTCCGGTGCCATTGTGACCCGTGGAATGTTTGCCCTCTCAATGGCTGTGCGAAGTTGCTGTATATTGGCGGGAACTGGAACATACGGTCTGGTGAGTATGCAGGCCATGGAAGAGGTGGACATTTTTAGCTTCCAAGAATTGTGTACAGATCCTTGCGACATGGAGCAGTGCATTATCATGCTGAAACAAGGTGATGGCGGCAGATGAATGGCACGACAATGGGCCTCGGGATCTCAAAACGGTATCTCTGCATTCAAATTGCCATCAATAAAATAAAATTGTGTTTATTATCTGGAGCTTATGCCTGCCCATATCATCACCCCACCTCCACCATAGGGCACTCTGTTCACAACGTTGACATGAGCAAACCGCTCGCCCACACGACGCAGTACAAGCTTTCTGCCATCTGCCCAGTACAGTTGAAACTGCGATTCATCTTTGAAGAGCACACTTCTGTAGCATGCAAATGGAAATATTTGATGCTGAACTGCAGTCAGGTCAAGACCATGGTGAGGACAACGAGCACTCAGATGATGAGTGATAATGATAATAATAATGATGATGATAATGAGACGGTTTCTGACAGCTTATGCAGAAATTATTACAACACCTCTGGTGGACTTTGTGCAGTCAGCATGGCAATTGCACCCTCCCTCAACTTGAGACATCTGTGGCATTGTGTTGTGATAAAACCACATTTTAGAGTAGCCATGTATGGCCCCCAGCACAAGGTGCACCTGTGTAATGATCATGCTGTCTAATCAGCTTTTTATATTCCACACCTGTCAAGTGGATGGATTATCTTGGCAAATGCTAAATGATCACTAACAGGGATGTAAATGAATGTGTGCACAACATTTGAGAGAAATAAGCTTTTTGTGCATATGGAACATTTTTGGTCACTTTTATTTCAGCTCATGAAACATGGGACCAACACTTTACATGTTGCGTTTATATTTTTGTTCAATTTATATGACTTGGGTCATGCAACGATTTATGAATCATGAGAGTGCGCATGCAAGCGAGACTTTCGAAGGCTGCACAGGTGAGTTACAGTGCAGTAACGAGGGTGTGGCCAATGGCCATTTTGACAAGGTAAATCGGTTCATGACTACAAAGTCAGAAGACTCTAGAAAAGTTGGTACGGTAACTCCTGGATAATAATTGAAAAGTGGATAGAGCAAGTGTTTATAAAAGTTGAAGGGTTTCTCTGCATGCACACTATTTTAACTGCACAACAAACAGCATATCGGTTTTGTAAGGACATTCAGAAAGAATTGCGACGGTATGAGTGGCAGGAATGAAAAGAAGACTCCGGTCGCAGAAATAGGTACAGCAGAGGCAACGACGGAAGATCTCGGAAGCTCGTTTAACTCCAAACGGTGGCTCTCGTCATTTACCGCTGACAAACCTACTCCAGTTCTTCAAAAACATGGTAACGGCGGTAATTCAATGGATGATGGGTTGTTCGTGGATTACGACTTTCCAATGGGAGATATGATTCTTCAACCCGCCATGGAATGGAGACGCCCAAAGGTAGCGCAGTATGACATTGTTATAACATAAACAAATAAAACATAATTAATGAAAATACTTAATTTAAATGAAAACCTTTTCTCTTACAAAATAAGTGTGTATTAATAAAACCATCCGACATACCATGTTATGTATAATTGCAATACACTGTGAGTGTGATGTTTGCATTGACAACAGGGGTGGACGGAGGTCTCTAATGGACAGTTATTTTCAATGCATGACAAATGCAAGTTTTTAGGGGTGTGTCATATACTTCTCTTTCAGGTCGCATAGACGTGCTAAGAATCATGCATGTACTGACAACCACCATTAAAAAAAAACACCCGCAGATTAGATTTGTGTGGGTAGTGTTTGGTATAGAGTTTAGCTTTTGTAACTCAAATGTCAATGAAGTGGTGAGAAACTCGGACATTGGGGCAGTGATCTTCCAGCCTGGCCCTGATCCACAGGGTTGGGTATCAAGCTCCAGATTACTGAATCATAGGTGGGTGCTATTCATTATCAGATGGGTCTGAAAACCAGCAGGCTCCAGACCCCCCTACGACGTAGGGTAAGAAAGAGTTGAATAGCCCAACTATTGGACAATGCTTTATGAGTTCAGGCCCTGGATTGAAGACTACTGCATTAGGGCAGGACTAGATCATAGTGATTTTAGCCTCAAGGCCTAGCCAATTGTCAAGCTGTCATGAGAGCCAAGTCTGGTCGGCTGGTTTTAGTCATAAAGACACAAAGGTCTCCTTACCTACGTCGTACATGTTGTATTTGCTTTGTTTCTCTCCATTGAAGATGGAGTCTTAGGTCAACAATGCCTGTCACCGTGTATCTTTGCACTTTTATTTCAGTTGATTTATCTATGGGGAGGCCTAGTCGTGTTCAGTCAATCATAAATAAAAACAAACTGTACAAAGCAACAGTTGTGAGTGAGGACAGGTGGGTTAAAGTCTCTACACTACTTTAGATCATGTAAACAGAGCGTGTCCCTGGTATGTTGTTATCCACTTCATCTTACCCAGTAAAGGGGACACTCAGCTGAAAGTGTGTTATTAAGAGGCCTGTTGTGTCTTGCTTTCTCTTCCCTCTCCCAGGATATCTGCCCTTCAGCACAGTTCATAGTGGATGGAGCAACACGTATGGACGTGTGTCAGGGAGTTCTGAGTAAGTAGAACAAATGCCGTATGTATGTTGCCCGAAGCAGTGGCTTTCCACCACCTGCCTCCTTACATATTAGGGTGTTATTCAATCTGCGTCGCACAAGTTCAGCGTTGCAGCGTGATTGCCTTTAAATGTCAATGTTCCCGCTTTTTTAGTGGAGGCTGCGTTCAATGTAAACACGGCACAGGTCTGCTCAATCAGAAATGCCCTTCAAATGTCTACTGTGGAATCTGCAATGCTTTACAGATTGAATAGAGCCCTTAGTCTTGTTTCCAACCATTGCAGTACCACAATAAGCTGGGGTACGGTTGATCTGTCTGTTTCCTTATTACCCAAAGTTTTCTCCCATTGATGGCAATGTCGTGTCTTTGGCATCATTAAAGGGAAGACTGTTATTTCATCAAATCAATTCTCAGTAATTATTATTACGTGATTAAACGAATCATGTAAATGTAATTAACTAGGAAGTCGGGGCACCAAGGAAAATCTTCAGATTGCAAAGTTATAATTTTCCATATATAACTCAATTAGTCTTCTAATTAATTATTCTTTACCTCACGTTAGTCTCATTCAAAACAATGTAAATTGTTGGTGTTCTGCACTAACCCAGCCTTTACTATGAATCATCCATACATCAATTGTCTTAATCATTTATTTACTAACTAAATAATCACAGAAATGGATAAACAAACAACACAGTAGATATGGTTACAAGGAAATGATAGGGGAGGTTCCCTAGTGGGCTAAGCCGATATGACGGCTTGGTGGACAAAGGGAAGTCTGTGTGGACTGAGAAGGGCGGGAAAGACAAATGAGTCACTACACAGTTAATTATATTAATTCAAATGCTAATCCTTTGCACAAACGCTCACTCATTCGGGAATAATTGCAATCACTATATATTTACGCACAGTGTGTCGTCATGATCTCTGTTGGAACCGTCCGTCTTTCAGTTAGAAAGTTCATCCAAGCGTCTCGTCTGTTCTTGATTAGAATGGATACTTCAGAGTACCCTTCAAAAATGTTCTTATAGAATAGATGTTTCGGCAGTTGTCGATCTTCGCATGTCAGGTTGACATAATTTCTAGCTGCAGACTAGTAATTAGTATCGAAGATTTGCTCTTATTCTGTCGGGATCGATAGTCTGAGTTTAACCATTTCCACCCGTGTGGCCAATGCTCCACGTGGTATGGTTAGGAATTCAACAACCATTACAACCTTAGCTTATACTGAGGTTTTTTCTACTCAACCTTAGACCCCTTAGCTGACTGAGGTACGCATGGTCTGAAGAGGATTTCTTCAGGTGGGGTTTTTATTTGTAACAGTAGAAAAGGACTGTCCCATGAGCCAGATCATGTCTGTGCTCATGGGGGCGGGCCAATGACTTAGTTAAACTTTAAAGGGAATACAATTCTCTCACATTAACGGTTTAACATGGCATCACATCATTTCATAAATAGTTTCATCTTTACTCATTCATTTTATACAATAATTAGACGCAAACCTCAACGGAGGCACCTGTATAAACAGAGTTATGGTAATGTGGCTGTATTGTCTTTCATGAGGTCACAAACATGAAACAAAACGGACCGGGTCATAGCTGGCTCCTCCACCGACCGTTTACACATTCTCCAAAACATGGATATTGTTTAGTTCTGTGATGTAGAAGAAGTTCCTTTGTTCTACTGTGAAACTCTCTCTCTCTCTACACTACATGGCCAGGAGGAGAGAGTCTCCTCAAGGAATTGACAACCTGAGATAACAGAACCTGGGTGTAAGAAAGGAGAGCGAGGGGGATGCCACGCTCTATACCCAGAAAGGGCCACGTCATGACAGCAAAGTTCTACCCTAGAGCACAAATCATGAATGAATTGTATGTCTACTGTACAGTAAACGACAGGTGGTCATCATCAAATGACTAAACATGCTCTCCCTTGACTTACCCAGTGACGTAAATGCGATATAATATACCTTTACCCGTCCCTCTGTCCTCCCCTGCTCTCGGTTGATTAGATGACTGCTGGTTCCTGTCTGCGGTGGCATCCCTCTCCCTGTATCGCCCGCTGATGGAGCGGGTGGTGCCCAATGGGCAGAGCTTCCAGGAGGGTTACAACGGCAGCTTTTACTTCCAGGTCAGCCTCAGGACATTAAACACACCTAATTAGGCTGTACAGTATTTGTCAAGGGTTGTTGAATTTGCACTCCTGTTTATAGGACATATGGGTGAATGACTATTTTAGTTGGAGTTTGTTGATGCCTATCCCTGAGAATAAAATGAAAACCTGTCTGTCTATAGTTCTGGCAGTACGGCGAGTGGGAGAAGGTGAAGGTTGATGACCTGCTGCCTACGCAAAAGGGCAAGCTGATCTACCTGTGCTCCTCAGAGAAAAGAGAGTTCTGGAGTGCTCTGTTGGAGAAGGCCTACGCCAAGTCAGTGTTTGTCTCTGCGATCTTTGGTGTTCTATGCATGCTGTTTTATTTCCTGCTATCCTGTCACACACACATTATCTTTGTGGATGCAATGATTTGATATTTTAACTCCGAGTTGGTCTAGAACTGCATGTCTACGTCCTTCTACCTTGTCAGTGTAATTACCTCCTGCGTGTGGCTTTAGTTGCGTAAGGCCGAAGAGGATAACACCAGGATGTACCAGTGTGTCCACTGCACTATGATGCTGCTCTGGCCTCCAATCTTACCTGTTGTGATCGACCCTCTCTGTCAGGCTGAAGGGAGGCTATCGGGCCCTGAACATGGGCTTCCCCCACGAGGCCATGGTGGACATGACAGGGGGCATAACGGAGGTGCTGACTGTGGCTTCTCTGCCCAAGGACCTGGCAGCCTTCCTCAAGCCCATTCTGGCCAAGGGGGCACTCATCAACTGTGCCAACTGCCAGGTGTGTGTAATGTTACAAGGGACAAGGTGATGAAACGTAGGTGCCGAGCCTCCATCTTTCTGATGGAATAATCTTTCTACGTGTATTAGGATTCAAACCCACTCCTATAATTGTATCAGTGAGCAGAACACGGTGATTAAACCTTCTGTTCTACTTTGCTTAGACATTAACATATGTTGTGCGTGGATTCATTTTCCCACAGGGCCCCCTTGAGCAGAGGAATGAGTTTGGAATCATGTTCAGACATGCCTACTCTGTAACCGGGCTTGAAAATGTAAGGCTACCCGCCTCTGTTGTCAAATTCACTCTCTGATTCATGACTGCACACCAAGGCCAAAAGTGTACAAATGCCACCAGCCAAAACCTGCACACATTCAGTGGAGTTGGGTTTCCTGTGTTTGATAGTCAAATAGGTTTTCAGTTTGGGTGACTCTGTCTCTCTCACTCCTCCACTCAGGTGAAGACGAAGTATGAGACTGTGGAGCTGGTCCGTGTTCACAACCCCTGGGGAAAGATGGAGTGGGAGGGACCCTGGAGTGACATGAATGGGTTAGCTAGCTATTAACCCATTAATCATACCATTTATGTGTGTGTAGGGGGGGCAGGTTCCTCACAGTGTGTTTCTGTCCACAGGCCTGAGTGGAGTCATGTCTGTGAGGAGGAGCAGAAGCGTCTGGACAGGGTTCAGAAGGAGGATGGGGAGTTCTGGTAAGTGGACCTCTCTTCATAGACTCTCTCTTTGTGTATACTTCACCTGTTCTCATATATTAATAACATCTCTCCTCGCTCAGGATGGCAGTGTCAGACTTCCGTCAGAACTTTGAGTCGATGGAGGTGTGTCACCTGAGTGAGGAGACCCTGAGCGAGCCGGGCGCCACACAGAGGCCATGGAACTGCACGATGCATCATGGGAGCTGGGTTCCACACATCTCCGCCGGGGGCTCTCCCAAAGGGGGTGGGAAAAGTCACAATGCTACTGACACACACACCACAACTATGAAATAAAAATGAATTCAGCCATACATAATCAGAGAAGGAATAGATTGATATCCATGTGTGTACCTTATTGAAACATACACACAGATGATGTACAATACTAAATATGTATCTGTCCAGGCTGGTTCTGGCAGAACCCTCAGTTCCACTTGACCCTGCTGGAGGAGGACGATGACCCCAGTGACCCTGAGCTGACCTGTTCCTTCCTAGTGGCCCTCATGCAGAAGCACCAGAGACTCAGAGGAGTCCACCTGGGCATCGGCCTGGATATCTACAAGGTACACCAGCACATGACTGTATGCAGACATACACACGCAACAGGAAATACAGCCAGAGTAGATTTAAATGAGCCACACTAAATATGAGAGAAAAAAAGGAAGGAAGGAAGAAGTCAGGGAATATTTGAGTGTGGCATAATTTTTCTCAGTGTGGAAATGTGTGTGTATGTACCCTACCGTATCCACCCCTCTCTTCCCAGGCTGCCTCAGAGTGCTCTTACCTGTCCTCTTTGGACCTGAGCTTGCGCCGCCCACTCATCAGCACCCAGGGTTACGCCCAGCGAACGGAGGTGGTGATTCGTGGTCGCCTGGCGCCCGGCCATTATGTCATCATCCCCTCCACCGCGGATACCAATCAGCAGGGAGAGTTCATCCTGCGGGTGTTGACAGAAAAGGGCAACAATGCGACGTGAGTGGACCAGTCCATGACTGGATGTTGGAGGCAGAGATACCTATGATAATTGTTTGTTTCACGGCTCTCGGTCAAGAAAAGGCTCTCTAAATTACACTGAGTTTACAACATTTTAAGAACACCTGCTCTTTCCATGACAGACTGACCAGGTGAATCCAGGTGAAAGCTATGCTCCCTTATTGATGTCACTTGTTAAATCCCACAGTCGGTGTGGAGGAACTGTTTCCTTGAGATAATTTAGTCATGGATTGTGTATGTGTGTCATTCAGAGGGTGACTGAGCAAGAGTAAAGATTTGAAATGCCTTTCAACGGGGTATGGTGGTAGGTGCCAGGCGCTCCGGTTTGAGTGTGTCAAGAACTGCGTCACTGCTGGGTTTTTCACGCTCAACAATTTTCCCATGTGTATCAAGACTGGTCCACCACCCAAAGGACATCCAGCCAACTTGACCGTGGGAAGCATTGAAGTCAACATGGGCCAGCATCCCTGTAGAACACTTTGGACACCTTGTAGAGTCCATGCCCTGACAAATTGAGGCTGTTCTGAGGACCAAAGGGGATGTGACTCAATATTAGGAAAGTGTTCCTAATGCTTTATACACTCGGTGTGTATGTTTATCCACCAATTAAAAGGTCTGTTTTTCAAGGTAAATCGTATGATTCTGTATTTTCTTTGTGTTTGCAGGCCAGCTGAGAAGCCCGGCACTGAAGTAAACTCCCCCACACAGGTAGAGGTCATTGCATTGATGTCCAAAGTATCCACAATCCAACACCTCCTGTTTCCATTAGTATGAGTTTTCGAGATATGACTAAATGGATCATCCTGTGTGTTCCACTGTAGATCTCCCTCTTGCGGCTCTCGTTTCCACACCTGTCGGTTCTGCCCTCTCCTGAGGCCACACGACAGCTCTTTAAAAAGCACCGCAACAAGGTGAGAACACATGTAGTAGGTTCCATGTAAACTGTTCCATTCTAGCCTAAGATGTGCAATATTTACTTTCAAAACTTTTTTTCGAACCTCCCAACAGAAAGGAGAGTGTCGACCTTTGGAGCTTCTCAACCTGCTTACCGAGGCCATAAAAGGCGGAGGTAAGGGTTTGGCTCCAAAAATAGACCGCTATCGTCCCTCAAAAATGGGAGCTAAGACACACCTTCGATTACCATGTACACACTTCCCCTTCACAGCAGCTTGTTATAATGGCATCTGTCAACCAGTAGCCATTGCTTTGCCAACATGCACCTGGAAAATTCTGGAAAACTGTACGAATCTCTACTGATTTAGCAGTCTTCCATAAGCCATAACTACAGTGGGAACATTCAGGAAGTAGTGATGTCACTGCAGGAGGAAGTCTTAACTGTTCCAAACTGACGGTTTGTCTGTGTGGCTTCCTGCTCTTTTCCTGGGCTGTGGCCTGCAGTGCTGGCGGGGAGCGAGAAGAAGCTGGTCCTGGAGCACTGCAAGAGCTTTGTGGTCCTCACGGATGTATCCTTTCTCTTGGAGAAAAAAATACATGTATGGCTGAACCAGTCTGCATCGAGTCTCATCATGGCTGTATGGTCAGTAGTTTATATAGATCAATAAACATGTTAATATAGGTTAAATATATACCAGATTCTGGTGTAGCGGTCTAAGCTCACATATAACCCCTGGTCATAGGGGTTCGAGCCTCGGCTAGGCCGACTGTTTGAAGATCATAGCCCTTTTTTGGGGGGAGCTATGTAATGTGTAACGTTACACACTTGCCATGTATGTACATAGACATACAAAGGTAGGGTAACTTGTCCACCATGACCTCTCTTGGTATGGTGATCTACCAAGACCTTAATTGTGCCATATGCATTTTTGATGGGCTGTTTCCTTGACTGCAGTGTCAACCCAGAGTCGGGGGTTAGCTCAGCTGGACTGGCAGGGGTTCCAGGCACTGTGGGACAAGATCAGGAAATGGACAGTAAGGTCTAAACCATACGAAGCTATCTGTCAGTGGAAGGTTTACAGTTTCAATCATTCTGTTCTTTCAATATGATAAGATTGGGCGGTAGTTTGATTGGCTAAAGCATGCTTTGTCTTTGAAGTCTAATTATGATTGGCTAAAGCATGCTTTGCCTTTGAAGTCTAATTATGATTGGCTAAAGGACACATAATAGTGATCCGTGACTTCTCTGATTCAATCATGTGACTGTGCTGATTCAATAATCATACAACCCCTTCGATGCATGTGAAGTGATTTGAGTTATATTTGTCTGAAAATATTATTCAGTCATGCTGGTCTTGATCTTCCATTTAACAGGATATATTCTTGACGTTTGATAAGAACAAATCCCAGTTGCTGGAGTACCCTGAAGTCTCACCTGCCTTGAAAGCTGCAGGTAGAACACACATGATCTAATGACAAGCTTCCATTGGTGCCTTTTAGGGGGCGCCAAAATGCCACTCTTCATGTTCAGTCCCTATTGGTCCACATGAACTTTATACCAACAGAATTTACAATGCTGAAACAGCAGGTTATGTGGTTGAACATGAGTTGATATGTATTCGTCTGGTCTGGTCTAGGCATGGGGGTGGATGACTTCGTCCTGGAGCTGATAGGCCTGCGCTACACGGAGCCAGACATGACAATCAGTTACCCCGGTTTCCTTTACCTGCTGATGAAACTGGACAGCATGATTCGTAAGGGAGGGCATGGGTGTGGTCCAACAAGGACTGAAAATAGGAATTTAGGAAGACTGATTGATGTGGGATTTTAAATGATTGAAGATGTGTTACTGACAAGAGAGATTGAAATGTGTTACTTTTGGGGTGCACTTAGAATAAACTAATAATGATACAAGAGAAATGTGTATTTGTATGTAAGGGTATTTGGTCTAATTCATCACGTTTGCTCCATTCACAGATAAATTTCAAGCCTATGACATTGTGGGAATGGGGACCATATCAGTTAGCTACAGACAGGTAAGAGCATACAGGACAGATGATCCTCCAAACCTACTCTTTTTCTCACAGCCTAGTAAACATGCAGAATACGGCAGACTTAACATGAATGAAAAGGCCGCTTTTGCATGTGATTACATATGTATAATGGCTCGGATAGCCATTTGAATTAAATATTGATTTATTGTCTCACCCTTTTTCTGATTTGTAGTGGCTCCACATGACGATGTACAACTGACCCGCTCTCACTGGTTTTCATCCCCTCCGCCGGCTCAACTGGGTTTTGGTGCAGCATTGTTTTAAATGAAAAGTTTCAGCTCTATTTTGCAATAAAGACTTTCAATTATTTGTGCCGAACATCAGATTTTAGCAACTAAGTGCATGCTGTAATTCTGTTTCACTTTCCGTTGACTGGGAATGTTTTGAAAAATGTATGTTCTGCTGAGAGACTTTAGTGTGTGTAAATATCCGCTTCAAATGCGGGGTGATCTTGTTTTCTGAATAGTGAGAAAAAAAGCACATACCAAAACCAGTGGTACTGTGGCAAACGTTCAAGCAATTTCCTGTTGTGCAATTATTACACGAGTGTTAAATAAGTCAGACTGATTTCAGAAGCTAAAAATGTAGCTTGAAGTACAGCTGCTAATTTTGTAATCAACACACACACACCCCAGACTTATTAAACAATCTAAAATAACTGGAATTAGGATCAGTAAACGTTGATATCAAAGGAGAACAGGTGTAGTTGCACACCTTTGAATGAAATGTCCTTTTCCCCATGTACTAGCTTCACCTGCAACAGGCTTTTTGAAAAAGGAGATGCCAAATCTAGGTCTGTCATTACAAGTAAATATAATTCATTAGAAAATGGATATGACTGTTTGATGTGTAATCATTTAACCTTGACATTGTACACACCACAATGCTTTCTTATAGTAATGGGACTGGAGTCCAATGCCCATGGGATTTCTGTATATCAGAAAACGATTAGGAATGTGGCAGTCATGAAAACATTAGAGGGCTACGGGGGCTTGCGATGATTCATATGGTATATCAGGCCTCGCTGATGATAATTGGCAATGGACACACAGTTGGAGCGTGACCTACTTCATGTAGTGTCTGGTCATGTCAGCCAGATCCAGCATATCAAATTTGAATGGTAAATATAAGCCACTTTACACACGACAAGCTTTCAAACAAAATGATAGGCCCAAGGGAATTTCATACGGTTTTGGTTTCGATGCACCTGCATGTTGGACTATTGATTTGGGCACCAGTGAGGTGGCATAGGCTCTCCATGAAGGGACAATAAAAATCTGAGGTGGGTAACAACACCAATGGGCTCACTGGCTAAATGATTCACGGTGTAGCATGTCCTCATTACTATTACATAAAATGGGTGGTCTTGTTATAGTTATTGTTACTGGAAACACTTATCTCCCTCACTAGCTTTAAGCACCAACTGTCAGAGCAGCTCACAGATTACTGCACCTGTACATAGCCCACCTATAATTTAGCCCAAACAACTACCTCTTTCCCAACTGTATTTAATTCATTAATTAATTTTGCTCCTTTGCACCCCATTATTTTTATTTCTACTTTGCACATTCTTCCATTGCAAAACTACCATTCCAGTGTTTTACTTGCTATATTGTATTTACTTTGCCACCATGGCCTTTTTTGCCTTTACCTCCCTTCTCACCTCATTTGCTCACATTGTATATAGACTTGTTTAAACTGTATTATTGACTGTATGTTTGTTTTACTCCATGTGTAACTCTGTGTCGTTGTATCTGTCGAACTGCTTTGCTTTATCTTGGCCAGGTCGCAATTGTAAATGAGAACTTGTTCTCAACTTGCCTACCTGGTTAAAGGTAAAATAAAATAAATACATAGGCTCTGTCTGATTCGTGTCTTGCAAGAAGAAGCATTGTAGAATGTTGTAGATAGAAATGCCACGAATAAAGCTCATGCGATTCCATATTTTACATGTAAGAGAGGTTGTTTGTTCAACATAGTGTATTTCTATCTGAACGTTCCAAAAGGTTGCATCCTGAAAGCGTCCCTGTGCAGAGTCATATATTTAGACGAATATATACCCCTGTGTAGTGTGTAGCTTGTGTTGAAAGTAACTGTTCAGATTTCTATGAGTGAAATAGTTTCCTTTCAATCGTTTTTGTTATTAAGCATGTTAATAAAAAGCAGCTTTTCTGTGTTGGAATGGAGTGGGCGTACCCCAACAGAATGAGATACAACTGGAGATACAAGTTTGAGGTGGGGTTTTTGAAGTGTTTTTCTCCAATTTATGCTTTGGCCACATTAGTTTTAGATGAGTCAACAACATTATTTGGATATGAGTTAATTAACATAATACTACCTTTTGAAAGGGACATTTTCACTGGACAGTTACTTGAATATTCTATGGATATTATAGAAGTAGTAGTTAACAGAACTATTCTAGTATTGCGCTCAAAATGTTACAGTTCGTAAATCTGTCTATACTGGCTACAAATCCATTTGTGCATAAAAAAAAACATTGTATCGTGTCAAGGGGCCAGGATAAATTGCATCTAAATGTTGATACAATGTTTCAATTATATATTTAGCAACATGCAAAGACTTCAATCTGCAATGATTTAGGTTACTTTACAAAGACATTAGGCTACATATCAGGCATAATACCTTTTTTAGAACATTACTTTTAGTAGGATATAGTCTACTACTAAATTATGTGCTCTCAGCCTTTTGGGGGGAGGGATTTCAACAGCTCATGAATAATAAGCAGACTACTGAATATTCATGACCTCGTTGGGCCTGGCAACCTACTCTAGTTTTGTAGGAGCGGCTATTTGCTTTCGACCACACCATTCTCTCCTCGGGTGGAGATTAAGCATTCTTTTAGCCAGTATTGGCAGTGTATAGACCGGATATTCCTGACGGAACGTTGAAAGCAAAGAGTTTCCGCAACTGGGTCACATTCCCTATTTCTCGTTCGAGAGTCTTAGATATACCGGTAGGTTATTAGCTATCTGACTATGGTAGATTATCACGCTTCTAATAATCAAGCATCGTCTGGAGGACCAGCCGTTTACATGGACCCAAGAGAACAAGAAAATGATTGGGACCGGGACCTGCTGCTGGACCCGGCCTGGGAGAAACAGCAAAGAAAGGTAAAATGGAAAGGAGAGGTCGGGGACTGAATTTGGGCCCTGATTGCCTAGCCGCTGCATCTATAAAACAACACGATTTTATACCGACTCAATGTAACGAACTTTCCTGTGTCCATATGGTATATGTCAAACAAGAAATGGGCTAATAGACTCTTTCCACATGCGTCATTACGACAGCAACCTGTATTTTCTTAATCGACCGAGGACAGCGATAGTTTTTTTTTATTGGAATGAAACATTGTATTACATCTAGTTCTGCCGCTTATGTTAGCCTGGTTTATTTTCCAGTCCGATATTTCTGCCATTTTCAAGATGGCCATAGGCACAATTTCGATGTGAGTCAAGAAATAGTATAAGAAATTGTGTCCTGAAAGTGTTAAGATGTTCTGGGTCGAAGCAGATAAAACACTGCTGTGCTCTCTTGTTTAAAAAAAAACTACTTTCTGTCGCAATTGAAAATAAAATATTTCCAGCTGAAAATAGTTTAAAGGTTTTTAGACTCGTCTTAATCCTTTTAATGCTTGTAACTATGATCAAAACCTTGGAAATGTGGAGTGAGGATCATTTGAGGCAATGTTGCTTAACAGTCTGAAATGATTGAGGGTCTGTCGTGCTACACCTCGTTGTGAAAATGATTTGCCTTTTTAGTGGAGTGACGTCACCCGGAGTATTATATTACAGCCCATCATTACTCAGCGTTTTAACTCACCACATTATTCATTCAACTAATTGATTTAGCCTAACCATGCGTTCAGCTTGACCCTCTCTGGATGTCGATCCTCTAAATAGGTTTGCCTATAAAGGAAGGGAGACCAACGTTTCCTCACAGGAAGAAAAATAATCAATGATGAACAAATGACTCAGATTGCCTACAAACACAGGCAATAGGGGCTTCTTTCCTAAAGAATAACACCGGTTTCTGAAGGATGTATAGCTTTTATAGATTACTGGGGAGGCGTGACATTCATAGCCAGGACATTTATTACAGAAAAGTCGGAGGGGGAACCATGGGCAAATTCCTGTGGCGTTTTCACCGCTGCTGTGCCAGTTATTGCATGAAGTTAATACATGCCTCCCACCAGTGATTCTGTACTTATTGTAGCCTATGTATTTAGGCCTACTTTATGTATGTGAAAATCAGACTCCAAGTGGACATCCAACATGCCACTGTTATTCTACCTAAAGGGTTTTTTCCAACACCAAAATGTCATCCTGCTCAGTCTAGTCCAGTTTAATACACTGGTTAAAATGTAATGCACTTCAGAGAGCTCCATTTCAGCTTGAGAACCATGTAATTAAGTCCAACCTAATGCCAAAAATCAGCCACACGCCAAGACATGATGTAATACCCAACATTTTGTTGGAGGCCATTCTTTCTGTTTTAATTTCAATATTAGCAGGGCAATGTTGGAATCTGTGTCCATGCAAATGTATCGGGATGTCAGTTATCCAACCTACTTCAAAGCAAAGGACATTCAGCCACCAAATATGTGCAAAGGGTAAAAGCCACCCCAAACTCAATCACTGTCAGTCTGATGTGATGGCCAAACGTTTTCATACACTGTTTGGATATGGTCTCGTCTCACATTCAGTTTAGCATATATTTAAGATCAGTGGGAATTTTTACTGCTCCTCATTTCCCTATATACACTGCACTATCAAAGTACCTGTCTGTTTGCATTACCGTGATTGTTGACGGTCTGTTACAACTCAGCCCCACAAAGAGAAATGCTCTTTCTCCTCTGACCAGACTCACCCATGCCACAGTGCCCTGACTTGCATAGATTACCACACAGCCAAGGTGGGCAGTGTTCTAAGTTTCTTCCCTTCTCTCCCATTTCCCCAAGCTATTAATTTGACTGGCAGACTCAGTTAGTTCAGGGCTGGCTGCTTTGGTTTCTCACAAGTGGCCATGGTGTGTTTAAGTAATTGGGGCACTAAGCGCTGGACTAGTGGGAGTGGCTGATTTGATATCCATGTTAAAAGAAACCGGTTGTTTCTCCTTTGTCGAGTGTGTGTTTGTGTGACTGGGGCTGATGAAGGGATAAGCAGGAAAGACTCAACTGTGAGTGGATATTCATATCTCCGCCCATAGCGAAACTACACCTGAGTTTCTATTGTGTTATCTGCATGAAGGCCTTCTAGCTGACCACTTTTGCAGCCTCTGGGTGTTAAGTGTCAAGTGGTCCCTCCCTGATCTCACGTCAGTGTTTGACCTGTCATCAGCCTGAGAGCAGTACTGCTGACCCTGGTCTGAAATCAGCGGAATGTAAAATGACCAGGTGGTGAGGGGACAGAGCAGAATGGAATGTAACCTCTCTCCCTCCCTCCCTTTTCTCTCTTTCTCCCACAGCAAGAGCATGCAGGGGAAACATTCCATTTGTGGCCTATTATAGCTGGGGGGGGTTCTGTTTTTTTCTTTTACGTACCCCCCCCCCCAATGAAAAATCCGTTGTTTTTTTGCAGGATTGCAGATGTGGACAATGTGGCGCACTGGGAAAGTCCTCCAGGGCAGGCAGGGAGGTTGTGTGGCCACATATTGAGGGCTTGGCAAGGGGCGTCGTCCTACCATCTTTGGGTGCTCCCGTTTTTGAAGTGGTTGGGGTTTGGGGGCTATTTGTGTTTTTCTGTGTCAGCCATTCTCTCTGGTCTGTTTCCCCTCCCCTGTTTATGGGGCATCATTTTAGGGGAGTGAGGAGAGGTTCATAATGCCTTCACATGCTAGAAGCCATAGTTGGGTTCTTTTGAAATTGAGTCGCAACCCACACGCTATGATGGTGTGGCTCATGTTATTGACTTGTACTTCTTGTGTAGCCTCCTTATCAGTAGTACTCATACTATGTTCCTGTTGGGAGATTGTCTTCTGAGCTGGTGCCAACATGCCATAGATATCAACCCCCAAATCTTATTTAGAATTGTTTAGAGCCAGGAGTCAAATATCTGCAATGTGCAGCTCTCCTACTTGAGTCTGATTTCTGTCTGTACATGTGAGACAGTGTTTGTATACACCAACTTGAAGCACTACGTGTTTGTGTGTAGGTATGTCTGTGCTTATTGGACCAGGCCCTGTGCTTTTGTAGGCAATTGGGAGAAAGGAATGTGTGTTTGGGTGTGGTCTGTGAAGAAGGGGATGGCTGCATTATTATGGGGAGGGGGCTCTAGGAGAGAAGTTATTTCTTCCACATAGCAGAGTAATGACTGTGTGCTTTGCCATGGGTTGGTGATAAACAGTATTCCGTTTAAATAAAGTTCCCTCTCCTGTTGCATGTTCTGGCAATTTAGCCAGTCATCACTAGTAGATTGGTTTGTGCAAAGTAATTGCATGACCATATTTTTTTGTCCCTTTTTTTGTCTGTCAGCAAAGGTGTGATGTGTGTCTGGCATATGTCTATTCTGATAAAAGCCTCACCGAGGCCTCTATGCAGGGAGTATTTTTGGCAGTGGTGGACCAGTCATTATTTAGTCTGTACCCGTGAGAAAGCCAAGCTTAGTGACACAGGGGAGCCAGACCACAGTGCTGCTCAGCAGGGCTTTTAGCAGGCCTAGAGCACAAGACTATCTGCTGCTATTAAAAGCACCACTACTGCAATCCACTGTCTAATCATGGCCTTGTCTGAGACTCTAATTCAATTGTAATGTAAATAGATACCGATCTAGGCATTTTATTTGTATGTATTCTAATGCAGGAGGGGGCTAAGTTAGCTTGCAGGCTATATAACCCATACAGACTATGACAGGGGCAGGCAACCCTGTTCCTGGAGTGCCACAGGCACCACACCTGACCAACTGAGCTAATTGGTCAGTTCAGTGATTGCCTAAATTATTCACACCTGGTCTTCCAGGTCGGTTAAATCAAAACATGAAGTGCCTGTGCCACTCCAGGACCTGGGTTGCCAAGCCCTGCACTATGAGATGCTTTTAACCTGAACTACAGAAAACTATTTTGCTTTAGTGAGAAATGGCAGTCGCCAACAGTGGCTTTTAGTCACCAGTGCGTTTTGTCTAGCTAACTCTACCACAACACTCATTGTGTCCTCAGCTTGACTAAAGTCAAACGCTTGAAATGCCATCCTCTAGTGCAGCCTGCCAGGTTTGACTTGATAGCATTTGTATCTCTGTCAATTGACCCATGTTACTGGTCTTGCCAAGTGTCACCACCACTGCAGCAGTAGATGTCCCCAATCTGTGCTGGAAGTTAACCCTGGCCTGAACCCAACACAACATCTGTCCCATAAATCCACTGAAACCCCTTCAGGAAAGACTGTCTGGATAAAAGGCTGGTTCTGAGATTTCATATCATATCCAGTCAGTGTCAGGCCACAGGGAGACTCTGTTACTGGGAGCAGATGTGCAGAGAGACTACTTTGTACTTTACATTAAGATGTTGCTTCAGAGACACGTGCTGTGTATTTGTATGAGTCAACTGTTACAGGAAGCTGAAGGCTTTCATCTCTGCTATTGGAAAGGCTCCGCCACAGTTTAGCCTTGACATTTCGTCTGGTAGAATGCCTACTACAGCTACGCAGTCCACCTGAATTCACAATGAACCAGAGACCAGTTACTTTTTAAAGGTGATCTTTGACTGGGTCATCACTCCTGGGGCATGCTATCAATGGATGGCTCTATCCAAAGTGCCACATTAGTAATATAGTTCATGCAGTTACAGTCCACTGCTATACCATTTGGTGAAGATCTGCCTTTGGCCACGCCCTTTTAAAGTTGACTCGCAATTGAAATGTTTCTACCACTGACTCCATCCTCCCACTGACTTGTCATTGAGTTTTTAATGTATCTAGTGTTTGTTTAACCGCAGGACTTGGTGTCTGAGCTGCATCAAACTCTGGTAGCAGGCTGCCCCCTGACATGATCTCACCCTTATCCCAGCTGGAGGAGAGGCAGCTGGATCAGGGGACTTAATAAGAACATGGCTCTGGTGGAAGGGCTAAGGAGGATCAGGAAGGCATGGCCATAGACACACCGTATCGGTTAATCCTTTTGGTCAGTGGCTTTCCATAGCTGTGGAGAACACTGCTCAAGGGTAACTCAAGGGTAGTCCCAACGAGCTACTTCTCAGATCTGTTTGGACAGAAGTGATGCAGAGGGTTGGCTTATAAACTTCAGGTTTGATTGGTTTAACCGTCGCTCAGCAGGGTTTGTGTCGGGACCGGGTGGTCTGGATGGATGTGGTTTGATCTGATGAACCTGCTGGTGGCGCTCCTAGCAGTGTGTGTGTGTGTGTGTTAACAACCAAACAAAACAGCCTTGAGTGAACAGGCTTAGCTGCCAGTCAACGGTACACATAAACACATACTGTTATCTCTGTATGATTAGTGGTAGGCTCCTCCTACCCTGTAGCCATAAGGGGAGGTCATAGAGAGAAGCAGCTCTTTGAAGCGTTTTCTCTGAGGCCCTCATTTCTATTGTGGCTTCTCGTTTTATTATTAAAGACTCTGGTAAGTGGGGCACAATGTGAGGGAGGGTCTTGAAACTAAGCAAGTTGGGATGTTGTTAATTGCCCCCAGCCCTTGGAAAAGTGCAGAAACCTACCAACACACAGTGTTTGTCTGACTCTGAGCCCCAGGTGGTTGCATGCACGGCAAGTGCAATTTTAAATATTACAGTGCGAGCCAGCAGCTACTAGGCCAACCCAGAGTTATGTCGCTGTCTTTCAGTTCGAGGTTTCACCCTGCACCCAGTCAGAGAGGGCACAGAGAGAACCAGCAACACTTTCTCTCTCCTTGGCCCATTGTTTGCATATAATATCTGCAGCGCCACTGAAAGACTCTTAAGTGTACAGAGCCCAGACAAAAGACTGTTTGTAAGAGGATTAGAGCGCGGCCCACGGAAATATACAGGCTTATTTTTAGTATTTAGGCTATATATTTTTATTTTTTGGCCAGCAGCTGGTTGGATTTCGACTTCATCACAAAACCAGTGCAGTTTAACATTTTGGCCATGTGGTCGGGTCCTCATGTGGGAGGCGCTCTTTCTAGTCAGGCATTTACAGGGGCGGACTGGCAGATCGTCAGGGAGGGAGAGAAATGCCTGGCTTTTTTTCCAGAGTGTGTTGCAACACAAAGGCAGCTCCTCAGAGACTGTTGTTAGCACATTGTTAGCACATAGACAACCGTATAAAGACCAGAAAAACACATACGCCGGACAGTTAATCTACTAGACTCATAAAGGTTGTCCTCTAACTTGAACGTTGAATCAATGCAAAACAAAGGGTGTTCATGCTACTTTGGGCACAGCCATCACCAACTCTCTAGTAGGAAGTGACAAGACTACTGGCTCTTTGCGTGCTGTAGATGCTCCCATTTAAACTCACCCAGTCCAATGGGCTTGTTTGTCCTAGTTCAGCCCAGTATGTGACTCCTACTAGAGTCCATCTCAAGGGAGTAGCAGGAAAGGGGAAGGAAGGCTGTGGCTTCTGTGGTTTTCTGTTGCTTCCTTATTCAACTCCAGTTGTAGAAGTAGCCCTGAGATTCAGATCTCTGTGTCTTTCAGTTCCACATGGTAGGAGAGATTTGGAGTCCTAAGCACAGTGTGAGACAGAACAGAGTGGGAGCTAATAGAGAGTGATGATTGTTGTTCACCAGAGGAGGAGGATTGCCCTTGAGGTGTCCCCGCCCCTTAACCAGGCCTTTTAGTGGCTAACCTGCAGGGTGAGAGATGAGGAAAGAACTTTGGGTGGTTTTTGTTTATCTCTGTCTGTAGTGTGACCTTCCTTTGCCTGTGTGTCACTGGCCAGCTGACAGAGGGCCCTATCACAGCATGCCTAGGGTGTGCATCATAAACACAGCAAAAAAAGAAACGTCCTCTCACTGTCAACTGCGTTTATTTTCAGCAAACTTGTGTAAAAAAAATTGTATGAACATAAGATTCAAAAACAGAGACTAGAGGTCGACTGATTAATCGGAATGGCTGATTAATTAGAACCAATTTCAAGTTTTCTTAAGAATCGGAAATCGGTATTTTTAGACACCGATTTGGCCGTTTATTAAAAATATATATTTTACATCTAATTAGGCAAGTCAGTTAAGAACACATTCTTATTTTCAATGACTGCCTAGGAACGGTGGGTTAAATGCCTTGTTCATGGGCAGAACGACAGATTTTTACCTTGTCAGCTCGAGGGTTCAATCTTGCAACCTTACGGTTAACTAGTCCAACGCTCTAACCACCTGCATCTCATTGCACTCCATGAGGAGCCTGCCTGTTACGCGAATGCAGTAAGAAGCCAAGGTAAGTTGCTAGCTAGAATTAAACTTACCTTTTTATTAATCAATCATAATCACTAGGTAACTACTCATGGTTGATATTACTAGTTTATCTAGCGTGTCCTGTGTTGCATATAATCGATGCGGTGCGCATTCACGAAAAAGTTGTCGTTGCTCCAAGGTGTACCTAACCATAAACATCAATGCCTTTCTTAAAATCAATACACAAGTATATACACTGCTCCAAAAAATAAAGGAACACTAAAATAACACATCCTAGATCTGAATGAACGAAATATTCTTATTAAATACTTTTTTCTTTACATAGTTGAATGTGCTGACAACAAAATCACACATTTATCAACCCACGGAGGTCTGGATTTGGAGTGTCACACAAAATTAAAGTGGAAAATCACATTACAGGCTGATCCAACTTTGATGTAATGTCCTTAAAACAAGTCAAAATGAGGCTCAGTAGTGTGTGTGGCCTCCACGTGCCTGTATGACCTCCCTACAACGCCTGGGCATGCTCCTGATGAGGTGGCGGATGTTCTCCTGAGGGATCTCCCCCCCCCCAGACCTGGACTAAAGCATCTGCCAACTCCTGAACAGTCTGTGGTTGGTGGATGGAGCGAGACATGATGTCCCAGATGTGCTCAATTGGATTCAGGTCTGAGGAATGGGCGGGCCAGTCCATAGCATCAATGCCTTCCTCTTGCAGGAACTGCTGACAACACTCCAGCCACATGAGGTCTAGCATTGTCTTGCATTAGGAGGAACCCTGGGCCAACCGCACCAGCATATGGTCTCACAAGGGGTCTGAGGATCTCATCTCGGTACCTAATGGCAGTCAGGCTACCTCTGGCGAGCACATGGAGGGCTGTGCGGCCCCCCAAAGAAATGCCACCCCACACCATGACTGACCCACCGCCAAACCGGTCATGCTGGAGGATGTTGCAGGCAGCAGAACGTTCTCCACGGCGTCTCCAGACTGTCACGTCTGTCACATGTGCTCAGTGTGAACCTGCTTTCATCTGTGAAGAGCACAGGGCGCCAGTGGCAAATTTGCCAATCTTGGTGTTCTCTGGCAAATGCCAAACGTCATGCACAGTGTTGGGCTGTAAGCACAACCCCCACCTGTGGACGTCGGGCCCTCCTACCACCCTCATGGAGTCTGTTTCTGACCGTTTGAGCAGACCCATGCACATTTGTGGCCTGCTGGAGGTCATTTTGCTGTGCTCCTCCTTGCACAAAGGCGGAGGTAGCGGTCCTGCTGCTGGGTTGTTGCCCTCCTACGACCTCCTCAACGTCTCCTGATGTACTGGCCTGGCCTGTCTCCTGGTTGCGCCTCCATGCTCTGGACACTACGCTGACAGACACAGCAAACCTTCATGCCACAGCTCACATTGATGTGCCATCCTGGATGAGCTGCACTACCTGAGCCACTTGTGTGGGTTGTAGACTCCGTCTCATGCTACCACTAGAGTGAAAGCACCGCCAGCATTCAAAAGTGACCAAAACATCAGCCAGGAAGCATAGGAACTGAGAAGTGGTCTGTGGTTATCACCTGCAGAACCACTCCTTTTATTAGGGGTGTCTTGCTAATTGCCTATAATTTCCACCTGTTGTCTATTCCATTTGCACAACAGCATGTGAGATTTATTGTCAATCAGTGTTGCTTCCTAAGTGGACAGTTTGATTTCACAGAAGTGTGATTGACTTGGAGTTACATTGTGTTTAAGTGTTCCCTTTATTTTTTTGAGCAGTGTATTTATCCTCCATGTTGGAGTCAACAGAAATACGAAATTACATTATAAATATTCCCTTACCTTTGATGATCTTTCATCAGAATGCAGTGCAAAGAATCCTAGTTCCGCAATAAATCGTTGTTTTGTTCCATAATGTCCATCACTAGTGTCCAATTAGCTACTTTTGCTAGCACGTTTAGTTCACATGTCCAAAAGCTGGCGCGGGTCCAGGCGAACTCTGATGAAAACTTCAGAAAGTTATATTCCAGGTCAAATAAACTAGTCAAACTAAGTAGAGAATCAATCTTCAGGATGTTATTATCATATATCCAATAACGTTCCAACCGGGTTATTTGTTTTTGTCTACAGAGTAATGGAACGCAAGTCAATATAATGACTACTGTGCGTAACCAGGAACTGGCATTCTGCCAGACCAGTGACTCAAATAGCTGCCATCCGGTCCCACATCACACTAGAGGCTTCATTCCACGTCTACTGACTGTTGACATCTAGTGGAAGGCGTAGGAAGTGCGAACAGATCCATATCTTATTTGGATGTGAATAGGCGATGGGTTAAATCAACCAGCCCCAGAATTTCCTCTTCCTATTTGGAAGTTTGCTTGCCCTATGAGTTCTGTTATACTCAGACTTAATTCAAACAGTTTGAGAAACTTCAGAGTGCTTTCTATCCAATAGTAATAATAATATGCATATATTAGCATCTGGGACAGAGTAGGAGGCAGTTCACTATGGGTATTCATCCAAAGTGAAAATGATGCCCCCTATTCCTAAAGGGTTAAGTTAAAATAAGTGTTCATTCAGTATTGTTGTAATTGTCAATCATTACAAATAAATAAAAAAGATTGGCCGATTTTTAAATCGGTATCGGCTTTTTTTGGTCCTCCAATAATTGGTATCAGCGGTGAAAAATCCTAATCGGTCGACCTCTAACAGAGACCTACACGTCTGTGGAACTTGTTCAGTTTGACTAACAGACATGGAATAATGTGTCCCTGAACAAAGGGGGGGTCAAAATCAAAATTAACAGTCAGTATCTGGTGTGGCCACCAGCTGCATTTACTACTGCAGTGCAGCTCCTCCTCATGGACTGCACTAGATTTGCCAGTTCTTGCTGCGAGATATTACTCTTCCACCAAGGCACCTGCGAGTTCCCAGACATTTCTGGGGGGAATGGTCCTAGCCCTCACACTCCGATCCACCAGGTCCCAGACATGCTCAATGGGATTGAGATCCGGGGTCTTCGCTGGCCATGGCAAAACACTGACATTCCTGTCTTGCAGGAAATCACGCAGGGTACCGCATGAGTGAGGAAGTCTTCCCTGTAACACACAGCATTGAGATTGCCTGCAATGACAACAAGCTCAGTCCGATGATGCTGTGACACACCGCCCCAGACCATGACGGTCCCTCCATCTCCAAATCGATCCTGCTCCAGAGTACAGGCCTCGGTGCAACATTCATTCCTTCGACGATAAACGCGAATCCGGCCATCTCCCCTGGTGAGACAACTGCAAACTCGTCAGTGAAGAGCACTTTTTGCCAGTCCCGTCAAGTCCAGCGACGGTCGGTTTGTGCCCATCAGTGACGTTGTTACCGGTGATGTCTGGTGAGGACCTGCCTTACAACAGGCCTACAAGCCCTCAGTCCAGCCTCTGTCCCCAATAGGCTGAGAGTCTGAGCACTGATGGAGGGATTGTGCGTTCCTAGTGTAACTCGGGCAATTGTTGCCGTCCTGTACCTTTACTACAGGTGTGATGTTCAGATGTTGTTAGACGTGTTCTGCCACTGCGACGACGATCAGCTGTCCGCCCTGTCTCCCTGTAGTGCTGTCTTAGGCTTCTCACAGTACGGACATTGCAATTTATTGCCCTGGCCACATCTGCACTCCTCATGCCTCCTTTGCAGCATTCATAAGGCATGTTCACGCAGATGAGCAGGGACCCTGGGCATCTTTCTTTTGGTGTTTTTCAGAGTCAGCATAAAGTTCTCTTTAGTGTCCTGTGACCTTAATTGCCTACCGTCTGTAAGCTGTTAGTTTCTTAACGACCTTTCCACAGGTGCATGTTCATTAATTGTTTATGGTTCATTGAACAAGCATGGGAAATGGTGTTTTAAACCCTTTACAATGAAGATCTGCGAAGTTATTTGGATTTTTTACGAATTATCTTTGAAAGACAGGGTCCTGAAAAAGGGCCGTTTCTTTTTAGATATGTTTCCCCCCAGTGAATCCTTCCTCCTACACTCGCTGGGGAATCACCCAACTGCCTGCATCTGTTCTCCTTCCTCAGAGCCGTGCAGGCCAGGGAAGTGCACCAGACAATCTCTCGGACAAATCGAATCAAAGCACCCAAAGGCATTCTTAAACGAGAGCGATTTTAACAAAGAGCGCTCTGTACAGGGGCCCTCCACTGCAGCAGTGTACTGGGAAGCCTAACGACCTGCAGCAGCGTAGCCCCAGACAGACAGATGTGTGAATAAACGCCTCAGTGTGCAAGCGTTCACACCACCCATGAGAAGAACAGTGTGTGGTGTTCTGTGCTCGCAGTGTAATACGTTGGATACTTGTCATAGATTTCATGCTGTGCTTGTTTGCCACGCGGTACCACTCTTTTAATTGTTGTTGGTATGATCTTGATCAGTCTCTCTGAGCTGTACACATCTAAGTTTTTGGCATTGCTCTACTACCATGCTCTTTATGGACTAGGCCTAGTGATATCCCCCACCTGCATGTATGGTGGTACCCCCCCTGGCTTAGCACCACAGGCCTACTGACTCTGACTGACCCCCCCCCCCCCAAATCTGAGACGGGCTCATTGAATCAAAATACTCTTAACCCCCACCCCTCCACCCGGTCTAAGTGTGTACTAGAGGTCGACCGATTATGATTTTCCAACACGATACCGATTATTGGAGGACCCAAAAAAAGCCGATACCGATTTAAATCGGAAGATTAAAAAATAATAATAAAAAAAGGTTTTATTTATTTGTAATGACAATTACAACAATATTGAATGAACACTTATTTTAACTTAATACATCAATAAAATCAATTTAGCCTCAAATAATGAAACATGTTCAATTTGGTTTAAATAATGCAAAAACAAAGTGTTGGAGAAGAAAGTTCCTTGCTCAGAACATGAGAACATATGAAAGCTGGTGGTTCCTTTTAACATGAGTCTTCAATATTCCCAGGTAAGTTTTAGGTTGCAGTTATTATAGGACTATTTCTCTCTATACAATTTGTATTTCATTAACCTTTGCCTATTGGATGTTCTTATTGGCACTTTAGTGTTGCCAGTGTAACAGTATAGGTTCTGTCCCTGTCCTCGCTCGAACCAGGGAACACAACGACAACAGCCACCCTCGAAGCAGCGTTACCCATCGCTCCACAAAAGCTGTGGCTCTTGCAGAGCAAGGGGAACAACCAAGTTTCAGAGCGAGTGACGTTTGAAACGCTATTAGCGTGCACCCTGCTAACTAGCTAGCCATTTCACATAGGTTACACCAGCCTAATCTTGGGAGTTGATAGGCTTGAAGTCAAACAGCTGCTGGCAAACACACAATGTTGAATGCTTACGAGCCCGCTGGTGCCTACCACCACTCAGTCAGACTGCTCTATCAAATCATAGACTCAGTTATAACATGATAACACACAGAAATACCAGCCTTAGGTCATTAAAATGGTCGAATCCGGAAACTATCATCTCGAAAACAAGACGTTTATTTCGGTGAAATATGGAACCGTTCTGGATTTTATTTAACGGGTGGCATCCATAAGTCTAAATATTGCTGTTACATTGCACAACCTTCAATATTATGTCATAATTACGTAAAATTCTGGCAAAATAGGCAGCCCAAACTGTTGCATATACACTGACACAATTTTACCTGGTTAATATTGCCTGCTAACCTTGATTTCTTTTAGCTACATATGCAGGTTTAAAAATATATACTTCTGCGTATTGATTTTAAGAAAGACATTGATGGTTATGGTTAGGTACACATTAGAGCAACGATACGCACCGCATCGATTATATGCAACGCAGGACACGCTAGATAAACTAGTAAACTAGTCATCAACCATGTGTAGTTACCTACTGATTATGACTGATTAATTTATTGTTTTATAAGGTAAGTGTAATGCTAGCTAGCAACTTACCTTAGTTTCTTACTGCATTCGCGTAACAGGCAGTTTCCTCGGAGTGCAATGAGAGGCAGGTGGTTAGAGCGTTGGACTAGTTAACTGTAATGTTGCAAGATTGAATGACAAGGTAAAAAGGTACAAATCTGTCATTCTGCCCCTGAACGAGGCAGTTAAACCCACCTAGGCCGTCATTGAAAATAAGAATGTGTTCTTAACTGACTTGCCTAGTTAAATAAAGATTAAATAAAGGTGTACAATAATAAATAAATAAATTATCGGCCAAATCGGTGTCCAAAAATACAGTTTTCCGATTGTCATGAGAACCTGAAATCGGCCCTAATTAATCGGCCATTCCGATTAATCGGTAGACCTCTACATTGCAAAACCTTCAATGTTGATACCTAGGTGTGTGGTTAGACTGAACTCTCCTTCCAGACTCACATTAAGCATCTCCAATCCAAAATTAAATCTAGACTCTGCTCCCTATTTCGCAACAAATCAACCTTCACTCATGCTACCAAACATGCCCTCGTAAAACTGTCTATCCTTCCTTGACTTCGGCAATGTCATTTGCAAAATAGCCTCCAACACTCTGCTCAGACTGCATTCAATTTGCAATCACAGTGCTGTCCGTTTTGTCACCAAAGCCCCATATACTACCATCACTGCGACCTGTATGCTCTCGTTGGCTGGCCCTCGCTTCATATTCTTCGCCAAACCCACTGGCTCTAGGTCATCTTTAAGTCTTTGCTAGGTAAAGCCCAGCCTTACCTCAGCACTCTGGTCACCATAGGAACACCCACCCGTAGCACGCACTACAGCAGGTATATTTCACTGGACATTGCCAAAGCCATCTCCTCCTTTGGCCGCCTTACCTTCCAGTTCTCTGCTGCCAATGACTGGAACGAATTGCAAAATTTACTGAAGCTGGAGACCCATATCTCCCTCACTAACTTTAAGCACCAGCTGTCAGAGCAGATCACTGCACCTGTACATAGCCCATTTTGTAAATAGATCATCCAACTACCTCATCCCCATACTGTTATTTATTTTTTGGGGTCCTTTGTACCCCAGTATCTCTACTTGCACATTCATCTTCTGCACATCTATCACGCCAGTGTTTTAATTGCTAAATTGTAACTATTTCGCCACTATGGCCTGTTTATTGCCTTACCTCATTTGCACACACTGTACATATACTTTTTTTCTATTGTGTTATTGACTTTTAGGTAGGTTTGTTTATTACACGTGTAACTGTTTGTGTCGCACTGCTTTGCTTTATCTTGACATGGTCGCAGTTGTAAATGAGAACTTGTTCTTAACTAGCCTACCTGGTTAAATAAAGGTGAAATAAAAATATATATAATAGTTCAATTCTGGCTAATTAATTACAGTCTTTGTTAGGAAGAAATGGTCTTCACACAGTTCGAGCCAGACAGCCCAAACTGTTGCATCTACCCTGACTCTGCTTGTACTGAACACAAGAGAAGTGACACAATTTCCCTAGTTAATATTGCCTGGGAACATGAATTTCATAACTAAATATGCAGGTTTAAAAATATATTGTGTATTGATTTTAAGAAAGGCATTGATGTTTATAGTTAGGTACATTGGTGCAACGACAGTGCTTTTTTGGGGGAATGCGCTTTGTTAAATCATCACCCATTTGGTGAAGTAGGCTGTGATTCAATGATAAATGATAAATTAACAGGCACCTCATTGATTATTTGCAACGCAGGACAACCTAGTTAAACTAGAAATATCATCAACCATGTGTAGTTTAACTAGTGATTATGTTAAGATTGATTGTTTTTATAAGTTAAGTTTAATGCTAGCTAGCAACTTACCTTGGCTCCTTACTGCACTCGCATAACAGGTGGTCAGCCTGCCACGCAGTCTCCTCGTGGAGTGCAATGTAATCGGCCATAATCAGCATCCAAAAATACCGATTATGAAAACTTGAAATCGACCCTAATTAATTGGCCTTGCTAATTTTTAATCGGTCGACCTCTAGTGTGTTTATGACATGATGCAGCAGTGAGTGTAATGCAGTGGATAACCCCGGGGAGGGATGGTAGATGGGGAGGCTGGTGAACTGGTTCGCAGTCAGTCAGTGATGTGGGCTGTGGTCGAGCCAGAGATCCTGTGCCGGGTGGGTTCTGAAGGGGCTCGGTCTGCCCCCCCCTTCCCCTGCATGGCTACATAGGGGCTGAGCTCAAGGGCTCCCTCCCACTCTCACTACATCACCTGTCACACCCCCTGACTGCAGAGGAGGGGTGTGTCGTCTGGTGAGGTGTTCTCCCCCTCCTAGTACTCATAACTTTTGGGATGAGTGTTTCTGTTGGATGTTGACATGTTGGGTGAGTTATGTGATTCTGCTCTCATCTGTGTATGGGTCTGATTAGGCAATGGCCATTTGGACAATAGTTAAGCAAGAATCTTGGCATTGTCGAACTGCTTTGCTTTATCTTGGCCAGGTCGCAATTGTAAATGAGAACTTGTTCTCAACTTGCCTACCTGGTTAAATAAAGGTAAGAGAAACACACACTATTTTTTTATTTTATAACTGTTTTTATATGCCTGTGTTTTGTCATCCATTTTGAGTGTGTGAGTGAGATCCTGCTGTGTGTGTGTCAGACATGTAGGGCTGTGAGTCATAAAGGGCCAGGTTGGTTGTGGAATGTCTGTTGGGGGGGGGGGGGCTGGTTCACGTTCACACATTAGATCAAACAAACACATCAGGGACAGAAATGTTGTGAAAGGATGTGGGATTGTCACTTCAAGATGCTAGCCAATTTTGGAACAAATGTTTCAGTCTGAGAAATGTCCCCCCCAAGGTGTTTAAAAAGAAATCGCTGTGGTGTGTCTGTGCAGGGGGTGGTGCACTTGGTGGTAAGCTGTTACATCATCGCCACAGTGACAGGCAGTTAAATGCGTTGCCTTATAAGGCAATGAGTGCGAGAGGCAGACAACGACAGGAAGAGGCAGTTAATGTGACAATGCTGTCTACTGGGCCAGCCTTCCTTTCTCGTTTGGTCACATTTTCTCATGCTCCCTCTTTCCCTCTCTCTCCTCCACATTGGATTTTGTTCTGGCCTTTCAAAGGTTTTCTACAAATACCCCTCCCCTTCCCCTCTGTCACATTCTGGTTTTCGTCCTTGATCTTTAAACCTTTGCCTGACTTAATGTTAATGAGAAAGGTATATATGATTGATTATTCCACTGCCAGAAGGCCTTGGTCTGAACGTGTTTTTGGTGATTTCAAACGAGCATTCACAAGATGAAACATTTTAGTTGAGTAGTGTCACGACTCTTTAATTTATAGGCCTAGGCTATGTTTCATAAAATGGGCTGTGGAATCCCATCGAGCATTCATAGTTTCAGATCTTGCAGACCAGACTGACTATCACTATTAAAGAGATGATTCCAGGCTGTGCTATTGCGGAGGCTGTTTTAGACATCTCCTCTGACTCTGAGAACCTCTGTGGAGGAGGTCACAGATTTAGAACAGATGAGGTGCAGGCTATTGAGGCCAGATACACACCTGCCACAGTGGGAATGTTTGGAATAAAGCAGAAATGTCACACTCCCCTTTATCTCTTTCTCTCACCAATGCTCTGAAACGAATCCCAGGAATGATTACCTAAGCATGTTCAGCTGGGCACAAATGCCAGGGTTCCCACCAAACATTTCTGCTTGTTCTTACATCGAAATGGAGTTGGAGTCATGAAGTTAGGACTGTTGCCTTTTGTTTTAGGACAGCGCTTATTCCAGGTACACCCATTTTGATTTGAGGAAATGACTATCCTCCCCCATAATCCTCTGACCAAATGACTCATTGGTACTCCAGTTCAATGTTGAGATGTCTGGGACAAGGGCAGCATCAAGTTCACAGTAACATGTTAAAAATGTGCTGTCGCTTGGCCACACACACTGAGAAGAATTTCTGTGTAGGTGTCAAGCAGACAGCTCACCCCCCACAATCTTGGCCAGCTTTACTGATGGTGTGGGTTGCTGGAGTGGTCATGTGGGCCTATGCAGAGGTGGTGGTTTTACCAACCGAGCACCCTGTTTGGTTGCAGTGAGTCTGCGGATTAAGTTTGAAATACCTCATGCCTGGCTGAGTAAAGTGAGAACTACCGGTTTGAGGAACGTCCTACTCATAGTTTGAGTAAGACGTCTACATGGGTTGATTCCCACTCATGTGGTTGCTACTCAGATGACCACAATTGCCTTGTTTAGAGTGCTTATGGTTGCTGTATTCGCCCCTCAGCTGTGCTTCACTGTCGTGCACTTCTTGTTTCTCTTTGTAATGGCTTCCCCTTTCAATGGCCAGGCGGAAAAGGTCAGCAGCCACTCTGGTTGGACTGCTTTTTGCTCTGGTAAGACACTACAGAGAAGGAGATGCTCTGGTAAGACACTACAGAGAAGGAGATGCTCTGGTAAGACACTACAGAGAAGGAGATGCTCTGGTAAGACACTACAGAGAAGGAGATGCTCTGGTAAGACACTACAGAGAAGGAGATGCTCTGGTAAGACACTACAGAGAAGGAGATGCTCTGGTAAGACACTACAGAGAAGGAGATGCTCTGGTAAGACACTACAGAGAAGGAGATGCTCTGGTAAGACACTACAGAGAAGGAGATGCTCTGGTAAGACACTACAGAGAAGGAGATGCTCTGGCTATAGTACAGATGATATCAGAAAATAACACATTTACACTCTCATTCATAACATTACTCAAATAGTGTTGTTTTCTGCTAATTAAAAAAATGCCTTGAATAAACAACTCAATTCTCATAGATTCGATTAGCAAAGAATTATCTGGTTTGAGTGACGGATGGAACCACACCCTTAAGTTGTCTCCCATCCTCCCATCATTGTCTAGACCACAGTAGGGGAAACCTGCATAGATGGATACATTATGTGGGAAGGCTGTGTCATCATTATGGTGACCAGCCCCGTTTTGATGCTGTCCACCATCACTGCTTACTCAGAGGCTGCAGGGAATTCAGACTGACCTAAGCAATATCAAAGCACCTGTTGGCACAGTACACATCCTCCCTGTTTGGCAGCATTTGACAGCTTTTTCTCCAACCCAGCACAGACATGCATAACCCTAAAATGATGCAATTAGTTCACCAAGGGTTAATGATGATAACTGCCAATACCTCTCTGGGGCTGCCAGATTGTGACTAACTCACAGAGCCATGTAATGACATCAGCCTATTTTGTTATTGCCTGAACTGTTGCTTTGTTATTAAAGGTCAAAACGTGGAAAGCAAATACACGTCTTTGGGGGTGGCCCGAAGTCGGGCATATGTAACTTACTCAAAGGTCTCGCAGTGCAACCGCAAACTAACTGAAGGTCATTTCTAATGTCAAGCAATTTCTTTACATGCCTTAATGGTAAAGTTCCATTTAGATACTCTGATGGTACATAATTGACATGCATGCAGTTTTATGACTACTAACTTATACGGAAGAGTAGAAACGGGTGAAGAATACTTACCATAAATCATGGTCTATCAGAATGTGTGTGCCACAGACTATGGTCTGTCTGCATGCCTCCATTGTGTGAGATTCAATGGTTGTGTTTCCAGGCGTTGGCCTCGAACTGGGAGGAGACTGAAAGGGATCCTTATCTCATGTTTGATGCCCCACAATGCCATTTTAAGAATCCGGATAGGGCACAATCCTTAAGAGCTCGCCTCTGCGCAGGGGAGGAGAATTTGGGACGGAAGGAAACCCCTTTAATTGAAATTTCCATTTATTTCCAGACCTGTCATGCCGACTACATTCAACATGTGAACCCTGCTGCAGTATCTCGCTGACCTGTGATTTATTTTGGCATTATACCCCATGTATTTATAGGTGTCCATGTCTGTGTTTGAATTGGAAAGGCCCAGTCTTCCCCTAAGCCAACTGCCAAAACGATGTCTGGAGCACTCTATTTAGTGTGCAAACTCTTATCTCCTTTCCTGACAGGATTGGGTGCGTTTACATTTGGCATTTTCTCTGAAAGTGATCGGGATCCATGAGTGGCCGTGAGAGCATTTCCTTGGCAAACACATCAGTAGTAGTGTAAAGGTTGCTATTCGTTATGAAACCGTGAACAGACATGACTATCCCCATCTTATCTTGGAGTGAGCTCAGTTATTTACGGCACATTTTAGATGCACCAATGTGGAGTATCACGCTAAGATTGACTTAGAGTTTTCTGGTTTCTAAGTTTGTTAGCTGTGGCGGTGTTGCACTGATAAATTACTATCATTCCTAATGATTCATATGAAGACAAGACAGTCTGCATCCAGAAAGGAGATTAAAGGATGGGCAGCTGATTAGCCAAGTCGAAGTGTTTGTGAACGGGTGGTGTGAGGCGGGTAGCAATGCAGTGTGATGTCAAATACAGAGTTAGAGCGCCTAAGGTTGCTGATTCTAGTGGCTGCAAGAGCTGTGGAGCCCAGTTTTATCTGCCCACTGACTCGGTCTCTTGAAGATCCAATGCTGCCATTTTTATTAACCTTTCTAGCGCGGGGGTTACTAGCGGAACACCTCCACAACATTCTGCTGAAAAGGCAGCAGGTGAAATTTTAAAATATATATTTTTATACTTTCACACATTAACAAGTCCAATACAGCAAATTAAAGATATTCCTTTGTTAATCTACCCTTCATGTCCGATTTTAAAAAAAAGCACAACATATGATTATGTTAGATCACCGCCAAGTCGAAAGACAAAGATAGGAGTCACAAAAAGCAGAAATATAGATAAAATGAATCACTGACATTTGATCTTCATCAGATGACACTCATAGGACATCATGTTACACAATACATGTATGTTTTGTTCGATAATGTGCATATTTATATCCAAAAATCTGTTTACACTGGCGCCTTACGTGCAGTAATGTTTCGATTCCAAATCATACGCTGATTTGAGCAGAAATACTCATAATAAACATTGATAAAAGATACTAGTGTTATTCACATAATTAGACTTTCTACTTAATGCCACCACTGTCAGATTTCAAAGAAACTTTACGGAAAAAGCATAATCTGAGAATGGTGCTCAGATCCCAAAACAGCCAGAGGAATAGCCGCCATTTTGGAATCAACAAAGTTAGAAACAACACCATAAATATACACTTACCTTTAATGATCTTCTTCAGAAGGCACTCCCAGGAATCCCAGTTCGACAATAAATGACTGATTTCGACAATAAATGACTGATTTGTTCCATCATTTATGTCCAAATATTCACATGTTGGCGTGTTCAGCCCAGTAATCCATCTTCATGAGGCGCAAGCATTTAATCCAGACGACAACTCAAAGTTCCGTTACATTGTTTGACTTGTTTCTAAAGCACTATATGGAATCAGTCGTTAGGATGTTTTTAACATGAAACATCAATAATGTTCCAACTGGAGAATTCCTTTGTCTTCAGAAAAGGCACTGGAATGAGAGGTAACTCTGTCTGGAGCGCGCGTAATGAGACCGAGGCACTATGCCAGACCACTGACTCCAACAGGTCCCATGAGCCCCTCCTTTATAGTAGATTCCTCATTCAACTTTCAAAAGACAGTTGACATCTAGTGGAAGCCCTAGTAAGTGCAACCTCATCCATATCTCAATGTGTACTCTGTACGCAAAGCTTTGAAAAACTACAAACCTCAAATGTCCCACTTCCTGGTTGGAATTTTCAGGTTTTCGCCTGCCATATGAGTTCTGTTATACTCAGTCACCATTCAAACAGTTTTAGTAACTTCAGTGTTTTCTATCCAATACTAATAATAATATGCATATATCGGCATCTGGGACAGAGTAGGAGGCAGTTCACTATGGGCACACTATTCATCCAAAAGTGAAAATGCTGCCCCCTACCCCAAAAAGGTTAAAATGTATTTCTAGGTAACAATTAAAGCTACAATATAACTTTTTGGGTGACTGCACCAAATCACACATAGAAATGTGAGTTGTAGATCATTCATTGAAAGAAAGTCTTAAGAAGCAGTAGATATTTTCTGTGTGCTATTTCTATGCCTTCTGATAAGTTTTCTTTTAGTTTTTGTATCTTTTGGTTTTGTACACCATCTTTCATCTTTGGTTATGGACAATACACTACAGTTAAAGTTTGGGGTCACTTAGAAATGTCCTTGTTTTCCATGAAAATACATGAAATTAGTTGCAAAATAAGTAGGAAATATAGTCAAGACATTGACACGGTCATAATTATTTTTAATTGAAATAATAATTGTCCTTCAAACTTTGCTTTCATCAAAGAATCCTCAATATGCAGCAATTACAGCCTTGCAGACCTTTGGCATTCTAGTTGTCAATTTGGTGAGGTAATCTGAAGAGATTTCACACCATGCTTCCTGAAGCACCTCCCACAAGTTGGATTGGCTTGATGGGCACTTCTTGTGTACATACGGTCAAGCTGCTCCCACAACAGCTCAATAGGGTTGAGATCCGGCGACTGTGTTGACCACTCCTTTATAGACAGAGTACCAGCTGACTGCTTCTTCCCTAAATAGTTATTGCATAGTTTGGAGCTATGCTTTGGGTCGTTGTCCTGTTGTAGGAGGAAATTGGCTCCAATTAAGCGCCGTCCACAGGGTATGGCATGGCGTTGCAAAATAGAGTGATGGCCTTCCTTCTTCCAGATCCCTTTTACCCTGTACAAATCTCCCACTTTACCACCACCAAAGCACCCCCAGACCATCACATTACCTCCACCATGCTTGACAGATGGCGTCAAGCATTCCTCCAGCATCTATCAATTTTTCTGCGTCTCATGAATGTTCTTTAATCTAAGTTTGAGGTGTTCAGATCAATCTGTCCATAACACTTTTTTCCCCCCAATCTTTCTCTGTCCAGTGTCTGTTCTTTTGCCCATCTTAATCTTTTATTTTTATTGGCCAGTCTGAGATGGCTTTTTCTTTGCAATTATTCCTAGAAGGCCAGCATCTTGGAGTTACCATTTCACTGTTGATGTTGAGACGTGTGTTTTGCGAGTACTAGGAGTACTATTTAATGAAGCTGCTGGATTAGCTAACACAACGTCCCATTGGAACACCGGAGTGATGGTGGCTGGTAATGGGCCTCTGTACGCCTATGTAGATATTCCATAAATCAGCAGTTTCCAGCTCCAATAGTCATTTACAACATTAACAATGTCTACACTGTATTTCTAATCAATTTGATGTTATTTTAATGGACAAATATTCTTTTTTCAAAAACAAGGACATTTTTAATTGACCCCCCAACTTTTGGGCAGCAGGGATGGCAGGTAGCCTAGTGGTCAGAGTGTTGGGCCCGTAACTGTGAAGGTTGCTGGATCGAATCCCCGAGCTGACAAGGTAATCTGTCGTTCTGCCCCTGAACAAAGCAGTTAACCCACTGTTCCCCGGTAGGCTGTCATTGTAAATAAGAATTTGTCTATTTAAATAAAGGTTCAATTAAAAAAAAAAATATATATATATATTTCACAGCTGTTTAGATGAACAATTAGAATGTTTGCAACCAGGAAGTAGTTAGTGCATCTTTAAGTACCTTACTGTGATTGTTTCCAATTTAAAATGAGCAATTTCTCAAGCAAGAATTTTGATAGGAGTGGTCTGAGTGGGGAGGGGACAACGAGCTGGCAGAGAGGTTTGGAAATGTCTTATTGGTCTATTAACTAATTTACCACCTGGTGGTGTCACTGGGCAGGCCATAACTCCATCCCACCAAAACTGAAATTTCAGACTGTCTTTTCGAACAGCTCTTACACTAAAAGGGCATTTAAATTTTTTTACAGGATTATTCTTATCTTGTGGAAATGTATATAAAACACAAGAAAATTGTTTTTGACTGCACTGGGCCTTAAATTACAGTGGCTCTTTTTTTGTAGGTAGCGTTCATCTATGGCAACACTTATAACAGTGGTGAAAGTATTTAGTTTTTAATAAAACATTTTTTACCACAGTTCAGTTGCGAGGTCCCTGTCTGTTCACACCTCTGACGCCTTGGCCCTCTCTGGCCTCACTGCTCTCTTTCCGTGTTCTTGCCCAAAACACCATGACCCAAACCAGCCGCACCTCAAAGTTTGCTCTCACTAGACATAGTTGGCATTCCTGACATCATGCTAATTGAGATGACAGTCATTCCTTGACGGCTCTCTGGACTCTCCCTCCACTTCGCTGGTTTAACCCAGCCTCTCAGCTGAGCTAAACTGGAGCGCAGATCTATGGAGCGGTGCACATCTGGAAGATTCCCTCGCAGGCCACTGCCACAGTCCCAGCCTCTCATTAAACACTCATCCTCTCACTGAGCAGGGAGGGAGTGGGGAGGCTAGAGTGGGCCGACATATTTCCTGTGTCAGCTGAGCTGCCTGTGGCCTACATACTTTACCCAGCAATGCCCCGGGCTGCTGCTGAATGGATACTACTAGGCCTGTTCTCCTCACTGTGACCGCTGCCCGGTGACTCTTTTACAGTCTAACTTTTTTTTAAATTAAATTTTAAAACAATTTTCTCCCCGTTTTCGTGGTATCCAATTGTTGTAGCGATGAGACAAGATGGTAATGACTAACAACTCCCGTACGGGCTCGGGAGAGACTACGGTCAAAAGCCATGCATCCTCTGAAACACAACCCAACTAAGCCACACTGCTTCTTAACACAGCGTGCCTCCAGCCGCACCATGGTGTCGCCGGAAACACTATGCACCTGGTTACCTTGGTTAGCGCGCACTGCGCCAGCCCCGCCACAGGAGTCGCTGGTGCGCGATGAGACAAGGATATCCCTACCGGCCAAACCCACCTTAACCCGGACGAAGCTTGGCCAATTGTGCGTCGCCTCCCGGTCGCGGACGGCTGCAACAGAGCCTAGGCGCAAACCCAGAGTCTCTGGTGGCACAGCTAGCGCTGCGATGCAGTGCCATAGACCACTGCCCCACCCGGGAGGCCTTACAGTCATCCTTTTAAGGTAGCTGAGAGATTCTCCTAGGACTGCCTTCTCGGCCCAACTAAATCCTAGACCAGTAACTAGAATTACAGCATGTGCGTCAAGTGTGTGTTTGTGTCCGTGGTCAGATAAAGTTGTGTAATTTGGTATGTGTATTGAACATGGGAGCTGCAGGTGTTTAAGCCTATACGTTGTGACAATAGTTGAGTCTAATTGTCAGTTGACATTAAGCAACAGTCTGTGCTGAGAGCACTACTATTGACACACAACAGTCCACATTTGCACAATGGTGTGTCCTTACTGTCCTTAGTGTTGACTTGCTGGTCTGTAGGCTGTGGCCCTATACTGCTGTAGCTGTACCCCTCCTCCCAGCCTGGCTCATTCCCCAGGTCTTTCCTTGTAACAGGATCTGGCCATAGGCAGGTCACTGAAAGGGTTAACCGAGCGGTGGAGCCCCGTCAGTGAAACCCAACCTGGCCTCTCACAAAGACAGGAAGCTACATAAATAAATCAACAAATAAACAGCGCTTCCCTCTGCTGGAAGTTTCTACGGTGCAAAGTCCAAAATATTCCCCCGGTATTTACTCTCTCTGTTGTACCCCCCCCTGTGGCAAGAGACTTCTAAAGAAAGGCCAGTAACAGCACAGGACTGCAGCACTAATTCTTGTAGGTCCCTACTTCTCTTTAGGCAGTGCTTCCTCTAGTTGAGTCAACCTGACCTGGGGACAACTCTCCTGCCCACCATTGCTGTGCAGAACAGACTGTGTCCCACTCCCAATTCTCTCCTTCCTCCCAAAGTGTGCACTTGTTCACTTCCCTTCTCGGATTTGAAAGAAAAGGCCTGTTTATAAGAAATTACGGGTAACTCCCACCAGCTCATGCCTCTACCAATCCAACACTTTTATGCTTTGTGGGGTGGAGTGAACTAGTCCGCACCTCAGGAGGCAAGAGAGATGTATTGGGACACAATCTGAGACTCTTCTCCACTAGAGGTGTAGCCTACAGCCATTACATATCATGAGGTGGAGGTCATGTGTGGGTCACTGTCATGTTACATTGTACCTTCATGCATCATATTCACACCTCAACCAAATCGCTTTCCCCCTTTTCCTCTCCTCCTCCTCTGTTTTACTGGGCGACCATAAGAAAGCGCACACTAGAGATGTCAGGATAAACTCTATCAGACCTGTTTATCAGCTTCTGTTTACAGCAGTTTGCCCTAAATGGTCATTACTACTGAAAAACTGAAACAACACTTTCTCACTGGTTAAGAATCTGCACTCGGACGAGTTCCTCTCTTAGTGATGGCTTGTCAGCACACGGAAGTGTGTGTGTTTAAATTTTTTTTTTTTATGATCACTTGTCCAGACCTGACGGGGTAATGAGAGCAGAGCGACAACGGTACCAGGACATGCTCTTTTAAAGGCTTCTGTAATAGATGGGGCTGAGCCAGTCGCAGGGAACAGCCCAGGGCTTCTGTAATATAGGGGCCGGATCAGGGAGGGAGCCAGTCATAGGGAACAGCCCCGGGATATACTACTCCACCATTTAATTAATCTCTACCAGAAAGTCTGTGTTGAAAATGGTTGAGGATGAGTACTCGCTACTGATGGTAGACTCTGGCCATGCATGAGTTTGGACTGGAGACCGGCTTTATGTAGGTAGAGTCAGAGATGGTAAAGGCCTACAGCAATAAAAACATGACGACCATCAACGAATCCAATTCCCTCAAGGTTGCTTTGTGTCTTGCTGTATTACATTTTGGGAATTGAGCAGTGAGTCCATGATAAAAGCATGGATGACGGTGGTGGAGTGGTGCGTCACTGTCTATGGTGGAGCTGACCTTGAGAGAGTGCTGACATTGTTCAAACAGCTGTTTATGCATTCTGCTGGAGAGTGGTTCTGTCTGGGGAAACCGAACCCTGGCAGCGCTTTTGCATTTTCGTGTAACCACACCTCACCCCTCTGGATGTGCTGATGCTCTGCACGCTTCCCTCACTACACTACATGAGCTAAAGTATGTGGACACTGCTCTCATTTGAAAATCATGGGCGGGGCAGCAGGTAGCCTAGTGGTTAGAGCGTTGGCCTCGTAACCGAAAGGTTGCAAGGTCGAATCCCTGAGCTTGACTAGGTACAAATCTGTTGTTCTGCCCTTGAACAAGGCAGATAACCCACTGTTTCTAGACCAGTTAACCCACTGTTCCTAGGCCGTCATTGAAAATAAGAATTTGTTCTGACTTGCCTAGTTAAATAAAGGTCAAATAAAATTTAAATAATATGGAGATGGTCCTCCCCTTTGCTGCTAGAACAGTCGGCGGTTTCAATTAATTCCAAAGGTGTTCGATGGGGTTGAGGTCAGGTCTCTGTGCAGGTCAGTCATGTTCTTCCACACTGATCTCGACAAACCATTTCTGTATTGACCTTGTTTTGTGCACGAGGGTGTTGTCATGCTGAAACAGGTGAGGGCCTTCCCAAAACCTTTGCCACCAATTTGGAAGCACAGAGTCATATACAATGTCATTGTATGCTGTAGTGTTAAGATTTCCCTTCACTGGAACTAAGGGGCCAAGCCCGAACCATGAAAACAGCACCAGACCATTATTCCTCCTCCACAAAACTTTAGAGTTGTCACTATGTGATGGAGCAGGTAGCGTTCTCCTGGCAAACCCAGATTTGTCCGTCGGCCTGCCAGATGGTGAAGCGTGATTCATCACTCCAGAGAACTCTTTTCCACTCCGGAGTCCAATGGTGGCGAGCTTTACACCACTCCAGCCGACTATTGGCAATGCACATGGGGATATTAGGCTTGTGTGCAGCTACTCTACCATGGAAACCCATTTCACGAAGCTCCCCGACGAACGGTTATTGTGCTGAAATTACTTCCAGAAGCTGTTTGGAACTTTGTAGTGAGTGTTGCAAACGAGGACAGACTATTTTTTTACGGGCTTCGGCACTCGGTGGTCCCATTCTGGGGGGTGATCCTAGATCAGCACTCCAACATTGCTTTATGCGTATGGGCCCTGGTCATTCTCCCATACATGCATGGCTCGGGGTAGTCAGTTGCCAAACTCCCTTGAACTTGATGGAAGTGGTGTCGGATAACCAAGCTTCCTCCTGCTCAAAGTGTGTGTTTGTGTGCTCTTGTCAGGAAAATACCATTTAAGTCCTAGCAGTCAACTAGTGAAATAGGCTGGAGTGTGGTGCTGGTGGACAGGCACAATGAGCTACCTGTTGCTGTGTGTTTTGAACAGTGTGGTTATCATGCGACTACTGCGTGAGACAAAGGGCATCTCACAGAACTCTAGTGCCTTGGCCACCAGGCAGACCTAACTAATTGAGCTGTAGCCTAAGAATAGGTGGCTTTGTGTCGGCCAAGGTGTTGCTGACTGACTCCCAGACCTGGCTGCTACCTTCCTGTACTCACTCAGAGGTGGACGACACAGGAGCTCATACAGCAGCAGTCATCATAATGATGACGATAATAACTTTATAATCAGTAGCATGTGAGTTTCCTCTGTTCACTGGTTTCCTCACCTTTGTGACAGTTGAGAACACACAGTATCCCCCCCCCCCCCCCCCAGTCCATGTCCCTGACTGGGCCCGTTAGCCGTTGTCCCTTAGGCCATATTGATTTCTCCCACAAACACACGGCAGGGCATAGCTGCTAGCAGACGTTCCACTGATTTACCAGCTTCTCTTCCAGAGCTAACCTGGCCCTGCTGCTGTATGTTGGTGCCCGGCTTGTTTTCTGACTGGGAGACAGTGTGTTACTGACTGATGAGAGTGCGCTCATCAGTGAGGGATTTTATTACAGCAGGCAATGCTGTCATGGGGAAGGCACGGCGGTTGTGCAATAACATTGTGTGCGAGCCTACCTCATTCTTTCTAGGTGCAGCCAGCCAGCCACACCTTTACCTGTTTAGTGTGTCACAAAAGCAGATGTTTGACTAGGGTGCTGCGTGCGGCGTCAGGGAAATTGTCGGAAGGAAGAAATGTGTGTGTAGGTAGGCTATGTGGGTTGTCGGTTCTTGCGTCTCCCTTGCATTCCTGCTCGGGGAGTGCTGCTGGTGGTGGGTCGGTCGGTTGGCAGGCAGAGACTGGAGTTGTTTGTCTCCTTGTTGGATAGCCCAGGTTTTAGACATCTATCTACATGACCCTTAACCCCTGTGAGGTTCAGCCCTGACGCAAAGACCGAAGGTGACCTTTGCTGTGGTCAAACTGAGCAGAACACAGCAGAACTCAGAGCAGAGTTATTTTGATCCTCGTTAGCCAGCTGGTGGGAATACCATACCACCCCCGAAAGTAGCCTTTGGAGAGACAAAACATGTTTTTTATCTCCAAGAATATTGACACGGTTTCCTCCTGGCTGTTGCCCTGTGTGTCTGTCCAGGTCGTTGTTTGTAGACCGAGAGCAGATAATTCTGTAATCCACTTGACCTGTGTTTTACTAGGATCTGTCTTGAGTGGCAATGATCCTGCTCTGTTCTTCAACACCACAAGAATAGTGTCATCTAGTTGTTAGTACTGCGCACACTCAACCAACACATACCTGGCCATAGAAGGGCAAACTATTTGACTAGTAGAGTCAACGTTTGTTGCTGAACTCTGTTATCACAAGGAAGTAGAAAACAATATATATATTTTTTTTCAGTTGGTGGTTTTGTATCATGTAGGCTATTGGTGTCTAGCTAGAGTAAATAGAATGCGACCTCAATCTCTATGGTCAAGTTAGTTTGTTGTCTTGGTAATTATCAACCATGTTGATTTTTTTTTTGCCATTTTGTTTTTGTATTTTAATGGTACTGTGCTATGCCACATCCCTGCTCAGTTGGAGGCCGATGGCTTGCTGCAACGTGGGGGAGCATTGTTGGCAGGGGATGTTTGTGTCAGCCCTCCTCCCCTGTGCTTGTGGGTCTCGCTCAGGCAGGGGAGTGGGGGGCTGGGAGGCAGGGAGCGGGCTGACGGGACTCATTATATACATGCTGCTCAATGGGCCCTTTGTCTGGCAGCCCTTCGGAATGGGGGGAGAACCAGGGCCAGCACCATGTCATAATGTTGTCATAATGTTGTCATACCGCAACACACCGTAACACCTTGATGGGCCATGCCTATCCTGCTGGGAGGGAGGGTCGACTGATCCCAACTTTGAGTTGGGGAAACGAGGCTTTTGGGGAGAAGGTGAAAGAAAGGGTGGGGCGGGCAGAAAGGAGTGTTCAAGCGGTAGCTCAGATGGGTTGAAATGGTGCCATGTTGGGTCTCGTTGACTCTGGACAAGAGGAGCAAGGGTTAGTGTCCCCTATCGCTACTGTTTGACCCACTCAGGAATCGGTGTGTTTTACTGGTGTTGGTGTGTATTACAGAAGCTATGTTCCAGTCTACTACACACACGGGGCCAAGAACCACAAGTGGTCCTCTTCTGATGCCATTTCTGACTGATAAAGAATAGCCCAGTCTGAAAGGAACATCATTTAGCTCACATTTCAGTTTTCTTCTCTGTGGGATTTTTTTCTTCCTTAAAAAAGAAAAAGAAGTAATTTGGGGAGAACATTTTTAACCCTCCACTAATGAATAGTGTGTGCAACAAGTTTTCAAAATAAGTACATTCAAAACACGTGTTTTCCACTGACTGTTTGTCACTAGAAAGTGCCTCGTGACCTAATGTAGGGGGGGATAAAACATGAATATTTTTTAGTCATGTGTACAGTTAGCCTGATTCCCGGATCTGTTTGTGCTATCAAGTCAACTCCTTGCCATGCGAGCCCTTTAATGTTTGGCATGACAATGAGTTAACATGGTGGTACAAACAGAGGTGTGACCAGGATAGCGTACACCGCAGTATATCAACCTTACAGCTCACTCACCTATCGCCTAAAGCACTCGGTTAAATACTTACTGTTAGTGGAAGAGATTCATAAAGAGGCTCGAAGCATGAGTGCTGAAATAGGATCAGTTTTGCCTTTTTAAAATCCTAATGAATATGATTATATGGACAGGAGGACCTGATCCTAAATCAGCACTTCTACTAATTAATTATATTACTAGGTAAGTTGACTGACAATGCATTGACCTGGGTAATAGTTATAGGGAAGAGGAGCATGGATGAATGAGACAATTTTTGTTCGACCTGAAGAGTGCCTCTTAGCCCTCCAACACCACTCTGTGCCCTCTCTGACCTCACTTCCTGTCTCTCTCCAGACGTTCACGGCCTGGTGCAACTCCCACCTGAGGAAAGCAGGCACGCAGATCGAGAACATCGAGGAGGACTTCAGGGATGGCCTCAAACTCATGCTCCTGCTGGAGGTCATCTCAGGTGAGCCAACCCGTCAACTAGATCGTCATTACACATACCAAGCTCAACTACCACAGCTAATCTACTTTACTGCACCTCAGCACCAATATACTGTTGCTTGGGCTTTGGTCAAAAGTAGTGCACTATGTAGGGATTAGTGTACCATTTGGGTAGACAGAGTGCAGTGCCAGAAACAGACTCTCTAAAGTACTAGTGTCTCCTGTTCTTTTGATACCTTTTCATCTAAGCAGTCTGGTCGTAGTCCATGGCTTTGGCCCTGTAGATGTTGTCTGTTTTGACGAGCAGCCCTGTGAAGGGTGATACTGTGACTTTAAAAGGAGCTGAGCCTGTCTGTTTTGCTGAGCCAGTGGAAAGGGCTGTTTTTGTCATGGGACTCTGGGCTCACTGCATTTTGTTTGCCTGTTTGTGTCCGTGTGTGTTCATCCACAGGGGAACGGTTACCTAAGCCCGAGAGAGGCAAGATGAGGGTCCACAAGATCAACAACGTTAACAAAGCGCTGGACTACATCGCCAGCAAGGGGGTCAAGCTGGTGTCCATTGGCGCAGAGGGTCAGTTTAGCTACCACACAAGCACTGCACACACACACACACACACACACACAGAGAGAGCACAACTCCAAAGCTCACAGAATCCTGCCAAATACATCTCCCACTTGGGAGCAAAGGCATTTGGCTGGAGAGGGAGGGAGCTCTGGGGGAGGGGCCCTTCACAAGGCCAGTAAATCAGGAGGAGGAACGGCTGTGCGCGCCCGACTCTGACGGTGCGACAGTGACCTTTCTGCTCCAGCTATCATGACAAACGGCCCCGCCAGCCTCCACTCCTCATTCCTTACTGCATGATGCACACAGCCCATTTGACATCGCTCCAGTGTAGCCCTCTAGCCCCCACCACCCAGACCAGCAGCCTACCACCCTACACCACCAAAGGACAAATGGCGAGACCGAGGCAGGCAGAGAGGGGGATATAAACTAAGTGACTGATACAATGTTGAAGCGTTGGATGTTCACAGGGGGACAGGCAAAACCATTGTCTCTTATCTGTTCAAAGCCACCGCAACAACTTGGGACATTGCTTGAATGCATTATGCATGCCTCACCCAGACAGATTTGCATTTGCACTGTAAATGACATATATTTGAAGTTCACAAACGTCTGCAGAACTAGTCCCAGATCTGTTTGTGCTATTATGACAAGTTGTTGACGTGACAGAACAAACAGATCTGGGTTCAGGCTAATTCATAACTGAGTTGATATTTAATTGTATTTATGAGTGATAACCCCTTTTTCTCTTAGAAATTGTGGATGGCAACGCCAAGATGACCCTGGGCATGATCTGGACGATCATCCTCCGCTTCGCCATCCAGGACATCTCCGTGGAAGGTCAGTCTCTCTCCTTTCAAATCTCTCTTCTCCTTCACCCCCCCCCCTTCCCCAGGCAGCTCAGGTTGGTTTAGAAAACAAAACTTTGCTTTGTTCTTCCTCAAAAAACAATTGAGGAAGAACCTGGGGGATGTCACTCCTTAAATCATATTCATTGATCCATTGCTGCTCTATGTTCTTATGCCACTAACCGAGCAGGCATTTTCCTCTTCTTTCACACACACACACACTCTTACTCAAAACAGCTGTTGCTGAGGAGATTCCACAGGTTAATGCAACTGGGTCTCTCAGATACAATACACACTCACACACACTAAAAACAACTCACCTGCTCTGTTCTGCTGAGACCACAGGAGGTTGAGTGCGCCTTGCCAAGTGAATACAAGTCTGGCCTACATGCCTGCTCTGTTCTCACTGGCACTTGACTAAGACAAAAAATGGCAGGAGAGATCGTTCACCCTGGCTTCCCCAGCTCCGCAGCACTCCTCTGTGACCGGGAGAGAAATTCAACACGTTAGCCATCTAGAATGTACACTCCAACTCAGTGGAAACTAGGTCTAGGCTGCATCTGACTCTGAAATGGCACCCTATTCCTATAGGGCTCCTGGTAGTGCACTATATAGGGAATAGGGTGCCATTTGGACATACCAGAGACCCCTCAAATTCACATTTGGACTTTGAAGCCAGTTCCTCTGCCTGTTTTCATTGTTCCCCTCTAATCAGGACCTGATTTAGACCTGGGACACCAGGTGGGTGCAATGAATTATCAGAGAGAACAGATCCAGCAGTACTCTGGACCTCCCGGTTAGGACTTGAATATCCCTGCCATAGACTTGTCGAACTCCTTCTCCTCTTTCCAGAGACCTCTGCCAAGGAGGGCCTGCTCCTGTGGTGCCAAAGGAAGACTGCGCCCTACAAAAACGTCAACGTGCAGAACTTCCACATCAGGTAGCCTACGTGTACACACACACACACACATGCACACGCACACGCACATGCACACGCACACGCACATGCACAACCTTGTCAGCAGCTAGACGTCATGCCTGACAACAGAACTTGAGACCGGAACAGGTTATAGTATTTCTCCACAGACATTTTTTGACCTCTGAAAAATTCCACAGTAGTAAAACCTGTTCAAACATTGCATCACTCACACACTCCAGGAAACTCTACCAGCTCTTTTAGAAAGACTGCCCCCTGCTGGTGAAAAGTAGGATAGACGTTAGATGTGCAGCATAGAACTGTCCCTTTTTTTTGCATTTTATTATTATGAAAAAAATGTGCCACCCCCTCTTTTTCTCCCCAATTTCGTTCTATCCAATTACCATCTTGGCTCATCGCTGCAACTCCCCAAAGGGCTCGGGGGAGGCGAAGGTTGAGTCATGCATCCTCCGAAACATGACCCACCAAACCACGCTCCTTAACACCCGCACGCTTAACTCGGAAGCCAGCCACACCAATGTGTCGGAGGAAACACCGTCAAACTGTCTACCGAAGTCAGCCTGCAGGTGCCCGGCCCTCTTCCAGGAGTCGCTAGAGCGCAATGAGCCATGTAAAGCCCCACCTGGTCAACCCCCCTCCCCTAACCTGAACGACGCTGTGCACCGCCCTATGGGACTCCTTTTCACAACACAGCCTGGGATCGAACCTTAGTCTGTAGTGATGAGATGCAGTGCCGTCGACTCTCTGCTCTCTCTGATCTCTCTCTCTCTCGTCTCTCTTGCTCTCATATTGACAGCTGGAAGGATGGCCTTGCCTTCAACGCTCTGATCCACAGACACAGGCCAGAGCTCATTGACTACGACAAGCTAAGGAAGGTGAGTGGATCAGCACACACCTCGCTTTGATTGCATGACATGTCCGTGGCTTGTTTTCTCACCCTCTGATTGGTTGCTCAGGATGACCCCTTGACCAACCTGAACAATGCCTTTGAGGTGGCTGAGAAGTACCTGGACATCCCCAAGATGATGGATGCTGAAGGTATGCACAGGGCACAGTTACTCCTGTGTGTGTGTGATTGTATAGTGTTTCTGCATATTCATACTGTATTCATTCATCTGACTACTCTTCCATCCCAAGACTCCATGACTCCAGTGTGCAGGTGGATGTGTTGTGACATCACGGCTGCTGTGGTCACCCTTACACACAGACCGTTAGCCTCAGCCCCCCTCCTCCCTCTCCCTCCCTTCATCCTTCTCACTGTTTTTTTTCTGTGGATTGTCCCTCCCCTATTTCCCTTGTCTGTGTGATCACAATTCTATCCTCCAGTTTGTATAACTGTCCCTGTCTGTGTGTATAACTGTCCCTGTCTGTGTGTATAACTGTCCCTGTCTGTGTGTATAACTGTCCCTGTCTGTGTGTATAACTGTCCCTGTCTGTGTGTCTCCCTCTGTGTAGAACTGTCCCTGTCTGTGTGTATAACTGTCTCTGCCTGTGTGTATAACTGTCTCTGCCTGTGTGTCTCCCTCTGTGTATAACTGTCCCTGTCTGTGTGTCTCCCTCTGTGTATAACTGTCCCTGTCTGTGTGTCTTCCTCTGTGTAGAACTGTCCCTGTCTGTGTGTATAACTGTCTCTGCCTGTGTGTCTTCCTCTGTGTATAACTGTCTCTGCCTGTGTGTCTCCCTCTGTGTATAACTGTCTCTGCCTGTGTGTCTCCCTCTGTGTATATCTGTCCCTGCCTGTGTGTCTCCCTCTGTGTATAACTATCCCTGTCTGTGTGTCTCCATCTGTGTACAACTCTCTGCCTGTGTGTCTCCCTCTGTGTAGAACTGTCCCTGCCTGTGTGTCTCCCTCTGTGTAGAACTGTCCCTGCCTGTGTGTCTCCCTCTGTGTATAACTGTCCCTGCCTGTGTGTATAACTGTCCCTGCCTGTGTGTATAACTGTCTCTGCCTGTGTGTCTCCCTCTGTGTATAACTGTCTCTGCCTGTGTGTCTCCCTCTGTGTATAACTGTCCCTGTCTGTGTGTCTCCCTCTGTGTATAACTGTCCCTGCCTGTGTGTCTCCCTCTGTGTATAACTGTCCCTGCCTGTGTGTCTCCCTCTGTGTATAACTGTCCCTGCCTGTGTGTCTCCCTCTGTGTATAACTGTCCCTGCCTGTGTGTATAACTGTCCCTGCCTGTGTGTCTCCCTCTGTGTATAACTGTCCCTGTCTGTGTGTATCCCTCTGTGTATAACTGTCCCTGTCTGTGTGTATAACTGTCCCTGCCTGTGTGTCTCCCTCTGTGTATAACTGTCCCTGCCTGTGTGTATAACTGTCCCTGCCTGTGTGTCTCCCTCTGTGTATAACTGTGGTTTCCCTACAGACATTGTGAACACTGCCCGTCCAGATGAGAAAGCCATAATGACTTATGTGTCCAGTTTCTACCATGCCTTCTCTGGAGCCCAGAAGGTACCCCTTACCCCCCCCCACCTGGTCCTGTCCACATCTACCCCACCCTCTTCTCTCCTTTCCAGCATGGCTTTCTCCTGCAGCATTGGTGTCGGCCTCACGGGGAGCTGGTTTTGGACTCTTCCTCACACTACACACACTAAGTCTTAGTCTCTTAATGTCTTGCTGGTAATAACAGGGCCCTCTTGCTCTTGTGTAGTGGCCTGTCTATGTATAGTGATTCACTTGGAGTGGATCAGGCCCTGGGGGCCCTTCGTAGTTAAATGGATCATATACAATCAGGCCTGGGTCAGTTTGTGTCTGAGCAGAGGGTAGGCTAGATCAGGCCTGGGTCAGTTTGTGTCTGAGCAGAGGGTAGGCTAGATCAGGCCTGGGTCAGTTTGTGTCTGAGCAGAGGGTAGGCTAGATCAGGCCTGGGTCAGTTTGTGTCTGAGCAGAGGGTAGGCTAGATCAGGCCTGGGTCAGTTTGTGTCTGAGCAGAGGGTAGGCTAGATCAGGCCTGGGTCAGTTTGTGTCTGAGCAGAGGGTAGGCTAGATCAGGCCTGGGTCAGTTTGTGTCTGAGCAGAGGGTAGGCTAGATCAGAGGGACTCTTGAGAACTCTTCCTAGATGTTTTGTGTGTTTTTGATTTCACCCTCCACCACAACGCCTCTGGCTCTCTCTCTCTCTGTCTGCTGGATTCATCCTCTTATTCCTCTCCTCTCACTTTCCTCTCCTCCTTTCACTCTTCTCTTTTCCCCGCTCTTCCTCTCCCTGTGGACTGAGAACAGGAAGCCTGCTGACGGGCATGTTTTTTAATGTCGCTGTAATTAGATTTTTATTCATTAAGAAGTTGTTTATGTGCTCCAGTCTCAGGAGAGGTGTTGCCTTGACTACAGAACACTACAGTAAGCTGCTAGTGGGCCCGTGCTGGTTAACATGCAATCCTTTGGGCAATCATTGGTTCATTTTGGAAAACAATCATTAATCCAGAAACAGCATGGACGTTGGTTACACTGTGTACCCTTCTCTTCAGTTTTAGGACCAGGGGGACCTTTTCTGTTATTACCAGCTTGACAGTTTAAATATTATAATCCAAACGGTGTGTGTACCAACCTCCGCACTGTGGCCCCGGCAGACCCCTCCTGACTCCCGAGGTGGTCTCTCTCTCTCTCCATCTCTGTTACGCTTTTTCTCTCTTTCATTTTAACCCCACAGTGACAACCCCCCCCCCCCCCTCCATACACACAGTGCATCATTGGAGGCCCCAGAGTAGGGGGCAGCAGCAATGGAGTCCGGCGTCTACTCCATTCACTACACCCCACCCCACCCCTCATCTCACCCCCCCACCTCACTGTGTGGCGGGACCTTCTGGCTTTGGGTAGCTTGGCTTCACCACTTCTCTCTCTCTCTCTCTCTCTCTCTCTCTCTCTCTCTCTCTCTCTCTCTCTCTCTCTCTCTCTCTCTCTCTCTCTCTCTCTCTCTCCCTCCCTCCGCTCACTGCCTGGCCATGGTTGTGTAGACATCGTGGGCACGCTGAGGCCTGACGAGAAGGCCATCATGACCTATGTCTCCTGCTTCTATCACGCCTTCTCTGGCGCCCAGAAGGTGAGCACCGCCACTACGCAACCTTTAACCCCTGACCTCTGTGACACCAGCCAGGGTCACTGGCAATGTCACACTGGCCAAGGATGCTCACTGACGCTTTGGGCTCACACTACACTTCTACGAAACAACAAGAAACGCTCCTCCTTCCTCTGTAACTTCCCTGTTTCAACTCTTCCCCCGTAGATCGATCATTAGCAGTGTTTCCCATAGCTACAGTTGAGGCGTTACTCTAACAAACCAGTTAAGTGACTGAAAGGAGCTTCAACTGATCTGTGGGAAGTGCTGTTAATGACGGTTCAGATGGTAACACTACAACGGTTTCAATGTGCATAGTGTTTTTCTGTGGTTTTACTCCGTAGTGTGTTAGACGTTCCAAGGCATAATACAGTTTCTTACTGTTTCTTTATTTCAGTGGTTTAACTTTAAGTCCCTAAACACGCCAGCTGATGTGGACAAAAGCGGTACAGGACCAGACTGAATGCTCCCATTGTATAGGAGAAGCATGTAGCTTTCTGAGGCACAGAGTGTGAAGTTGGCACACACAGTACATGGAACTAACCATTGATAGCTGTAGCATGCTGCGTTAGCACATACCCTTACTACTTTACAGCCATCCAATGGATTTACTTATGTGCACGGCGTTTAAATAAAGTGTAAGTCACGGCTAGTGTGTGGTTTTTGTGTGTTCACTCAGTTTACGGAGTTGTTCATAGCGAAAGTGAGATCTTCCACTCCGTCTAGTTAAAATTCAAACTCCAGTTGCATAAGGCCAGCACACGGCACATAGTACCTTCAGTTTGAGCTTGCACTGCATTTGTCTTTGACTGGTAGACAGCTGATCTGAATTGTACATTTGACCCCACTATGGTAAAAGCCACACACATTTGTGCACATGCTCCTTGACGTTGGCAACCTAATCCATAACAAGCAACCTGTGTATTTGCACTGCTGACGATTCTCATCTGTGATAGGCTGAGACTGCAGCCAATAGGATCTGCAAGGTGCTGGCTGTCAACCAGGAGAATGAGCACCTGATGGAGGACTACGAGAAGCTGGCCAGTGATGTGAGTAGTACACCACTCTGTCTGTACCTCCCTCCTCACCACATGTCTACTGCCTGTCTGTACCTCCCTCCCTCCTCACCACATGTCTACTGTCTGTCTGTACCTCCCTCCCTCCTCACCACATGTCTACTGTCTGTCTGTACCTCCCTCCCTCCTCACCACATGTCTACTGTCTGTCTGTACCTCCCTCCCTCCTCACCACATGTCTACTGTCTGTCTGTACCTCCCTCCCTCCTCACCACATGTCTACTGTCTGTCTGTACCTCCCTCCCTCCTCACCACATGTCTACTGTCTGTCTGTACCTCCCTCCCTCCTCACCACATGTCTACTGTCTGTCTGTACCTCCCTCCCTCCTCACCACATGTCTACTGTCTGTCTGTACCTCCCTCCCTCCTCACCACATGTCTACTGTCTGTCTGTACCTCCCTCCCTCCTCACCACATGTCTACTGTCTGTCTGTACCTCCCTCCCTCCCTCCCTCCTCACCACATGTCTACTGTCTGTCTGTACCTCACTCCCTCCCTCCCTCCTCAACACACGTCTGTACCTCACTCCCTCCCTCCCTCCTCAACACACGTCTGTACCTCACTCCTTCCCTCCCTCCTCAACACACGTCTGTACCTCACTCCTCAACACACGTCTGTACCTCACTCCTCAACACACGTCTGTACCTCACTCCTCAACACACGTCTGTACCTCACTCCTCAACACACGTCTGTACCTCACTCCTCAACACACGTCTGTACCTCACTCCTCAACACACGTCTGTACCTCACTCCTCAACACACGTCTGTACCTCACTCCTCAACACACGTCTGTACCTCACTCCTCAACACACGTCTGTACCTCACTCCTCAACACACGTCTGTACCTCACTCCTCAACACCTCACTCCTCAACACACGTCTGTACCTCACTCCTCAACACACGTCTGTACCTCACTCCTCAACACACGTCTGTACCTCACTCCTCAACACACGTCTGTACCTCACTCCTCAACACACGTCTGTACCTCACTCCTCAACACACGTCTGTACCTCACTCCTCAACACACGTCTGTACCTCACTCCTCAACACACGTCTGTACCTCACTCCTCAACACACGTCTGTACCTCACTCCTCAACACACGTCTGTACCTCACTCCTCAACACACGTCTGTACCTCACTCCTCAACACACGTCTGTACCTCACTCCTCAACACACGTCTGTACCTCACTCCTCAACACACGTCTGTACCTCACTCCTCAACACACGTCTGTACCTCACTCCTCAACACACGTCTGTACCTCACTCCTCAACACACGTCTGTACCTCACTCCTCAACACACGTCTGTACCTCACTCCTCAACACACGTCTGTACCTCACTCCTCAACACACGTCTGTACCTCACTCCTCAACACACGTCTGTACCTCACTCCTCAACACACGTCTGTACCTCACTCCTCAACACACGTCTGTACCTCACTCCTCAACACACGTCTGTACCTCACTCCTCAACACACGTCTGTACCTCACTCCTCAACACACGTCTGTACCTCACTCCTCAACACACGTCTGTACCTCACTCCTCAACACACGTCTGTACCTCACTCCTCAACACACGTCTGTACCTCACTCCTCAACACACGTCTGTACCTCACTCCTCAACACACGTCTGTACCTCACTCCTCAACACACGTCTGTACCTCACTCCTCAACACACGTCTGTACCTCACTCCTCAACACACGTCTGTACCTCACTCCTCAACACACGTCTGTACCTCACTCCTCAACACACGTCTGTACCTCACTCCTCAACACACGTCTGTACCTCACTCCTCAACACACGTCTGTACCTCACTCCTCAACACACGTCTGCTGTCTGTCCATGTTACCTCAGCTCCTCAACACACGTCTGCTGTCTGTCCATGTTTCCTAGCTCCTCTAGTAACTTCCATAGGTGTTATTTCCTCTCACCACCTCCAAATAGGAAAATTCTCCACTAAACTTCCCTTAAACCTTATGCAGTTTTATTCATATCTCCCATAAAAACATCTGCCCTCCTTTCTCTCACACTTATCTCTGTTATTAGTATCACTCCATCCCCCTCTACTCTGCCCTAGCTGTTGGAGTGGATCCGCCGGACCATCCCGTGGCTGGAGAACCGGGCTCCAGAGAAGACCATGGCCGAGATGCAGCAGAAGCTAGAGGACTTCCGGGGCTACCGTCGCGTCCACAAGCCCCCCAAGGTGCAGGAGAAGTGTCAGCTGGAGATCAACTTCAACACCCTGCAGACCAAGCTGAGGCTGAGCAACAGGCCCGCCTTCATGCCTTCCGAGGGACGCATGGTGTCGGTGAGTGGGACTGGCGGACAGACGCATGGAGACTGTTTAAACATGTAGATGTACCAAGTTGTATCAATGATGCCATCCATATCTATTGGACAATTCACATGTCCATCCTAGAACTCCTCTGTGTTGTTATCATTATTCTTTACATAATTATAATAGTTAATGCTATTGTCCCACAATGGGAAATTGGCTTGCGACAGTTTAAAAAGACATGACAACGTGACTTCTAACACCAAATACATCTATAAACAAATTGCACTAGAGAGAGTAATGCTGTTATACAGTGTAGTGTTCTTTCTAGTGTATGGTGGATCAGTGTCCTCTCTCTCTCTGGCTGCAGGATATCAACGGGTCGTGGCACAACCTGGAGGGGGCGGAGAAGGGCTACGAGGAGTGGATGCTCAACGAGATCCGTCGCCTGGAGAGACTGGACCACCTGGCTGAGAAGTTCCGTCAGAAAGCCACCATCCACGAGTCCTGGACCGATGGTATTGAGACACTAGTTACTGTACAGACAACACTGCCCCCTTTCCCTCACTCTACCTTAGGGTCACAAAATTCCAGTGGCTTTCCCAGATTTTCCAGAACTCTATTCTGGAGGATTCTGGATTTCCTGCTTGTTCCCTGCTGATTCTGGGTTTCCTGCTTGTTCCCTGCTGATTCTGGGAATCTTCCAACTGGGATTTCTGGAGAACTTTAGAATTTGTGGAAAATTACAGGAACTTTGCAACCGTACTGTACCTAGACACTTGTTGATTCCCCATGTTGATAATATATTGAAGAAGTAAGGGTTTTGAGTGAGTTGGTTTGGATATCTGTCTTTAACCCCCCCTTCCTTCCCCAGGTAAGGAGGCCATGCTGACCCAGAAGGACTATGAGACAGCCAGCCTGTCGGAGGTCAAGGCTCTGCTGAGGAAACATGAGGCGTTTGAGTCTGACCTGGCCGCCCACCAAGACCGCGTGGAGCAGATCGCTGCCATCGCACAGGAACTCAAGTAAGAGAGCTGGAGGGATTTGAGGGGGGGGGGGGGGATGAATGGTAAAATAATCCAGGAGAATACAAGGATGGAGATTGTGGTCAGGTTGATTAGGACTCGTGTAAAGATAATAATTCCACGTATGTGTTCCCCTGTGCCTCAGTGAGCTGGACTACTACGACTCCCCTAGTGTGAACGCCCGCTGTCAGAAGATCTGTGAGCAGTGGGACGCTCTGGGGTCTCTCACCCAGAGCCGCAGGGAGTCTCTGGAGGTACGCCCCCGACCAGCCACCTTTCACACACTCCCATCTACGCATACATGACACACTTCTACGGTCATGACAAGGACACGTTTAAACTTCAAAAATGTGTAGACACACAGACTTTCTACCAGGGTTCCCTTACCCCACTTCTGTCTCATGTTCAATCCCTGTCAGATTGTAGTGTTCCCAGCAGGTACCTGACCCCAGTCTCTCCCCCCACAGAGGACAGAGAAGCAGCTGGAGTCCATTGACGAGCTGTACCTGGAGTACGCCAAGAGGGCGGCACCCTTCAACAACTGGATGGAGGGGGCCATGGAGGACCTGCAGGACATGTTCATCGTTCACAACATCGAAGAGATCCAGGTAAAAGACATGGGGACACAGTCACCAACCGTTTACTGCTTTACGTCCCCAGAGGGTTTCCACTACCACAATGTATCATCATACTGGGTAACGAACGTTTGGAATGACTGGAAATCGACCGGTACAATAGCAATGCTACCATACCTGTGGACTTCCAGTCATTGCGCTAACGCTACTTAGCTTTGGCTTGTGAAAATACTGGTAACGTCCTTCACGCTGCACGTATGGTATCCACGGGTTCATCTGACTGATATGGGTACGTACTGTGATACCACGCAGGTCTCTCTCTTCATCTGTCCATTCCCCCTGTCCACCTCATTTCCCATCCTTCTTTTTTTCTATCTCCCTCATTTTTTTCTCTCTCTCCCTTCCCCACCTCTCTCTTACAGGGCCTAATCACAGCCCATGAGCAGTTCAAGTCTACCCTCCCAGAGGCCAACAAGGAGCGGGAGGCCATCCAGGCCATTCAGGCGGAGGTGCAGAAGATTGCCCAGTACAACGGCATCAAGCTGAGCGGGGGCAACCCCTACACCACCATCACACCCAAGAGTATTGACGACAAGTGGCACAAGGTGTGTGTGTTCAATGTGTACCTGTGGCTGTATGTTCATATACTCTGCGACGTGCGCTTTTGCCAGTTTTAATTGAATCCAAATCATCCTATTTATTTTTACCTTGTGGTTGTTAATAACCTACCTAAAACAGGCTCCTGAGTGAGCCTCAGCCTTGTGGCGTTGCTGCTGCTATGGGAATGTGTTAGCTGTGCTGACTGGCGCCCCCATCTGGTGTGTGTTTGTAGGTGGAACAGCTGGTGCCCCAGCGTGACCGGGCCCTGCAGGAGGAGCTGGCCAAGCAGCAGTCTAACGACCACCTGCGCCGCAAGTTTGCCACCCAGGCCAACATCGTCGGGCCCTGGATACAGACCAAAATGGAGGTACAGCAAAGGCACAGACCCATACTACATAAGATTAACCCAGCCCTCTTACAGTCATTAGCTCTATTGACTCTGTGCCTCCTGGGTCATGTTCATAATGGCAGTCAACAGAAAATGTTTTGTAACTTAAAACTAAATTGAGCATCCAGGTTGACCCTTCCTGTTTTCTTCCGTTTTGGTGCCTAGTGAATACACACCGGCCCTGGCCTTTTGGTGATCTAATCTGTGTGTGTGTGTGTGTGTGTGTGTGTGTGTGTGTGTATAGGAGATTGGGCGGATATCCATTGAGATGAATGGAACTCTGGAGGACCAGCTGGTGAACCTGAGAGAGTATGAGCAGAGCATCATAGAGTACAAGCCCAACATCGACCAGCTGGAGGGAGACCATCAGCTCATCCAGGAGGCCCTAATCTTTGACAACAAATACACCGCCTACACCATGGAGGTAGCTACACACAACACTGACTTTTCTCTGCAGCCCAAATGGTCCCCTATTCCCTTTATAGTGCACTACTTTTGACCAGGGCTGGTAATAAAAGTAGTGCACTATGTAGGGAGTAGGGGCCATTTGGGCTGCTACTCTGCTCTGTCTGTTGGTTATTTTCTATCTGATATAGGTCATTTTTTTTTCACCTTTATTTTCTGATTTTCATATTTTATTTTTTTAGTGACCTGTTTATTTTACTAGGTGGGTCAGTTGAGAACAAATTCTTATTTACAATGACAGCCTAGAGGTTTTTTCTTTCCTCCCTCTATTAGATCTATGTTTGTCCGTTCGTCTCTGTTCTACATGTTACACTTGTTACCATCTCTCGTCCTTACTCAGTACGGTTTCTTCTGGTTAACCTTCAACATATATTCTCTCTCTCCATCTTTCCCTGCATCTCAGCACCTGCGGGTGGGCTGGGAGCAGCTCCTCACCACCATCGCCCGCACCATCAACGAGATCGAGAACCAGATCCTGACCCGCGACGCCAAGGGCATCAGCCAGGAGCAGCTGCATGAGTACCGCACTTCCTTCAACCACTTTGACAAGGTCAGGGGTCAACATGCAAGAGGGCGCAGGAGGGCTTCTTTTTGTGTATAATAACAGTTTTATTTTTTATTTTATGTCTGCGAGAAGGCTATGATTGCCACCAGCTTTTGCAGTTGTGTCTTACTGGAAGAGGGATTTACTCATAACTCCTGTATGTGCAGATTCTTAAGTCTTATGCCTAGTACTTAAGTCCACCCTCTTATTTCAGAAGGGAAACTCCGGTGGGAGTAAGGCATGGACTAGACTTGTGAGGATGAACCTGTTTGTTGACATTCACAGGTGGAACTAGTATTGTTTCACCATGGGTTTGAGAGGGCTGGCGCTGTGTAGGGTGGAGCTGAGTTCACCTGGGGGGGTCACCTCACCCATCCCACAACACCATACCTCATCACTTCACCTCAGTCTTTATGTATGCCGTGTTTGGCACAGCATCAAGACACAGGCTGCGTCCCAAATGAGTCCATATTCCCTATATAGCGCAGTGCTTTGACCAGGGCCCATATGGCTGTTACTCTGAGGTCCAGACTACTGCTGGTTTTCTGTTCTACCTGAGAGTTAATCCACACACCTGGTGTCCCAGGTCTGAATCAGTCCCTGATTAGAGGGGAACAGTGTCATTTCTTTTATAAAGCAGTGGAACTGCCTTCAGAGTTGAATATCAGGGTTCTAGGGAATAGTGCCATTTGGAACACAGCTGTCCTGTCACTAGCACTATGGTGATCTTCCAGGACTTGTCATTTACATAAAGGTGTGTGTGTGTACAGACAGACAGACGGTTAAACAGTGCTTGTGTATCGCGGATGTGTTCCTAAGCACTTACAGAACATTACCTTCGCTCTCCTTTGGGAGACACTGGCCCCTCATGATCACTGGTGTGCCTGTCATCGTGTCTTAGGATCACGGATGTCTTTCCCCATAAGCTGTTGTCATTGTGTAACATCTAACATCCGTTTGTCTGTGTCTGTCTGTCCATCACCCTCATCTTGCATGCCATGATCCCATCACCTGACCACTCCCACCTGGCATCCTTCTGTGCTTGGTCCAACCTGGTGTCCATCATTGCGGTGTGTGCTGTAATTGGCTGGTGGTGACCTCACAGGACCACAGCGGGGCCCTGATGGCTGAGGAGTTCAAGGCGTGCCTGATCAGCCTGGGCTACGATGTGGAGAACAACAAAGCGGTAAGGAGCACATACAAGCTGGGTTGGGAGCGGAGCAGAGAGTTACCCGTCTAAACTGCTCTCTTCCTGGCTCTTTCCTTGCCTGTGCTGTGATTCACCCTCATTTCACCCACTGGCCTCTGCCTCGGCTCCGACACTGCTGTTTTTTTTTTTTTACCTTGATTTGACTCGTCTCTCTTATAATGTTTGTTTTTTCTTTTCTTTTTTCACTCCCCTCACATTACTCCCCTCCGCACCTCCCCTCCTGTGTTCCTCCTCTTCCCATGCTTCGATCTGCTCATGTCTTCCTCTTCACTTAATTTTCTGTCCTCTTCAAATTCACACTCCCTCTATTGCTCTTCTTTTCCTTCCATATCTCTTCCTCTCCATCTCTCGGCCCCTGGGAACAGAAGCGCACAGGGCAGATGGACATGGACAATTACCGCGCTCTGCTCGTTGCGACTGGAAACAGCTTGGTACTGCCTGCCGCTTCTCTCTCTCTCTCTCTCTCTCTCCTCTCAGTCTTTTTCTCCCTCCATCTTGAGTTTAGAGTAAGACCCTTACTGTTGTAGCTACTATGACATGGTAAGTTTAATGTGTAGTAACTGTCTCAACACAATCCCTCTTAACAACCCTGCCCCTAAGCAGATATTAACACAATCTTTATCGTCAACTCAAATGGACAAGTTGTATGTTTAATTATTGGTAATATTGCTCAGAGGTTGGTCATTGACCAATGATGCCCTCGATTTACTATTTTTGTCTGGGTTAAACTGTTCTTCCTGTGGTGGTTTCCAGGGCGATGCCGAGTTTGCCCGCATCATGGGCATAGTGGACCCCAATAACAGCGGAGCTGTCACCTTCCAGGCCTTCATAGACTTCATGTCCCGGGAGACCACGGACACTGACACAGCCGACCAGGTCATCGCCTCCTTCAAGATCCTGGCTGCAGACAAGGTGGGGTTGGAATGGTATTGGGCTTTGTGTGTGTGTGTGTGTGAGAGAGAGATGCAGCTACCTGAGACAGCTGAAGTAGACAAACAATTATTACACAACTATCACTCCGTTATTCACCGTCCCTCCCGCTCTTCCCATCTCCCTCTCTCTCTGTCAGAACTTCATCACGGCTGAGGAGCTGAGGCGTGAGCTGCCTCCAGACCAGGCAGAGTACTGCATCGCCCGCATGGCGCCTTACTCGGGCCCCGACGCGAAGCCCGGAGCTCTCGACTACATGTCCTTCTCTACCGCCCTCTACGGGGAGAGTGACCTCTAGGAGCACACCACAGGGGGGAGGGATGGGGAAGGGATGAGGTTTGGGTTGGAAGGGGGGTACATAGAGGCTTGCCAGGCCCAATGCAGAGCAGATGCACTCCACCCCTCTAGATATAGCCTGCAGTCACTGAGAGCAGTAGGAGGAGAGAAGAGGGGAGTGAGTCTGCAGCCAATGGATTGATTGGCTCTGTAGAAGAGGGAGGGGCTGCAGTTGGAGAGTCCTGGGAAGTGATTGGTGGACAGCTCTACTGCTCTCTCTCATTTCTGGTCCCGCAGTGCCCCTGAGTGCAGGTTTTCACCTCAAACTCGTTGGCTGCAACTTTGTTCACAGAACTAGAATCAAATGCACATCATGTTATGGGGTGAAAACAAGCAACCACAGGTGCGCTTCTGGGTCAGAATGGAATGAGGACACTGCTCTGTAGTGCAAGTCCCATCTTCACCCTACCCTCTGCCTTGGGGACGGAGTACAAGATATTCTGATTCTTATACAACATTTTTTTGTTTGTTTATTTTATCTTGCTGGGAGGGGGGGGGGGGTTGCGTATTAGAACACAGAGATATATAAAGGGGAGGGGGGGTAGGGGGTTGAACAGAGAATAATGACATGTACCCGTACCACATTTTGCTGGATAATTGGAACTTGGATTTCTAACCTCAACTCTTTCCTTTTCCTGTTTGTTTGTTTGTTTCTTTTCTCCAGCAAATGTGAGTAATTGGGTTCAGTGCTGTACATACTTATTTTTTCAGTACGCAACACAGTCAGAATACTCATCGCAGGCTTGTAGGGCAAAACAAGTGGCATTTTTAAAAGGAAAAACAACACATGGCAGTTTGACACATTGAGTACCGTAGATGGGTTTGACACATTGAGTACCGTAGATGGGTTTGACACATTGAGTACCGTAGATGGGTTTGACACATTGAGTACCGTAAATGGGTTTGAGTTACTGTGAGTCTCCATTTGGGTCAAGTTTTATTTTTGTTATTTCTTTTCAACGGTCAAATATGGAATCCTGTCGGATTGAAGATATGGTGACAATTTAGTTGGAGGAGGAATATGTGAGGCCTTTATAGCTTCTATGTAAACATCACATGACACTTGACACAAACATGTTGGCATTTAAGATGCTCTTGTTCACCCAATCTATTCATTTATTATAGTTTCAACTGAAGAACAATATGAAAGAATATCAGGTCATGTAAAGCTTACATGGACAAAGTGAAGGCCCACCGCTATCCTCAGTTGAATTGTTTCTGTAGGGACACCACTTTAGAGTTCCCCGAGGGAGTTGGAAACTATGGGAGTACTAAAAATGTGCCTGTTCGTGGCTACAGCCCTGTCTCTCACTCTTTCATCCCTCCATCTCCTTGTCTGTCTTCTCTCTGCAGCAGGACAGGCAGGGACCCAGTGTAAAGGAGGGCAAAGGGAGGGGGCCAGAGTCTTAATCAACATTCCATTATGTCTTAAATAAAAAGGAAATGACTGACTACCAATCTATGCAATCGTCTATCCAATATCACAGATTTCAGAGAGATGGCAGGAATTGATTTGAAGAAATTGACTAAATTAAGTGCAAGATGTTTTGTTTTATTTCTTTAATATTTGTAAATGAGAGGGGTTGAGGAGCTTAGGGGGAAGCGAGTAAGAGGGACTGGAGGAAAATAAGAATTGGGCCAAAAGTTTGTACTTTCACATGCCTGGTTGGAAAGCATCGAACTTTGGAATTGTGATTTCTTCATTTTTGTGCTCTTTAATATCAAACCTTATCTGCTGTACTGGAAACTGCAAAACGGCCTTCTGTCTAAAAGTGAATTTCACAAGCACACATAAAGTTTCCTTATAAAATACTATGACTTGGTTGTCTTTTTTCCCCTTCTCTATTTTCTCTCTTCTAAATATTTCTACATATCCATCCTTCATAATACATGTTATTGTTAGTAATATATGATTCTGGACAGTTAATGGGTCTAATCATCTATGGGCTGCTTAGTCTTCATGGTTATGTCCACGTGAGGGAGACGTAGCCTAGTAGTAGACAGACCACCAGGAGTAGACCGTTCTGAGCGAATAGGCCTATTAACGTTTATAAAACACTAGTAGATGTCAGTAAAAAGACGTTTGCTATAACTACTTTTCATACACTAGTCCACTGTGAACAAGTTGGCCTAAAGAATGGTTTGTTCCTGTTGTGCAGCAATTACGCACATGTTATTGTCGAACAGAAGGAGGCTGGCTACTTGGGGATAAAGCCAATGTAGGAATCTGACAGGGGAGATCTAGATGCTCATATTGTCTGCACTCAAATCCAGGAGGATCGAGAACCACATTTTTACAATTATAACTATTCCTGATTATTCATCACTTGCCACCGGTTTTGCGGAAAAGTGTAATAATTTGGGAGCAACCCGTTTTGTCGTGCTACATGTGAAGAGATCTTCCGCTTACCAACTAAATGGCCTGCTGAAAGTGAAAGTAAAGAATATAAATAGCTGTCCTTTAACCTTTTCGCGTTAACGGCTCTGCCAAAGGCTGGCTTGCCTGGCGACTTGCGCACCGCGCTTTGCCACAAAGACCGAAGCCGGTGCAACAACGAGCGGAGCCACGCGCCTAGGCTGTGGCAATGGGACGTAGGCTTGTGCTCACTTTCACCTGTCGCGTGCTGCTCATCTTGTTGCGTTTATAGTTTTGCGCTCACGTTTTATATTACATTGTGCTCGAGCTGAGTGAAGTAGACTGTAATAGACAGAAAGCAGTGGTTGCCATCTTAAGCAGTGCTGAAAGAAACCCTTTTCAGGTTGGCTACATCCACGAATTAAGGGCATATACCTGTTTTCTTGAGTCATAGTCATAGTGACGATTTAATATTGTCTCCAAAATGGTTATGGTCAGTACTAGAGTATGACAAACTGATCCAAGATAAGTGAGTAGGGACCATATTTACCTCCAAGCCATGGAGTGGAATCTGAAGAAGTCTATAAAGCCAATGTTCCCTAAAGAGGAGGCAGTGTATGGAGTACACAGACCCTGGCCAACTAGCCCTGACCACAGGCTAGAATTTTGCCTCGAGGCAAATATTTAAGCTGTTATTTTCACAATCCTTGACTTTTGCAACTGGCCTACTCACAATACCCCATAATGTCAAAGTGGAATTATGTTTTTAGACATGTTTACAATGTAATAAAAAATGAAAAGCTGAAATGTCTCCTCGAAGTATTCAACCCTTTTATGGCCTAAATAAGTTCAGGAGTAAACATTTGCTTATCAAGTCACTTAAGTTGCATGGACACACTCTGCAATAATGGATTTTTGAATGACTACCTCATCTCTGTACCTCACATACACAATTATCTGGGTTTATCAGGGTTTTCACCAGAGATTAATGGCTGTGATAGAACTGAGGACAGATGAACAACATTGTAGTTACTCCACAATACTAGCTTAAATGACAGAGTGAAAAGAATGAAGCCTGTATAGAAAATATATCAAAACATCTATCCTGTTTGCAATAAGCCACTAAAGTAAAACTGCAAAAAAGGTGGCAAAGAAATTATCTTAATGTCCTGAATACAACATGTAATGTTTGGGGCACATCTAACATATCACTGAATACCACACTTCATATTTGGCAGCATCATGTTATGGGTATGCTTGTCATGGGCAAGAACTAGGGAGTTTTTAGGATAAATGGAAATGGAATAGCGTTAAGCACATTGAAGTAAGTTTTCCTCTAGGATTTTCAGTCTCTTTTCCAACAGACAGTTGGAGACAAATTCACCTTTCAGCAGGACAATAACACAAGGCCAAATATACACTGGAGTTGCTTACCAAGACTACATTGAATGTTCCTGAGTGGCCTAGTTACAGTTTTGACTTATATCGTCTAGAAAATCTATGGCAAGACATGAAAATGGCTGTATAGCAATGATAACAACTAACTTGACAAAGCTTGAATCATTTAAAAAAGAGTAATGTGCAAATATTGTACAACCCAGGTGTGCAAAGCCCTTATAGACTTATCCAGATAGACTCACAGCTGTAATCACCGCAGAAGGTGATTCTGACATGTATTGACTCAGGGGTGTGAATTCTTGTGTAAATGAGTTATTCCTGTATTTCATTTTCAATACATGTGCAATAATGTCTAAAAACATGTTTGCACTTTGTCATTATCTGGTATTGTCTGTAGATGGATGAGGGGGAAAATCAATTGAATCCATTTTGAATTCAGGCTGTAACACAACAATAGGGTCACGGGGTATGAATACTTTCCGAAGGCACTGTATGTGTTTGAGTGTGTCAATACAGTACATGTGTTTGTAGGTTTCACTCTGTTTGGTTACCATGCCAATTTTGAAGTGTGAGCGAAGGTGTACTTGTACACGACTTGGCTGTGAAAGTGCACCTGTTTAGCATGTCGGCGTGTGTGTGTGTGTGTGTGTGCAGTGTTGTTTTTATTCTACAGGCTCATGACAGATTGCACACACAGCCTGTTTGTCTGTTCAGCCATCCTGCCATAGAGATGAATGGAGAAGAACTCCTCACAAGTGACTGACTGATTCACTGCTCTCTCTACTTTTACTCCACATATGACAGAGATGACGAAAAAACACGTGCAAGTCTTTCAGCAGCGTTGCACAGTCTTAGCCAAAACATCCTATTTCATCACCCTACGGTGACCCTCTTCAGATATATCTGGATTTTCATATGCACTTATAAAATTGGGTCAATCTCACACCCGGTTGCCTAAAACCGTGCCCCCTTGTTCGTCCACGCTGCACTGCTCAACACCAAAACACGGACACTAATTGTAGCCGGGAACACATTGTACACATTGTAACACTGCACCTGAACAGAGAAGACCACTCAAGGCTACCAGCTATACTTTGCACTGGGACACCCCTCCTCTCTGCCTGCCTGCCTGCCTGCTAGTCTATTCAGTGGTACTGAACACAGTGAATTCCTAGTTAGAAAGTTATCTTCCCTGTCCCCCAGCCACAATGAGGACACTACCTCTATCTCAGAGACCTCCAACATGCACACACATATTCAATGTATATGCTTTTCTCCCCAAGGAATCAATGGATTAAATAATGCCCTAGCAGCACAGGCAGTCCTTTTAGCACTAGAGCACCAGTGAAATGCACACCATGGCAGAGTGTGAGGGAGAGCAGGAGACAAAGAGGTATTGAAGATAGAGCCTGGAGGAATCCTGGGGCTTGGGGAGGGGTGGGGGGAAGAGGCCATTGTCCGGGTCCAGGTCTGAGTGGGATTGGGAGAGGGAAGGTCAACAACAAGAGAGGGACCCGTGTGTGAGCGCATGTATGATACCTAGCTCTTAGTGAGATGTCTGGCACTGGGCAGCATGTGTTAGCAATTTAGCAGAAGCCTGTGGGCTGTGTTCCAAGTACCCCTCTCTCTCTCTCTCTCTCTGCTCTCGTCTCTCCTCCCACCTCACCGGAATGTTGATGTAAAAAAAGACACATGGTGTGTCAATAGAAGTTTATCAAATGAAGTCGAGGCCTCGGGCATTCCGCTAACGATTAGGGACACCACTATGCCTATGAATTAGGCTGGAAAAAGCTGCAATGCACCCGATACTATAGCAAGGATACAGGGAAAGCCCGCGGACAGCAATCCTGTTCTGCAACAAGAGACTTGCTCTCATGATGGCAATAAGTGTCCTTCTTTAGGATGGTGTGTGTCATGTATTCAAGTAGTGACTTAAAGACAGATAAGAGAATTTAGAGGTCATGCATGTGTGTTTTATGGTCCAGTATTAGCACAATATTCAGATGACACAGAGCAGAAATGTTCCAGCATCTTCCCTCTGCATGCAGGCCGGTGAATACAGTACAGCTGCAGATTGAGCCCACAGTTGACAGGCAGGGCGGTGAGGCGGGCCTGAATGGTCTGGAACTGTCCCCTCAGTTTGGCCTGTTTATTTACAGAGCAGTTAGCTAGCGAAACCAGCGTGAAACACTGTTCCTGTGCCAGACGAGCAGCAGACTGAGCATTAACAAGCCAAAGCACCAACAAATCCCTCTCTGACCATGTCTATCCACACCCATACACACTACAAACATGTATTTATCCGTGTTCTGATTGGTCACACAACCTCAGTGCGAGTCCTACCCTGCTCTTTTTCCATCTATCTCTCTGATACAGTACGCTGGGGGTCAAAGTGTGTCATATCAGAGTACAGGTCAGCAGGTAGTAATTGCATTGTGCTGCCTGTGTTGCTGCTCGTCTCCAGCCGTTTCTCGTCACAGAAAACGTTGCCCCGGGGCTATGCGCTGGACTGCCACAGGGGGCGCCACCGGACTGAATGTGGCAGCAATGGACGCCTTTACAAATCACTGTATGCCTTCCAGAGAGCCCAGTACATCACCACTCAGCTACAGATGGCCCCACGAGCACACTGTGCAGGTAAGTACCCTTTAGTGAGCGTAATCTGGTGTACATTCTATGAAAGTAAGTCATAGATGCCTCCATCTACACACACATATTCATACTATACACATCGATACATGCCATTTATCATTCATCATATGTACCAGGGATTGGCAACTTTGATGGGGGTGGGGACCCCCCCCCAAAAAAATCTGAACGTATTATAAGGTACTGCAGTTGCGCGTGGGTCTGCGTCTCTCCCCCTCCCACATTGCAAGTTAATTGTGTGCAGTTTAAAGCAAATTTGTTTAAAATCTACTCATTTTGACATGGGGCAGAGAGGAAAATTAGTCGTTTTACAGCTAATTTGCTGCAATTCTCCACATTTTGTCATAGGGTGGAGAGAAATGTTTGCAGTTTTTAATATAGTATCTGAGTGAGACTGACTAACAAAATCAATGGGTGCCCACCGGCTGGTAATTTGACCATGATAAAAAGTTTAGACAGCTGGCCGCTTAACTAATTTAGCAATCTGAAAAAAAAGTGCTGACATTGACTGACTACCAGTCATTGGAGGCTGCAGAGGGGAGGACTGCTCATAACAATGGCTGAAATGGAGTGTAATGGCTTTAAGAAGGTGAATAGAATGCTATCAAACACGTGAAAAGCCCCCCAAAAACATGTTTGATACCATTCCATCTACTCCATTCCAGCCGTTATTATGAGCCGTCCTCCCCTCAGCAGCCTCTACTGCTATCACTGACTGACATAACAAGAGAAAAACGGTTGATGCACAACCATATTTTGAAATTGCACCTTGTGTATTCTATTATATTCTATATTTTTGGTTGTTGTGGAAATAGATCAGAGGGCCGCCAGTTGATCATCCCTGATATATACAGTACACACAATCTATACACACTTCCGCTTGAATGATAAATTATGCCAACGGAAGTAGTCGAGGTAATTGCTGGACCTCCCACATTTTATGCTCGCTTCGAGGCAAGAAATACTGAAGAAAGCACGAGAGCACCAGCTGTCCCGGACGACTGTGTAAACACGCTCTCCGTAGCCGGTGTGAGCAAGACCTTTAAACAGGTCAACACTCACAAAGCCGTGGGGCCAGACGGATTACCAGGACGTGTACTCAAAGCATGCGTGGACCAACTGGCAAGTGTCTTCACTGACATTTTCAACCTCTCCCTGGCCAAATCTGTATTACCTACATATTTCAAACAGACCACCATAGTCCCTGTGCCCAAGAAGCGAAGGTAACCTGCCTAAATGATTACCGCCCCATAGCACTCACGTCGGTAACCATGAAGTGCTTTGAAAGGCTGGTCATGGCTCACATCAACAGCATCCTCCCAGACACCCTAGACCCACTCCAATTCACATACCTCCCCAACAGATCCACAGATGACGCAATCTCAATCACACTCCACACTGCCCTTTCACACCTGGACAAAAGGAACACCTATGTGAGAATGCTGTTCATTGACTACAACTCAGCATTCAACACCATGGCGCCCACAAAGCTCACCACTAAGCTAAGGACCCTGGGACTAAACACCTCCCTCTGCAACTGGATCCTGGACTTCCTGATGGGCTGCCCCCAGGTGGTAAGGGTAGGCAACAACACATCTGCCACGCTGATCCTCAACATTGGGGCCTCTCAGGGGTGCATGCTTAGTCCCCTCCTGTACTCTCTGTTCACCCACAACACCATCATTAAGTTTGCTGATGACACGACAGTGGTAGGCCTGATCACCAACAATGATGAGATGGCCTATAAGGAGGAGGTCAGAGACCTGGCAGTGTGGTGCCTGGACAACAACCTCTCAATGTGAGCAAGACAAAGGAGCTAATCATGGACTACAGGAAAAGGAGGGCCGAACAGGCCCCCATTAACATTGATGGGACTGAAGTGGAGCAGGTCTAGAGTTTCAAGTTCCTTGGTGTCCACATCACCAACAAATCATGGTCCAAACACACCAAGACCGTTGTGAAGAGGGCACAACAACACCTTTTCCCCCCAGGAGCCTGAAAAGATTTGGCATGGGTCCCCAGATCAAAAAGTTTTACAGCTGCACCACTTGCATCACTGCCTGGTATGGCAACTGCTCGGCATCTGACCGTAAGGCACTACAGAGGGTAGTGTGAAAGGCCCAATACATCACTGGGGCCAAGCATCCTGACATCCAGGACCTCAATACTAGGCAGTGTCAGAAGAAGGCCCAAAAAATGGTCAAAGACTCCAGTCACCCAAGTCATAGATACCGCATGGCAAGCGGTACCGGAGCGCCAAGTCTAGGACCAAAAGGCTCCTTAACAGCTTCTACCTCCAAGCCATAAGACAGCTGAACAATTAATCCACCCGGACTATTTACATTGACTTATTTTCTATGCATAGTCACTTTACAAGTTACCTCGACTAACCTGTATCCCCACACATTGACCCGGTATCAGTACTCCCTGTATAAAGCCTTGTTATTGTTATGTAAATGTAGTGTATTACTTGTTTTTTACTTTAGTTTATTTAGTAAATATTTTATTAACTCTATTTCTTGACCTGCATTGTAAGCAAGCATTTCACAGTAAAGTCTACACCTGTTGGATTCGGCGCATGTGACCAATAACATGTGATTTGATTTTAATGACAAAGCAAACACAGGTTTTTAGATTTTTTTTGGAAATGTATAAAAAATAAAATATTGCATTTACATAAGCAAATGCGATTGTACATGAAGGCAGGGTAAAGTGACTAGGCATCAGATAGATAATAAGAGTAAAATAAAGAACAGAGGAGCAGCAGCATACACTCCGATATTTCTCAGATAGAGTTCTGTGTGTCAAATCAGAGGGCCTGTTGTCCGGACCTCTGGCAGCCTCTACGGGGGTGCCACAGGGTTCAATTCTCGGGCCGACTCTTTTCTCTGTATATATCAATGATGTTGCTCTTACTGCTGGTGAGTCTCTGATCCACCTCTATGCAGACGACACCATTCTGTATACTTCTGGCCCTTCTTTTGACACTGTGTTAACAAACCTCCAAACAAGCTTCAACGCCACACAACACTCCTTCCGTGGCCTCCATGCTAGTGAAACGAAATGCATGCTCTTCAACCGATCGCTGCCCACACGCGCCCGCCCGACTAGCATCACTAATCTGGACGGTTCCGACTTAGAATATGTGGACAACTATAAATACCTAGGTGTCTGGCTAGACTGTAAACTCTCCTTCCAGACTCACATTAAGCATCTCCAATCCAAAGTTAAATCTAGAATCGGCTTCCTATTTCGCAACAAAGCCTCCTTCATTCATACTGCCAAACATACCCCCGTAAAACTGACTATCCTACCGATCCTTGACTTCGGCGATGTAATTGACAAAATACCTTCCAACACTCTACTCAGCAAATTGGATACAGTCTATCACAGTGCCATCCGTTTTGTCACCAAAGCCCCATATACTACCCACCATTGCAACCTGTATGCTCTCGTTTGTCCTCGCTACATATTCATTGCCAAACCCACTGTCTCCAGGTCATCTATAAGTCTTTGCCAGGTAAAGCTCCGCCTTATCTCAGCTCACTGGTCACCATAGCAACACCCACCTGTAGCACACCCTCCAGCAGGTATATTTCACTGGTCATCTCCCTCACTAACTTTAAGCGTCAGCTGTCAGAGCAGCTTACCGATCGCTGCAGCTGTACACAGCCCATCTGTAAATAGCCCATCCAACCAACCAACTGCCCACCTCATCCCCATATATGTTTTTGTTTTCCGGACTCGGGAGAGGCGAAGGTCGAGAGCCATGCATCCTCCGAAACACAACACAACCAAGCCGCACTGCTTCTTGACACAATGCACATCCAACCCGGAAGCCAGCCGCACCAATGTGTCAGGGGAAACGCCGTACACCTAGCGACCTGATCAGCATGCACTGCGCCCGGCCTGCCACAGCAGTCGCCAGTGCGCGATGAGACAAGGATATCCCTGCCGGCCAAACCCTCTCTAACCCGGACAACGCTGGGCCAATTGTGCGCCGCCCCATGGGCCTCCCGGTCGCTGCCGGCTGCCGCAGAACCTGGGCTCGAACCCAGAATCTCTGGTGGCACAGCCTTAGACTACTGCGCCACCCGGGAGGCAAAGAAGTATTTTTAAGCCTTGAGACAATTGAGACATGGATTGTGTATGTGTGCCATTCAGAGGATGAATGGACAACACAAAAGATTGACGTGCCTTTGAGCAGTGTATGGTAGTAGGTGCCCGGTGCACAGGTTGTATCAAGAACTGCAATGCTGCTGGGTTTTCATGCTCAACAGTTTCCCGTATGTATCAAGAATGGTCGACCACCCAAAGGACATTCAGACAACTTGACACAACTGTGGGAAGCATTGGAGTCAACAATGGCCAGCATCCCTGTGGAACTCTTTCGACACCTTTTAGAGTCCATGTGTAATGGCTCTCGTTTGAAGGATTGGACCAAAGCGCAGCGTGGAAAGTGTTCATGATTTTTATTATCAAAAACACTCAAACAAAAGAACAACGCAAAAACAAAAGCGAACAGTTCTGTCAGGTACAGACACAAAACAGAAAATAACACCCCACAAAACCCAAACGGAAAATGACAACTTATATATGATCCCCAATCAGAGACAGTCACACTCTGACCTAACCAAACATAGAGAATAAATAAGGATCTCTCCATGCCCCGATGAATTGAGGCTGTTTTAACGGGGAAAAAGAGGGTGTTTAGGGTTTTACCATTTAGTAATGATCTATTATCTAATTAGCTCTCTCCACTGGCTTCCAGTTGAAGCTCGCATCCGCTACAAGACCATGGTGCTTGCCTACGGAGCTGTGAGGGGAACGGCACCTCAGTACCTCCAGGCTCTGATCAGGCCCTACACCCAAATAAGGGCACTGCGTTCATCCACCTCTGGCCTGCTCGCCTCCCTACCACTGAGGAAGTACAGTTCCCGCTCAGCTCAGTCAAAACTGTTCGCTGCTCTGGCTCCCCAATGGTGGAACAAACTCCCTCACGACGCCAGGACAGCGGAGTCAATCACCACCTTCCGGAGACACCTGAAACCCCACCTCTTTAAGGAATACCTAGGATAGGATAAAGTAATCCTTCTCACCCCCCTTAAAATATTTAGATGCACTATTGTAAAGTGGTTGTTCCACTGGATGTCATAAGGTGAATGCACCAATTTGTAAGTCGCTCTGGATAAGAGCGTCTGCTAAATGACTTAAATGTAATGTAAATAATTATTTATATATGGTATACAATTCAGTCTATGACAGTGAGAAACCAATAAAACCTTCTACTACTACTACTTTAACATTTTTTTCAAGTTTTAGTATAGATACAGTATGTATTATAGATAGGGAGATAGAGGAGAGGGAACAGTGAGTGTTGAGTGGCAGGACGGGGATTGAACCACTGCCTCCAGGGGCAGAAGTGGTCTGGGGGCCACAGCACTACAACTAGACCAGCCCCCTGCACCGTACTAAAGTTTTCATAGTGCAATGCGATGGTTTTATTGATGACCTTCTTCAGCATCCTGGTTCCATAACATTATTCAATGGACATTTCCGTCCATTTTCACTGTATTTTCTCTTAGCTTCATATACGTCTCTGACTAACAATGCCACTGACACCCCAGTGAGCAAAATTGGTTCAAAGACGTCTATTCAAGGTCTTATCAACCACAATTACGGATTATTTTCCTCCTGCCAATGGCGAATGATGACAAAGATGATAACAAATGACAAAAGGGAGCAAACCATTGGGTTAATGCATTGTGATGTATGATCATAGCAACTAAATGGTTGGAGAGGAATCTATGAGTTACGGCTGCAGACGTAGATCATTCCCCTGGTTGTTGTTGCCCCCTTCAGGAACCAGCTGCCAGACTGTAGCCTGGAGGAGCCCCACAGCAATCAGCCTGACAGGAGCTACAGATCTCTACCAGGTCAGATCATCAAACTGCACTGCACTATACCTGGATAGATCAACAATGACCTTTCTCATTTTTACTAGCCTGGTCCCAGATCTGTTTGTTCTTTCTGCCAACTCCTATAGTCATTGGCAGACATTACAAAGTATTCTAGGACCAGGCTAACACTAAGACTGTACATTTGATTGATACTTTCTATACTGAGTACTGTGGGTACTGTGTCAATGAGCTGTGGTGAACATCATGTGGAGTCCTGTCTAGTTTACATCATAGTGGGTGGGCTTTCCTCATTCCGCCAAGAGTCACAACTTAAACGGACCCCCTTGCCTTGCCTTAACACCCTCTGTCTGCTCCCAGGGTGCCCTGGGGCCCGAAGAAAGAGTTCTTGCAGAGTCTGGTGAGAGCCAGACTGTCTGGAATACTCAGCCCTCACAGGTCAGTCTGCATACCACACGGAACAAAAATGTGAAGTGTTGGTCCCATGTTTCATGAGTTGAAATTAAAGATCACAGAAATGTTCCATATGCACAAAAAGCCCATTTCCCCCAAATTTTGTGCAACAATTTGTTTAGTGAGTATTTCTCCTTTGCCAAGATAATCCATCCACCTGACAAGTGTGGCATATCAAGAAGCTGATTAAATAGCATGATCATTACACAGGTGCACCTTGTGCTGGTGACAATAAAAAGGTCCCTCTAAAATGTGCAGTTTTGTCACACAACACAATGCCACAGATGTCTCAAGTTTTGATGGAGTGTGCAATTGACATGCTGGTGGTAAGAATGTCCACCAGAGCTGTTGCCAGAGAATTGAATGTTAATTTCTCTACCATGTGCCTCCTCCAACTTCGTTTTAGAGAATTTTGGCAATACGTCCAACCGGCCTCACAACCGCAGACTACGTGTAAATCCATAGATTATGGCCTAATGAATTTATTTAAATTGACTGATTTCCTTATATGAACTGTAACTCAGTAAAATTGTTGAAATTGTTGCATGTTGCATTTACATTTTTGTTCAGTGTAATTAAACCCACTGGACTTACTCCTTCTACCATCTGTTTATGTCTTGACTGCATCCCTCTCTTTCTTACTACAGGTCAGTCTGCTTACCCCTCTATACTCGTGTCTATCTTTCCAGTTCATCCCTCTCTTTCTCACCCTTACATCTCTCCTCCCTCTCGTGGCCACTTAAATTCTATATACCTCTTTTCCAATCTATCGCTACATCTGTCAGTTTTTCACTCAGTTCATTTATACTCACAACTCTCTCCGTCACTCAACCTCTTCTGTTTTACATATCCGTCCATCTGTAATTCCCTGTTCCTCTCACCCCGCTCTCTCCAAATCCCTCCTCTATTCCCCGTTTCTCTCAAAGACATATTTTTCATGCCAATAGTCTTCCTGTTTATAAATAACTGGTTTGCTCTTTTCCTCTCTACACAGAAATTGGAACATGGTTATATGACTGACAAGCAGCATTGCTTCAGCTAAGGTTCAGAAATGGAGTGCTTGTGTGAAATTCATTATTTTATCCTGACTGCAGGTATCTCATCAGTATAGATTCACTGACTAGTCAGACTCTGTGGTTCTGTAAAAAAACACAGTGGAACGTCATCTTTAGTATGTAATCGGGAGGCCCTTTAAGAAGTTACTCTCAGATTTGTGTCTGCTAGATGCTCTCTGCGTGTGGCTCATCACTTAAAATAAACATTGTATTTCAATTCAAGACTATACAAGCCAATACATGACTATAGTGCGCAGAAGAGAGATGCTACTGGTTTAAAATGTGTCATTTCTTTACCAGGGTGTCAGATGCCCTCCTGTCAGGCACCATGTCCCCTCCCCCATCCAACTCGGTCCCCTCCCTGCGGGGTTGAGGAGTGGGGACATGTCAGACCCAGGCGGGGAGGATGAGGGGCTGCGCTGGCTCTTCAGATACGGATGACAGTGGAGAGCTGAGCGAACGTGAGGCCCGGCCGCTCCGCCTCTACCTGATCACGAGGTTGAAGCCACGTTGCGGTGCTGAGAAGTTTGCCCAGTACTGTGACCGCCACAGGGAGCGCGGCCTCACCCTGTCTGGGGCTGGGAGGCGGGTTTGGTTCAAGGAGAGAGTTGGGTTTGGGTTTTGAGAACAAACATCTGAAGAGGTGAATATGGGTAAAGATTTGGCCTTTTGATACGTTTAGTTTGTTACCACTTTGAGCCGAGAGGCTTTGAGTTGTGAGATCAGCCCTTCTGTATATGTAAGACCAACTGTATTTGATGAAAGTCCAAGATCGGTTTAGAAAACCACTCCGGGGTCGTTTAAGTGGAACACTTTATTTGTCGGTGTCGGTGCCAGGTACATGTTTTGTCAGAGAAAAAGAGTCCTTTCTAGCTGGGAAATTGGATCTCTCTGCTCTCTTCTTCATGAGTCACATTTTAAGTAGTGCCAGGAGGAGGAGAGGTGGGGGGAGTGTGTGTTGTAGAGATGAGTGAGGCGGAGGTTCAGTAAATGACTATCAGTGTATCCACAGAGCGAGAGAGAGGAGAAGAAAATGGGTACAGAGCATCGGAGAGAACAGGAACCGATGGAGTGGATTGAGGCATTTCTACTGTATCTTAGATGTGTTAAGATTAGCCCTGTTAAATTACATGGAGGGTGAGGAAATACATGATCTCTCTTAAGGAGCTCCACACATACACAGTGCCATGCCATTCAGCCATATGAAGACCATGACAAGATGTGGTTTGAGCAGTAACAGAAGCTGTGTGTTCTCACCCCAGTGTATAGACCTGTCAGCAATGTCCCTCAGGGGCCCAGACCACAGGAGGTTGGTGGCACCTTAATTGGGGACAATGTGTTCGTGGTAATGACTGGAGTGGAATGGTATCAAATACAACAAACACGTGGTTTCCATGTGTTTAATGCCATTTCATTTGCTCCATTCCAGCCATTATTGTGTGCCGTCCTCCCCTCAGGATCCTCCACTGGCCTAGACCTTCTCCATACCAGCTCCAGATGGGTCTCTGTGTTTTGGTTTCTTTCTCCCTCTCTCTCCTTCCCTCCATTCCATGTACGAGAGGGTGAGAGAGCGGGGGAATGAGACAGAGGAGAGAACGAGGGTCTTTTACCTCCTCAATGTTGTACTAGCTCACCAGGGATGGCTGTTTCGAGCCCAAATGGTCACCCTGTCAGCTATCAATCCCACCTCCGACCCTTAACCTCCAATTATTCAGTCTAGCTGAGGCGTAGTGACAGCTAGGGGAGAAGGTGAGAGGTGTTGTAATGGCTTCTCCCTAACACACGTATCCATCCCCCAGACACTCCCGGTGACAGTAATGGGAATAATGAGGAAGGCCTCCAATGATTCAGAACGACTCGTCTGAAACAGAACTAAAGCCCACAAGACATTGGTTAGTGGTGTTGTTGAATTAAACAACACAGTCATTCATAAATGATATCTCTCTCTCCACTCCTCTCCTCCCCTTACCTCTCCTTTCCCATCCTGTTTAACCTACAGTATCTGTCAGTAGAATCGAGGAGAGAAGACAGAGGGAGAGCATAGAGAAACAGAAGATCCAAGCCTGTATTAATTAAGCGTCTTCGAATAGGAGTGCTGATCTAGGATCAGGTCCATGTAATCTGATTCATTATGATCTCAAAAGCGAAACAGATTCCAGAACAGCACTCCTACTCTGAAACGCTTGGTAAATACAGGCCCTGAAGACCTGCATTCTGCTTGTCATTGGAAGGTCCAGTTCTGCTGCACTTTGTACGGCACAAACATAAGGCCTCAATTGAAGCGCCGTTGCAGAATACAGTGCCTTGCGAAAGTATTCGGCCCCCTTGAACTTTGCGACCTTTTGCCACATTTCAGGCTTCAAACATAAAGATATAAAACTGTATTTTTTTGTGAAGAATCAACAACAATAATGAAGTGGAACGACATTTATTGGATATTTCAAACTTTTTTAACAAATCAAAAACTGAACAATTGGGCGTGCAAAAGTATTCAGCCCAGTTACTTTCAGTGCAGCAAACTCTCTCCAGAAGTTCAGTGAGGATCTCTGAATGATCCAATGTTGACCTAAATGATTAATGATGATAAATACAATCCACCTGTGTGTAATCAAGTCTCCGTATAAATGCACCTGCACTGTGATAGTCTCAGAGGTCCGTTAAAAGCGCAGAGAGCATCATGAAGAACAAGGAACACACCAGGCAGGTCCGAGATACTGTTGTGAAGACGTTTAAAGCCGGATTTGGATACAAAAAGATTTCCCAAGCTTTAAACATCCCAAGGAGCACTGTGCAAGCGATAATATTGAAATGGAAGGAGTATCAGACCACTGCAAATCTACCAAGACCTGGCCGTCCCTCTAAACTTTCAGCTCATACAAGGAGAAGACTGATCAGAGATGCAGCCAAGAGCCCCATGATCACTCTGGATGAACTGCAGAGATCTACAGCTGAGGTGGGAGACTCTGTCCATAGGACAACAATCAGTCGTATATTGCACAAATCTGGCCTTTATGGAAGAGTGGCAAGAAGAAAGCCATTTCTTAAAGATATCCATAAAAAGTGTCATTTAAAGTTTGCCACAAGCCACCTGGGAGACACACCAAGCATGTGGAAGAAGGTGCTCTGGTCAGATGAAACCAAAATTGAACTTTTTGGCAACAATGCAAAACGTTATGTTTGGCGTAAAAGCAACACAGCTCATCACCCTGAACACACCATCCCCACTGTCAAACATGGTGGTGGCAGCATCATGGTTTGGGCCTGCTTTTCTTCAGCAGGGACAGGGAAGATGGTTAAAATTGATAGGAAGATGGATGGAGCCAAATACAGGACCATTCTGGAAGAAAACCTGATTGAGTCTGCAAAAGACCTGAGACTGGGACGGAGATTTGTCTTCCAACAAGACAATGATCCAAAACATAAAGCAAAATCTACAATGGAATGGTTCAAAAATAAACATATCCAGGTGTTAGAATGGCCAAGTCAAAGTCCAGACCTGAATCCAATCGAGAATCTGTGGAAAGAACAGAAAACTGCTGTTCACAAATGCTCTCCATCCAACCTCACTGAGCTCGAGCTGTTTTGCAAGGAGGAATGGGAAAAAATGTCAGTCTCTCGATGTGCAAAACTGATAGAGACATACCCCAAGCGACTTACAGCTGTAATCGCAGCAAAAGGTGGCGCTACAAAGTATTAACTTAAGGGGGCTGAATAATTTTGCACGCCCAATTTTTCAGTTTTTGATTTGTTAAAAAAGTTTGAAATAGCCAATAAATGTCGTTCCACTTCATGATTGTGTCCCACTTGTTGTTGATTCTTCACAAAAAAATACAGATTTATATCTTTATGTTTGAAGCCTGAAATGTGGCAAAAGGTCGCAAAGTTCAAGGAGGCCGAATACTTTCGCAAGGCACTGTATACAGCCCACTGAATAGAGAATATCGTCTCCGCTTTATTTTAATGTGTCCTATGTCTTTTGTGTTATCTTGTCGACTATGATCATTTACTCATATTCGTGTGTAATGGTCTTCTGCTGTGAAACCACAATGTAACTTGTGTATTTGTCATTTTAATCCTTAAATCCCTGCTCAAATATTTGTTGACAATAAACAACATGGATTTTAAAAATACAATACTGCAGTGTACAGATCTGCATATGGATTAACCCCCCCGGAGAGCAAGTGGCATCGGGAAATGATTCTACTCTCCAGGTAGGGTTTCCATCTGTGTGTGTTTATGATGAATTCAACAAGAATTTCAATATCTTTTGAAGGAGTCACTGACAAATGGAGATATATGGCGCTCAAGTCTACATCGTGATTGATGGAGGACTGGACATAAAAGACATTCCTGCGAGTAAAGCAGCTATTTTGAAGAGAGCAATTAGCTAAAGCTGGGGTAACATCTCCTGGGAAGGATGAGATGGGTTACATCATGATGGCTTGTCTCAGTTTATTATTTTTATTTTACCTTTACTTAACCAGGTAGGCTAGTTGAGAACAAGTTCTCATCTACAACTGCGACCTGGCCAAGATAAAGCATAGCAGTGTGAACAGACAACAGAGTTACACATGGAGTAAACAATTAACAAGTCAATAACACAGTAGAAAAAAGAAAAAAGTCTATATACATTGTGTGCAAAAGGCATGAGGAGGTAGGCGAATAATTACAATTTTGCAGATTAACACTGGAGTGATAAATGATCAGATGGTCATGTACAGGTAGAGATACTGGTGTGCAAAAGAGCAGAAAAGTAAAATAAATATAAACAGTATGGGGATGAGGAAGGTAAATTGGGTGGGCTATTTACCGATAGACTATGTACAGCTGCAGCGATCGGTTAGCTGCTCAGATAGCAGATGTTTGAAGTTGGCGAGGGAGTTAAAAGTCTCCAACTTCAGCGATGTCTGCAATTCGTTCCAGTTACAGGCAGCAGTGACACTGCAATGGGGAAAGTATTGGGCCTTTACATTAAGGTGAGGCAGGAGGGGAAACTGCCTGGAAGTTGGAAGCAGGCGGTAGTGATGGCAATAGGTAAACCTGGAAAAGACTCTACTAGTCCTTCAAGCTACAGGCCGATAGCGTTGACGTCTCACGTATGGAAACGTATGGAAAGGATGATAACATAAAGACTGACATTCTGTACTTTCTGGAGAGTAGAGGACTAATGTCACCAGATCAAAGTGGTTTCAGGAAAGGCAGGGGAACGATGGATCCTGTACTGCCTTGAGTCAGTCATTCAGGAGGCACTGGCAAATAAGGAGGTGGTGGTAGCCATTTTATTCAATGTACCGAAGGCCTATGATATGATGTGGAATGAAAGCCGACTTATCAAGCTGGATAACATGGGGGTTGGAGGAAGGGTTTTTAACTGGATAAAGGATTTTCTTTTTGGGCAATCAATACAAGTCAGGATGGGGAGCTCTATGTCAGAAAGCTATGAGGAAGATAATGGTACACCCCAGGGAGGAGTCATTAGTCCTTTGTTGTTCGCCATTATGATTGATGATGTATTCTTCCAGGTGAGACCTGATATTGGGAGGTAATTGTTTGCGGATGACGAGGCACTGTGGAAGAGGAGGAGAAATATTATCCATACAGCCAGGAGATTTCAAAAAGCATGGTCCCTCGGGTGGGGCTTTAAGTTTTCAGTTGAGAAAACAAAGACAGTTTTTTTCGAGAAGGAAGATTGGGTATGAAATATACTTGAAGTTGTATGGAAGGAATCTGGAGAGGGTGGGAGTGTTTAGGTTCCTGGGGGTCTGGATTGACACTCGAATGACATGGGCAGAGTATATTAGAAGAGTAGCTGTCAAAGGAAAGAAAATATTGAATGTTGCTTGTCAGGAAGGGAGTGGGGGGCAGATAGAATGCCGTTGAAAATGATATATACAGCGCCGTTAATGTCTTCAATGGATTATGGAAGTATAGCATATGGATCAGCAGCTCAGACATCTTTAAAAAGCTAGATGTTATCCAGGCTCAAGCCCTAAGAACATGTTGTGGAGTGGAGCCCTCAGGACTTCCCCGGTGGCAGTGATGCAGGTAGTGTCACACACAAACCCATCTGTTTCACTTGTCTTTGTGATAGTCTCCACCCCCCTCCAGGTGTTGCCCATCTTCCCCATTATCCCCTGTGTATTTATATCTGTGCTCTTTGTTGGTCTGTTGCCAGTTTGCCTTGTTTGTCAAGTCAACCAGTGGTTTTTGTTCTCAGCTCCTGATTTTCCCAGTCTCTCTTTTTTCTCGACCTCCTGGTTCTGACCCTTGCCTGTCCTGACTCTGAGCGCGCCTGCCTGCCGACCTGTACCTTTGCCCCACCTCTGGATTATTGACCTCTGCCTACCCTGAGCCTGCCTGCCGTCTGGTACCATTGACCCACCTCTGGTTTACTGACCCCTGCCTGCCGTCCGGTACCGTTACCCCACCTCTGGTTTACTGACCCCTGCCTGCCTCGACCTGTCTATTGCCTGCCCCTGACCCTGAGCCTGCCTGCCATCCGGTACCGTTGCCCCACCTCTGGTTTACTGACCCCTGCCTGCCTCGACCTGTCTATTGCCTGCCCCTGACCCTGAGCCTGCCTGCCTTCCGGTACCGTTGCCCCACCTCTGGTTTACTGACCCCTGCCTGCCTTGACCTGTCTATTGCCTGTCCCTGACCCTGACCCTGCCTGCCGTCTGGTACCGTTGCCCCACCTCTGGTTTACTGACCCCTGCCTGCCTTGACCTGTCTATTGCCTGCCCCTGACCCTGACCCTGCCTGCCGTCCGTTACCGTTGCCCCGCCTCTGGTTTACTGACCCCTGCCTGCCTTGACCTGTCTATTGCCTGCCCCTGACCCTGACCCTGCCTGCCGTCCGGTACCGTTGCCCCGCCTCTGGTTTACTGACCCCTGCCTGCCTTGACCTGTCTATTGCCTGCCCCTGACCCTGACCCTGCCTGCCGTCTGGTACCGTTGCCCCACCTCTGGTTTACTGACCCCTGCCTGCCTTGACCTGTCTATTGCCTGCCCCTGACCCTGACCCTGCCTGCCGTCCGTTACCGTTGCCCCGCCTCTGGTTTACTGACCCCTGCCTGCCTTGACCTGTCTATTGCCTGCCCCTGACCCTGACCCTGCCTGCCGTCCGGTACCGTTGCCCCGCCTCTGGTTTACTGACCCCTGCCTGCCTTGACCTGTCTATTGCCTGCCCCTGACCCTGCCTGCCGTCCGGTACCGTTGCCCCACCTCTGGTTTACTGACCCCTGCCTGCCTTGACCTGTCTATTGCCTGCCCCTGTGATTATTAAACCTGTGATTATTAAATCATTGTTCATTTGTCTGCATCTGGGTCTTACCTTTATACTTGATAGGTAGAGTTGGGAGAGATACCGTTCAAGTTAAGAAGACAACAGCCATGACATATTGGGTAACTCTACAAGGACACAAGGTTACACGTCTCACAAGAAAGATGCTCCTAGAGTGCTGGGAACATGAATGAAATCTGAATCAAGTTTTGGGTGGATAGGCAATTGCATGGTGAGAGAGATGGGGTTGTTTGGGAGGGAGTTTAGCCCCTCTCTGGTTCTTCCTGCCATCCCACCTTGGTTTCTCCCTCAACCAGTGATAGATCTAGGTTTGCTTGAGAGGGTAAGACATGTTAAGGAACGAGTAGATTCAGTTGTAAGTGAACATTTAAGGACACAGTACTATGCCTTCTTGAATATATTCACAGATGGATTTGAGGACAAGAGCAGCTTTTACTTTTCCTGAGTTTAAGGTGGCAGTGACAAAAATAGCAATGAACAATGAACACTTTTTATTTTAACTTAATATAATACATCAATAAAATCAATTTAGCCTCAAATAAATAATGAAACATGTTCAATTTGATTTAAATAATGCAAAAACAAAGTGTTGGAGAAGAAAGTTCCTTGCTCAGAACATGAGAACATGTGAAAGCTGGTGGTTCCTTTTAACATGAGTCTTCAATATTCCCAGGTAAGAAGTTTTAGGTTGTAGTTATTATAGGACCATTTCTCTCTATACCATTTGTATTTCATATAACTTTGACTATTGGATGTTCTAATAGGTACTTTAGTATCGTCAGCCTAATCTCGGGAGTTGATAGGCCTGAAGTCATAAACAGCGCAATGCTTGAAGCACAGCGAAGAGCTTCTGGCAAATGCAGGAAAATGCTGTTTGAATGAATGATTACAAGCCTGCTGCTGCCTGCCACCGGTCATTCAGACTGCTCTATCAAATCATAGACATAATTATAACATAACACACAGAGATACGAGCCTTAGTTCATTAATATGGTAAAATCCGGGAACTATCATTTTGAAAACAAAATGTTCATTATTTCAGTGAATTACGGAACCGTTCCGTATTTTATCTAACGGGTGGCATCCATAAGTCGAAATATTCCTGTTACATTGCACAACCTTCAATGTTATGTCATAATTATGTAAAATTCTGGCAAATTAGTTCGCAACGAGCCAGGCGGCCCAAACTGTTGCATATACCCTGACTCTGCGTGCAATGAACGCAAGAGAACTGACACATATTCCCTAGTTTAATATTGCCTGCTAACATGAATTTTTTCAACTAAATATGCAGGTTTAAATATATATAGTTCTGTGTATTGATTTTAAGAAAGGCATCAATGTTTATGGTTAGGTACATTTGTGCAACAATTGTGCTTTTTTTCGCAAATGCGCTTTTGTTAAATCATCCCCCGTTTGGCAAAGTTGGCTGTCTTTGTTAGGAAGAAATGGTCTTCACACAGTTCGCAACGAGCCAGGCATCCCAAACTGCTGCATAAACACTGACTCTGTTGCACAGAACGCAAGAGAAGTGACACAATTTCCATAGTTAAAATCATTTAATGTTAGCAGGCAATATTAACTAAATATGCAGCTTTAAAAATATATACTTGTGTATTGATTTTAAGAAAGGCATTGATGTTTATGGTTAGGTACACATTGGTGCAGCAACAGTGCTTTTTCCGCGAATTAAATCACCCGTTTGGCGAAATAGGCTGTGAGTCAATGATAAATAATGATAAATTAACTGTCACGGCTCTCGTCGGAATGAGGATTGGACCAAAACGCAGTGTGGTAAGTGTACATGATTTTTATTGATCAAAACACTTGAACAAAATAACAAAGAGAAAAGCGAACAGTTCTGTAAGGCAAATAAACTATACAGAAAACAACTACCACAAAACACAGGTGGGAAAAAAGGCTGCCAAAGTATGATTCCCAATCAGACAACGATAGACATCTGCCTTTGATTGGGACCAACACTCGGCCAAAAACAAAGAAATAGAAAACATAGAAATAAAGAAACTAGAATGCCCACCCTAGTCCCACCCTGGCCTAACCAAAATAGAGAATAAAAGCCTCTCTATGGCCAGGGCGTGACATTAACAAGCACCACATCGATTACATGCAATGCAGGACAAGCTAGATAAACTAGTAATATCATCAACCATGTGTAGTTAACTAGTGATTATGTTAAGATTGATGGTTTTTTATAAGATAAGTTAAATGCTAACTAGCATCTTAGCACCTAGCTGTACTCGCATAACAGCTGGTCAGCCTGCCACGCAGTCTCCTCGTGGAGTGCAATGTAATCGGCCATAATCGGTGTCCAAAAATGCAGATTACCGATTGTTATGAAAACTTGAAATCGTCCGTAATTAATGGTCCATTCCGATTAATAGGTCGTCCTCTAGTTGATGGCCATACTCTTGGCTGCAGACTGGGTGGAGGAGGTGAGGCCAGACAGGGTAGTCATCTACTCTGACTCCTGTGCAGCACTGATGAGCTTAAATTCACGTGTCTCAGAGCCTACTGGATGTATTGTATGAGGTTTTGCAGTGTTTGTATAGAGTGAAACAGATGTTTTTTTTTGTGATGTTCCTCTGGGTACCAGCTCATGTGAGAGTAGAGGGGAATGAGGAGGATATTATCGCCAAGCAGGCTCTTAAACATCCTATTGTTGAGATGGAATTGCCAATCAATAAAGCAGAAGCCAAGGAAGGGGTGATAAAAACAGTGGTTAAAAACAAATGGCAAGAGTTGTGGAAAGGGAAGACACCTGTATAAGATGCAGGAAAAGGTGGGGGCAGGGAGGTCATCAGGCTGACTGAGAAGGGAGGAAAGTGTAGTCACAAGGCTGAGACTGAGAAACACAAGGCTCAATAGTCCTTTGAAATTGGTGGGGAAACATCTGACTGGTAGGTGTGATCATTGTCAGGAGGAAATGGAGACAGTGGAACACGTTCTATTTTCATGCCAGAAATATGGACGTGAAAGAAAGAGTAATGGGGTTGAAGAGCCCGAATGTAAGTGAACTGATGGGAAAATGTTCAGGGATGTAGTATTTAATTATGTATTTAGTTTCCTTAGGGAGACAAGGATATTGGGTAGGATTTAGACCTCCACTGTTTCTGGTCCACACTCCAGTCCAGTTGGTGGCGGTAATGCACCTTAAAGTTGGTTGCCAACTGCCATATAAATCCACAGAAGGAGAAGAAGAGGCCTCCCGAGTGTTGCAGTGGTCTAAGGTTGCCGTGCTTAAGGCATCACTACAGATCCGAGTTCCATCCCAGGCTGTGTCATAACAGGCCGTGACCGGGCGTCCCATTGGGCGGTGCACAATTGACAATCTACTGGCAAATCCTTTTCATATTAATAACATTTTTATTAAACCAGGCAAGTCAGCTAAGAACAAATTCTTATTTACAATGACGGCCTACCACGGCAACGCCGGGCCAATTGTGCGCCACCCTATGGGACTCCCAATTACAGCCAGATGTGATACAGCCTGGATTCAAACCTCTTGCACTGAGATGCAGTGCCTTAGACCGCTGTGCCACTCGGGAGCCCAAGAGAAAGAGAAATTATGAATAGAAAGTATAGATAAAACATATCGGTGCTCATCGGCAATTGGACATAAACATTACACAACAAGTTGGAAATTGCAAATTGAGTGGTTTGGAAGGAATTAGTGGCTAACTGCAAGCATTGCGATGCAATCACTAGTCTGCTATTCAGTGCAGTGGATGTGTGGTCCAAGTCTGGGTTTAAGGGTCTCTTTTCCAAGCTTAAAAGGATAAACACTCAACATTGGCCATTGTCTAACCAGCATGACTTCTGCAGCGTTCAAAACAACTAGAAACTCGGAACTGGGAAATGTCAGACTTCAGTAAGTTCAAGGCAACTGGGAACTCTGAATAAAACGAGCTCCGACTGGGAAAATACGTTTTGAATGGTCATCCAACTCGGAATTCCAAGTCGGTGAACTTGGGCCTCTTTCTAGAGCTCCGACCTAAAGATCACTAACGTCATGATTCAACCTTGCTTTTTTCAGAGTTCCCAGTTGTCTTTAAAGCACCATAAACCCGAGAATGCCAGACTTTGATGACACATTTTCCCACGAAGGGCCGCCACGCTGCCTTCCTGTTCAAGTGAGCACAGCACGACAAGGTGTCCAAAACTGTCTTGTGTGCTGTTGCATAAATTATGTAATATGCCAGGGAGATATGTATACTGTAGCTAAGACAGTAATATGACAGTGTATGTTGTGTAGTAAGCTAGCCCATATGCCTCACCCTCATAATTTAGCCTACTGTTCTGACTTGGTGGTGCACATGTATCCTATAGCCTGTTTTAGACAAATGTCATCATCGAATAATGTAAGAGCTTTCATTGTCTGCTTATATGCCCCCTTTATTTATCCTACGGTTCTGACTTGGTGTACAGGGAGAATACCGTAAGAACAGCCTATGTTCTGAATTCTGTCTCTGTACATTTCAAAAGTGCTGAACAAATAATTGTATTGACTATGTACGTCCTAGCTCGCTCATTAATGTTTTAATCGAAATTACGGATTATCTCTTATCCGCTCGTCCCCGCATAGTTTGTACATCTCAATTGTCAGTAGAAACTAGATTTCTTTAAGTAAGCCATATCAGCTACGTTTTTTAAAAGTCTGTAAATGAGTCTGAATGAACTGTTTCACTGCCAGACGGCTCCTGTAGCTATGGTAAGGTGTTGGGACTGCTGTTGGAACTCCCTAGGCCCTAACATTTTGTGGGTACCGTTTGTCACGTTATAGTCCAATTAATGTATTATTTAGTGGCTTTGCTGGCATGTATCTAATTGTGTTGTTGTTCGTATGATCTGACCCATTACATAAACATATCTGCAACATAATTTCTGTGCACTCCTACAGATGAAGTCGGAAGTTTACATACACCTTCGCCAAATACATTTAAACTCAGTTTGTCACAATTTCTGATATTTAATCCTAGTTAAAATTCCCTGTCTTAAGTCAGTTAGGATCACCACTTTATTTTAAGAATGTGAAATGTCAGAATAAAAGCAGAGAGAATTATTTATTTCAGCTTTTATTTCTTTCATCACATTCCCAGTGGGTCAGAGGTTTGCATACACTCAATTAGTATTCGGTCGCATTGCCTTTAAATTGTTTAACTTGGGTCAAATGTGTCAGGTAGCCTTCCACAAGCTTCCCACAATGAGTTGGGTGAATTTTGGCCCATTCCTCCTGACAGAGCTGGTGTAACTGAGTCAGGTTTGTAGGCCTCTTTGCTCATACACGCTTTTTCCATTCTGCCCACACATTTTCTATAGGATTGAGGTCAGGGTTTTGTGATGGCCACTCCAATACCTTGACTGTTGACCTTAAGACATTTGGCCACAATTTTGGAAGTATGCTTGGGGTCATTGTCCATTTGGAAGACCCATTTGCGACCAAGCAATGGCGGTTTTGGAGCAGTGGCATCTTCCTTGCTGAGTGGCCTTTCAGGTTATGTGGATATAGGACTCGTTTTACTGTGGCTATAGATACTTTTGTATCCGTTTCCTCCAGCATCTTCACAGGGTCCTTTGCTGTTGTTGTGGGATTGATTTGCACTTTTCGCACCAATCTACGTTCATCTCTAGGAGACATAACGCATCTTCTTCCTGAGTGGGATGACGACTGCGTAGTACCATGGTGTTTATACTTGCATACTATTGTTTGTACAGATGAACGTGGTACCTTCAGGCATTTGGAAATTGTTCCCAAGGATGAACCAGACTTGTGGAGGTCTATAATTGGCTGATTTCTTTTGATTTTCCCATGATGTCAAGCAAAGAGGCACTGAGTTTGAAGGTAGGCCTTGAAATACATCCACAGGTACACCTCCAATTGACTCAAATTATGTCAATTAGCCTATCAGAAGCTTATAAAGTCATGACATCATTTTCGGGAATTTTCCAAGCTGTTTAAAGGCACAGTCAACTTAGTGATGTAAACTTCTGATCCACTGGAATTGTGAAACAGTGAATTATAAGTGAAATAATAAATTACTTGTCTCATGCACAAAGTAGATGTCCTAACCGACAAGAAATTTGTGGAGTTGTTAAAAAACAAGTTTTAATGACTCCAACCTAAGTGTATGTAAACCTCCGACTTCAACTGTATGTGTGTTAAATGTTGGGATATTTTTGTGTTTAAAACTACTCTTGTGAGGACAAATGTCTGCGAGAGACCCAGTATTTCAGATAATCTCTCAAATTTGACCAGGAGATGGGGTTATTTTACCAGATACGCTCCCAGCCCAGAAGCAGAAGCTCCCGCTCCTCCGCTCTCTCCACTGGCTTCCAGTTGAAGCTCGCATCCGCTACAAGACCATGGTGCTTGCCTACGGAGCTGTGAGGGGAACGGCACCTCAGTACCTCCAGGCTCTGATCAGGCCCTACACCCAAATAAGGGCACTGCGTTCATCCACCTCTGGCCTGCTCGCCTCCCTACCACTGAGGAAGTACAGTTCCTGCTCAGCTCAGTCAAAACTGTTCGCTGCTCTGGCTCCCCAATGGTGGAACAAACTCCCTCACGACGCCAGGACAGCGGAGTCAATCACCACCTTCCGGAGACACCTGAAACCCCACCTCTTTAAGGAATACCTAGGATAGGATAAAGTAATCCTTCTCACCCCCTCCCCCCTTAAAATATTTAGATGCACTATTGTAAAGTGGTTGTTCCACTGGATGTCATAAGGTGAATGCACCAATTTGTAAGTCGCTCTGGATAAGAGCGTCTGCTAAATGACTTAAATGTAATGTAAATGTAAGCAGAAGAGCACCTCAGTGGTGCTAAAACATAAAACAAAATGAGATGTTACATTGTGTGTGTTTGCATGCACGTGAATGGTTGGATGGATATGTAAGGTTATTTTTATGCCATGGGCTCCTGTATCAAACAAGGCAGTTAACCCACTATTCCCCGGTAGGCCGTCATTGTAAATAAGATTTTGTTCTTAACCTAGTTAACCTAGTTCTTGCCTAGTTGAACAAAGGTTACATTTTTTTTAAAGGACCAAGACTGTGACAAATGGCTGGAGCATGACCATGAGGTCATACTGGGTGATAAATATCCCAGCAATCTCCAAATTGGTTATATATCTCACTCCCCCTTCCCAATACCCCAACCCCTTGAGAAACTCAGACATTTGCATGCTATGATGAATCTATAATTCATGCAAAATCCATAGCTCTTTTTGCAATAGCATATACTTTGGATACTGACATCTGCTGTTAATGTTCAATGCCATCACCCTGACTTAATGAGATGGAAACAGAGGAGATTCTATTAGATTCCACTGTGGGGTTGAATTGTCTGGACCATTCAGCTTTACATATGACACCACATAGATTTGGCTATTTCTATTAAATAAAATACCGTTTTTTTCAGTCACAGAGCTGGATTTGGTTCATTCTCCAGGACCTGTTTTCACAAAGTGTTTCAGAGATGTAGTGCTGATATGGATCCGGTTCTCCCTGTCTAGGTAATCTTATCCATTATTATCTAAAAGGCAAAACTGACTTAGATCAACACTCGTACTCTGAGAAGCTTCATACTTTATGTGTTTGTGTACTTATATGATATCTTCATTTGAACAGGTTCTAATACAAGGAAAACAATCCTTCATCAACAGGAAATGTGAAATATTACTTGGATTCTAATTAATTGTAAGGGAATGATACATTTTTTTGTTGATAAATGATAAATCAAGTCTGATATTTTAACTGGGAAATTACAAACTTTAGAAGCCTTTTCAAACCTTGAATACACTACAATTTGCGTTTCCTGCTGCACAGGACAATTCTCTGAGACAACAGAGTGATCAAATTAAGAGAGCACACCTGTTTTGAATGAATTTACTTTCCAACTAATCACATGCTAATTGGGAATGGAGTCTGGCTAAAGCTGAGTGTGATTAAGCAGCCTGCAACAATTCTCTCTGATGTCTTGCCAATTGCCATGTGTCATACTGCATTACTTTATGACATCTAAATATTGTTCTGTTTTTCCTCATCATTTTTTTCTCAGATGCTCTGTTGGCAAACGAGCTGTTTTGACAGGAGACAAGAGCACAAGTCAATGTGACAGCAGACATACGGCTCTTATATCTCTCGTTTTTCCTCTCTCCTTACCTTTCTCTGTTGTGGAACTCGAGTCTCCTTCTCTCCTGTTCATCATCTCTTCTCTGTTTTTCCTCCATCCTTTTGGACAGCTTAGACACCGTGACACTCCTCCGGGCCTGAGCAGTTTAGTGCTAATATAGCTTTAAAGGTATATTCATTCTAATATCATACAGCACAAAAGGCACTGCTCTTCCACTGATGACCACAGGGCATTGCCATTCATTCTTTTCTCTTCCCTTCCTCTCTCTCCTATTCTCCGTATTCCAGAATCCTCTCTATTTCTCGCTCACCCAGTGTTGAATCCTTCCCCTCCTGCATTCTCTCCATCTATTGTGAAGGGCTTTCCTTTAGTTAAAAAACTGAGATCTTAGGCCTTTATTTATACTGTGCCACAGTTCAAAGCCAGGTGTCTTCTTAATGATTTCCAATAGGTCCACCACGCCCACCCACCCACCCAGCGACCATTCAGCTCAGACTTCATCACGGATGGCTCGTGTTCAGTCCTCGTACCTCTGAGGGCATTGATTTAACTCTAATTTGTTTTTCTTTGTGGAGAGCGGCCTCCCAGCGGCCGGTGCAGATTCAATTTAGATTTGTGTGACACACAGGGATCGGCTTGCCCCAACTGCTTCCTGACCTGTCTGCCTGGTACCTCCATTATGGGTACCAGACATTGGCAGATGAATTATTAAAAAGCTGTCCTCTGTTGTATTTGAAGACGCGGCAAGTCTGGTGTTTGAGCTCTTGGGCTTCCTGGTCCTATGTATGTAAGATGAAGATAATTCCACCATCACAGTCCCCACTGGGCACAAACTGGTTGAATCAACGTTGTTTCAATGTCATTTGTGACATGGAATCTACGTGGATAATATATTGGATTTGCAAATAAGTCAACAACGTAAACTGTTGTTTTATGGTGAAATTTCAACCACAGGATTATGTCATCATAGTAACACATCTTTTTATAAAGCTTGAATAAAATATGTTGAATTTGTACCTTTCAAACAACATCAGAGCTGAGAAGCATCTCCTAATGGAGAGCTCATCTATCTACAGCCAACCATTTGGTCTCCCGCCCAGGGTTTTAACCAACCCAGCCCTGTTTAGCAAATTCCTATTCCCTTAAGTTGCACCCCCCTACCTCCCCTCCCCCCACAGGTATGCTGGCCCATGTTGACTCCAATGCTTCCCACAGTTGTTTCAAGGTGGCTGGATTTCTTTTGGGTGGTGGACTATTTTTGATACACACTGTTGAGGGTGAAAACCCCAGCATCGTTGCCGTTCTTGACGCACTCAAACCGGTGCGCCTGGCATCTCCTACTAAACCCCGTTCAAAGGCACTTATGTTTGGAAGGAGATTTATCTTCTGCTTGGATAGTTCCATCTGTGCCACTGACTTAGTTTGGCTTTAATTACAGTTTTTCTACAAATCAATAATTGACATGTTTCCATCTCAAGCAAAAATACAAATGACTGAAGTACACACCCCTGATGGGCCCCAATGTTGAGGATCAGCGTGGCAGACGCGTTGTTGCCTACCCTTACCTCCTGGGTGTTGCCCGTCAGGAAGTCTAGGATCCAGTTGCAGAGGGAGCTGTTTAGTCCCAGAGTCCTTAGCTTAGTGATGAGCTTTGTGGGCACTATGGTGTTGAACGCTGAGCTGCAGTCGATGAACATCATTCTCACATAGGTGTTCCTTTTGTCCAGGTGGGAAAGGGCAGTGTGGAGTGCGATTGAGATTGCGTCATCTGTGGATCTGTTGGGGCGGTATGTGATTTGGAGTGGGTCTCGGGTGTGTCCGATAGGATGCTGTTGATGTGAGCCATGACCAGCCTTTCAAAGTACTTCATGGCTACCGACGTGAGTGCCACAGAGTGGTAATCATTTAGGGAGGTTACCTTTGCTTCCTTGGGCACATTGACTATAGTGGTCTGTTTGAAACATTAGATATTACAGACTCGGTCAGGGAGAGGTTGAAAATGTCAGTGAAGACACTTGCCAGTTGGTCCGCACATGCTTTGAGTACACATCCTGGTAATCCGTCTGGCCCAGAGGCTTTGTGAATGTTGACCTGTTTCAAGGTTTTGTTCATATCGGCTACTGAGAGCGTTATCACACAGTCATTCAAAACAGCTGGTGCTCTCGTGCATGCTTCAGTGTTTCTGGCCTCGAAGTGAGCATAAAAGGGATTTAGCTCATCTGGTAGGCTTGCGACACTGGGCAGCTCGCGTCTGGGTCTATCTTTGTAGTCCGTAATAGTTTTCAAGCCCTGCCACATCTGAATAGCGTCAGAGCCAATGTAGTAGGATTCAATCTTAATCCTGTATTGACACTTTGCCTGTTTGATGGTTCGTCTGAGGGCAGAGCAGGATTTCTTATAGGCGTCCAGATTAGTCTCCCACTCCTTGAAAGTGGCAGCTCTAGCCTTTAGCTCGATGCAGATGTTGACTGTAATCCATGGCTTCTGGTTGGGATATGTACGTACAGTCACTGTGGTAATTACGTCATCGATGCATTTATTGATGAAGCCGATGACTGAGGTGGTGTATTCCTCAATGCCATTGGATGAATCCCGGAACATATTCCAGTCTGTGCTAGCAAAACAGTCCTGTAGTGTAGCATCTGCGTCATTTTACCACTTTTGAGCGAGTACTTCCTGCTTTAGTTTTTGCTTGTTAGCAGGAATCAGGAGGATAGAATTGTGGTCAGATTTGCCAAATGGAGGGCGGGGGAGAGCTTTGTATGCATCTCTGTGTGTGGAGTAAAGGTGGTCTAGGATTTTTTCTTCTGTGGTTGCATGTGACATTCTCGTAAAAATTTGGTGAAACTGATTTAAGTTTGCCTGCACTAAAGTCCCCAGCCACTGGGAGTGCAACTTCATGGTGAGCATTATCTTCTTTGCTTATGGCCTTATAGAGTTGGTTGAGAGCCAGCTTCGCTTTGTGGTGGTAAATAGACCGCTACGAATAATACAGATGAGAACTCTCTTGGTAGATAGTGTGGTCGACAGCAATACTTCAAGACTTCTTTAATATTAGACATCGCTCACCAGCTGTTATTGACAAAAAGACACACACCCCCACCCCTTGTCTTACCAGAGGTTTTGTCTATGTTCTGCCGGTGCATGGAAAATCCGATGAGCTCTATATTGTCCGTTTCTTAGTTCAGCCACGTCTCGGTGAATCATAAGATGTTACAGTTGTTAATATCCCATTGGTAGCATAATCTTAATAGTAGGTCATCAATTTTGGAAGGCATTGGGAGTTTACTCACTCGCCTATGGATTCTCAGAAGGATCCCCTATTTGCGTCCCCTTTTCCGGCATCTTTTCTTCACGCAAAAGGCGTGGATCTGGGCCTGTTCCAGTGAAAACAGGATATCCTTCTCATCGGACTCGTTAAAGGAAAATGTTTCTTCCAGTCCGTGGTGAGTAATCACTTTGCTGATGTCCAGAAGTTATTTTCGGTCATAAGAGATGGTAGCAGGAACACAATAAGTTAAAAAATAAGTTACACAAATGCAAAAAAAATAACAAAATTGCACAATTGGTTGGGAGAATGTAAAATGTCAGCCATGTTCTTTGGCACCATCTTAAATCTCCAGCTTCATGAGGAATGTTTTTCCAACAGTCTTGAAGGAGTTCCCATATATGCTGAGCACTTGTTGGCTGCTTTTGCTTCACTCTGCAGTCCAACTCATTCCAAACCATCTCAATTGGGTTGAGTTCAGGTGATTGTGGAAGCCTGTTCATCTGATGCAGCACTCCACCATTCTGCTTCTTGATAAAATAGCCCTTACACAGCCTGGAGGTGTGTTGGGTCATTTTCCTTTTGAAAAACAAATAATAGTCCCACTAACCTCAAACCAGATAGGATGACATAAGGCTGCAGAATGCTGTGGGAGCCATGCTGGTCAAGTGTGCCTTGAATTCTAAATAAATCACTGACAGTGTCACCAGCAAACCACCCCCATACCATCATACCTCCTCCTCCATGCTTCACGGTGGGAACCACACACAGTAATGATGGACTATCGTTTCTCTTTGCTTACATGAGCTGTAATGCCATAATATGGTCATGGTCTTTTACCAAATAGGGCTGTCTTCTGTATTCCAACCCTACCATGTCACAACATAACTGCATTAAGAAGGAAGGATATTCCACAAACCTTTAACAAGTTTAATTGAAATGCATTCCAGGTGAGTCAAATCAAATCAAATGTTATTGGTCACGTACACATGGTTAGCAGATGTTAATACGAGTGTAGTGAGTGTAGGGAAAATATCTAACAAGTAATCTAACAATTTCACAACAACTACCTTATACACACAAGTGTAAAGGAATTAATATGTACATATAAATATATATGGATGAGCAAAGACCGTGCGGCATAGGCAAGATACAGTAGATGGTATATAGTACAGCATATACATATGAGTTGAGTAATGTAGGGTGTGTAAACATTATATATTGTTTAAAGTGACTAGTCACCAGTGAAACTTGTCACTAGTGATTTATTACATCCAAGTTTCCATTATTTGTTTTATTTAATTTTGTACAAATTTTACCCCTTTTTATCCCTAATTTTGTGGTATCCAATTGTTTTAGTAGCTACTATCTTGTCTCATCGCTACAACTCCCGTACGGGCTCGGGAGAGACGAAGGTTGAAAGTCATGCGATACACAACCCAACCAAGCCGCACTGCTTCTGAAACACAGTGCCATCCAAACCGGAAGACAGCCACACCAATGTGTCGAAGGAAACACCTGGCAACCTTGGTTAGCGCACTGCGCCCAGCCCGCCACAGAGGTCGCTGGTGCGCGATGAGACAAGGATTTTCCCTACCGGCCAAACCCTCCCTAACCCGGACGACGCTAGGCCAATTGTGCGTCGCCCCACGGACCTCCCGGTCGCACCCAGAGTCTCTGGTGGCACAGCTGGTGCTGCAGTACAGCGCCCTTAACCACTGCACCACCCGGGAGACCCGAATTTCCCATTATTAAAGTGGCTAGAGAGGAGTTAGTATGTTGGCAGCAGCCACTCAATGTTAGTGATGGCTGTTTAACAGTCTGATGGCCTTGAAATAGAAGCTGTTTTTCAGTCTCTCGGTCCCAGCTTTGATGCACCTGTACTGACCTCGCCTTCTGGATGATAACGGGGTGAACAGGCAGTGGTTCGGGTGGTTGATGTCCTTGATGATCTTTTTGGCCTTCCTGTGACATCGGATGGTGTAGGTGTCCTGGAGGGCAAGTACTTTGCCCCCGGTGATGCGTTGTGCAGACATCACTGCCCTCTGGAGAGCCTTACAGTTGTGGGCGGAGCAGTTGCCGTACCAGGCGGTGATACAGCCAGACAGGATGCTCTCGATTGTGCTCTCGATCTGTGAGTTTGTGAGTGTTTTCGGTGACAAGCCAAATTTCTTCAGCCTCCTGAGGTTGAAGAGGCACTGTTGCGCCTTCTTCACCACGCTCTCCACTACTGTCCCATTAATGTGGATGGGGGGTGCTCCCTCTGCTGTTTCCTGAAGTCCACGATCATCTCCTTTTTTTGTTGATGTGGAGTGTGGGGTTATTTTCCCGACACCACACTCCGAGGGTCCTCACCTCATGAAGCTGGTTGAGAGAATGCCAAGAGTGTGCAAAACTGTCATCAAGGCAATGGGTGGCTACTTTTTATTTGATTTGTTTAACACTTTTTTTGGTTACTAGATGTTTCAAATGTGTTATTTCATCATTTTGATTTAGAAAATTGTAAAAATAAAGAAACATCTTTGAATGAGTAGTTGTGTCCAAGCTTTTGACTGGTAATGTATATGTAATTAATTTGAAGACAAACTGGATATAAAGCCAAACTAAGTCAGTTGCACAAAATATACACTACCGTTGAAAAGTTTGGGGTCACTTAGAAATGTCCTTGTTTTTGAAAGTCCTCAACTGGCAGCTTCATTAAATAGTACCCGCAAAACACTAGTCTCAACGTCAACAGTGAAGAGGCGACTCCAGGATGCTGGCCGTTTAGGCAGAGTTCCTCTGTCCAGTGTCTGTGTTCTTTTGCCCATCTTAATCTTTTATTTTTATTGGCCAGTCTGAGATATGTATTTTTCTGTGCAACTCTGTCTAGAAGGCCTCCCGGAGTCACCTCTTCACCTTTGACGTTGATACTGGTGTTTTGCGGGTACTATTTAATGAAGCTGCCAGTTGAGGACTTGTGAGGCGTCTGTTTCTCAAATTAGATACTCTAATGTACTTGTCCTCTTGCTCAGTTGTGCACCGGTGCTTCCCACTCTTCTTTCTATTCTGGTTAGAGTCAGTTTGTGCTGTTCTGTGAAGGGAGAAGTACACAGCGTTGTACAAGATCTTCCGTTTCTTGGCAATTTCTCGCATGGAATAGCCTTAATTTCTCAGAACAAGTATAGACTGACGAGTTTCAGAAGAAAGTGCTTTCTTTCTGGACATTTTGAGCATGTAATCAAACCCACAAATGCTGATGCTCCAGATACTCAACTGGTCTAAAGAAGGCCAGTTTTATTGCTTCTTTAATCAGAACAACAGTTTTCAGCTGTGCTAACGTAATTGCAAAAGGGTTTTCTAATCATAAATTACCCTTTTAAAACGATCAACTTGGATTAGCTAACACAATGTGCCATTGGAACACAGAAGTCATGGTTGCTGATAATGGGCCTTTGTACACTTATGTAGATATTCCATAAAATATCTGCCGTTTCTAGCTACAATGGTAATTTACAACATTAATAATGTCTACACTTTATTTCTGATCAATTTGATGTTATTTCAATGGACAAAAAAGTTGCTTTTCTTTCATAAACAAGGACATTCCTAAGTGACTCCAAACTTTTGAAGGGTAGTGTACATCTCTATCAAATGATGATATTTGGTTGCGTTGACAACCAAACATAATTCAATATCACTTTTGCAATACAGTAAAAAGTGTATTAACTTGTGGAGAAGTTAACAAATTATATGTAGGATTCGGTTCTTCAACTAAACTAAAAAGCACAGTGGTAACACATTAAGTTGTTGCATAAATACAATATATCTGAAATTGTATTCCCATTTGAACTTGGTTGTGCTTTCAGATGGTTGAAAGCACAGTGAAAACACATTGAGAAAACAACAAACTTCTGGATGTCTTTTTGAGTGGGCGAATAAAGGTTGAAATCTCATTGATCAACGTCTCCACCAAATATTACCCACATTTCCATGTTGAAATGACGTGGTGTGCCCAGAGGGTTTGTGCTGTGGGTGGTGGTAAATAATGACAAAATGAGCTACTGTATTTTTTATTATTTTCCTACCTCTCTCAGTATGAAAACATAACACCTGCTCTACTTTGACTAACTACAGATGTAGGATCTTAATTTGATTACTCTTTTGTTGCTGAGAATTTTCCAGCACAGCAGTACATGCACATTTGTAGTGTATTCCAGGTTAAAAAGGCTTCCATATTTTTGTAATTTACTCTTTAAAATGTTAGACTTGATTTGCCCGAAAGAAAAATGTATCAACCCCTGCAAAAAAATCCATAAATTATATTCCACATAATAATTCACATTTCCTGTTGCTGCAGAATTATTTTCCGGCTGTAGCAAACTGTCTCAAATTAAGCTCCTACGTCTGTTCATCTCTGTGGAAGACTCAGCACTGGCAGCATTGGCATTGGCAGCATTGTCCTGCCTTGAACTGCTTCCATCTCCATCACTTCTTCATCCGTCTGAGAGTGGATGGATTTCTGGCATTCTACCGTCTTGGTTGGGTTACGCTGCAGAATTGTTGATTACCTTAGCTGTTCTGGTTCCAGAGGAATATCTCTCACACACACTCACACACACACACACACACACACACACACACACACACACACACACACACACACACACACACACACACACACACACACACACACACACACACACACACACACACACACACACACACACACACACACACACACACACACACACACACACACACACACACACACACACACACACACACAGAGAGAGAGAGTATTATATAACTAACCTTGTGGGGACACACAATTCAGTCCCATTCAAAATCCTTTTTTTCCTAACCTTATCCCCAAAATCTAACCCTAATTCTAACCCTAAAACTAACCCTAATTCTAACCCTGACAGTAATTCTAACCTTAACAACAAACCCCCTACAAATAACATTTTGCCCTGTGGGAACTAACAAATGGTCATATTTTTGTTTGTTTACTACTATAAGTGTAGTTACACACACACACACACACACACACACACACACACACACACACACACACACACACACACACACACACACACACACACACACACACACACACACACACACACACACACACACACACACACACACACACACACACACACACACACACACTCCCAGCCCCTGGTGATGCTGATAGCGCTCTGTTGAGCAAAATGTATAATAATTTGACAATCAGTCTAATAATAATATCTCCCAGAGAGAGGAAATGACAGGTTTGTAGCTTTCTATTTTTATGTCTCTGTCACTCTCTCTCACACCCCCTCCATCTGGAAGAGATGAGGCTGTGTATTGTCAGGATGTTTGACTCAGGGAATTAAATGTCACTCATGGCCTTCCCTGTCTGTCTCCAAGCATGTATATCGTTACCATAGCAATTGCTCAGTGAGTGAAAGACCAGGAAGTGGTGTAAAGTACTTAAGTAAAAATACTTTAAAAGGCTACATAAGTAGTTTTCTTGGGTATCTGTACTTTACTATTTAGATGATTTCTAACTTTTACTTCACTACATTCCTGAATAAAATAATGTACTTTTTACTCCACACATTTTCCCTGACTTGTTACATTTTGAATTCTTCGCAGGACAAAACATGGTCCACACACTTATCAAGAGAGCATCCCTGGTCATCTCTACTGCATCTGATCTGGCGGACTCACTAAACACAAATGCTTCATTTGTAAATGACGTCTGAGTGTTGGAGTGTGTCTCTGGCTATCTGTAAATAAAATAAAAAAACAAGACAATTGTGCCATCGGGTTTGCTTAGTATAAGGAATTTTCAAATCATACTTTGATACAAATGATACTTTTACTTTTGATACTTAAGTATATTTTATCAATTACATTTACTTTTGATACTTAAGTATATTTTATCAATTACATTTACTTTTGATACTAAGTATATTTAAAACCAAATACTTTTAGAATTTTACACAAGTAGTATTTTACTGGATGAATTTCACTTTTCTATTAAGGTATATTTATGTTTACTCAAGTATGACAGTTAATACACTATAAACTCAAGTATGACAAGTAATACACTATGAACAGAATAGGGTCCCATTTGGCAACCACAAAATGTTAACGCATGTAGTGATCCTTGCTATATGAGCCAAGTTCCAATTCCCATTAATCCTATTGGTGTGATGAGTAGGGTGTTTACCTTTCACGCCAGGAACCACGGTTCGCTTTCCTGCCCCGCAGTTCTCTACAATATCAACATTTGATTATTGTATATACACAGTGCATGCACCTTCATGGCATCCATTAGATTAATATTCATAAATAGCCTATAACCAAAACACAGTGGAAATAGAATAATATGAAATATATGATCAGCAAAGGAGGATTACAGACAATAACTCATTAAAGTAACATCAAAGGCTCCTTCACACTGTATTTAATTGGCAAATTTGCATTGTTGATACATGCAAGATTCTCGCCGCAGAGTAGATAATTTAATGACTAATGTCTTATTTATAGACAACTCAGCTCACTTCTCATCTCGGCATGATCACAGGATCATACAGGATCATCGCTATGCTTGAAGGCATGTTGGAGAAATACACAGCTCTGTCTTCACAACTCACTGGTACATATAGCAGTAGTAGTCATTGGAAATACAGTACCAGTCAAAAGCTTGGACACACCTACTCATTCAAGGGTTTTTCTTTATTTGTACTATTTCTACATTGTAGAATAATAGTGAAGACATCAAAACTATGAAATAACACATATGGAATCATGTAGTAACCAAAACAGTGTTAAACAAATCAAAATATATTTGAGATTTGAGATTCTTCAAATAGCCACCCTTTGCGTTGATGACAGCATTGCACACTCTTGGCATTCTCTCAACCAGCTTCATGAGGTAGTCACCTGGAATGCATTTCAATTAACAGGTGTGCCTTGTTAAAAGTTAATTTGTGGAATTTCTTTACTTCTTAATGCGTTTGAGCCAATCAGTTGTGTTATGACAAGGTAGGGGTGGTATCCAGAAGAGGGCCCTATTTGGTAAAAGACCAAGACAATATTATGGCAAGAGCAGCTCAAATAAGCAAAGAGAAATTACAGTCCATCATTACTTTAAGACATGAAGGTCAGTCAATGCGGAACATTTCAAGAACTTTGAAAGTTTCTTCAAGTGCAGTCGCAAAAACCATCAAGCACTATAATGAAACTGGCTCTTATGAGGACCACCACAGGAAAGGAAGACCCAGAGTTCCCTCTGCTGCAGACGATAAATCCATTAGAGTTAACTGCACCTCAGATTGCAGCCCAATCTGCTTCACAGAGTTCAAGTAACAGACACATCTCAACTTCAACTGTTCAGAGGGGATTGCGTGAATCAGGCCTTGGACACTGTGCTATCTAACCTCCAAACGAGCTTCAATGCCATACAACACTCCTTCCATGGCCTCCAACTGCTCTTAAACGCTAGTAAAACCAAATGCATGCTTTTCAACCATTCACTGCCTGCACCCGCACGCCCGACTAGCATCACCACCCTGGATGGTTCCGACCTAGAATATGTGGACATCTATAAGTATCTAGGTGTCTGGCTAGACTTTAAACTCTCCTTCCAGACTCATATCAAACATCTCCAATCTAAAATCAAATCTATAGTCGGCTTTCTATTCTGCAACAAAGCCTCCTTCACTCACGCCGCCAAACTTACCCTAGTAAAACTGACTATCCTTCCAATCCTCGTCTTCGGCGATGTCATCTACAAAATAGCTTCCAATACTCTTATACCACCCACCACTGCGACCTGTAAGCTCTAGTCGGCTGGCCCTCGCTACATATTCGTCGCCAGACCCACTGGCTCCAGGTCATCTACAAGTCCATGCTAGGTAAAGCTCCGCCTTATCTCGGTTCACTGGTCACGATGGCAACACCCACCCGTAGCATGTGCTCCAGCAGGTGTATCTCACTGATCATCCCTAAAGCCAACACCTCATTTGGCCGCCTTTCATTCCAGTTCTCTGCTGCCTGTGACTGGAACGAATTGCAAAAATCGCTGAAGTTGGAGACTTTTATCTCCCTCACCAACTTCAAACATCTGCTATCTGAGCAGCTAACCGATCGCTGCAGCTGTACATAGTCTATCGGTAAATAGCCCACCCAATTCTACCTACCTCATCCCCATACTGTTTATATTTATTTACTTTTCTTCTCTTTTGCACACCAATATCTCTACCTGTACATGACCATCTGATCATTTATCACTCCAGTGTTAATCTGCAAAATTGTAATTATTCGCCTACCTCCTCATGCCTTTTGCACACAATGTATATAGACTTTTTTTCTTTTTTCTACTGTGTTATTGACTTGTTAATTGTTTACTCCATGTGTAACTCTGTGTTGTCTGTTCACACTGCTATGCTTTATCTTGGCCAGGTCGCAGTTGCAAATGAGAACTTGTTCTCAACTAGCCTACCTGGTTAAATAAAGGTGAAATAAAAATAAATAAATAAAATAGTCAAATTGCTGCAAGGAAACCACTACTAAAGGACACCAATAATAAGAAGAGACTTGCTTGGGACAAGAAACACGGGCAATGGACATTAGACCGGTGGAAATCTGTCCTTTGGTCTTTCTGATTTTTAGTTCCAACCGCCGTGTCTTTGTGAGACGCAGAGTATGTGAATGGATGATCTCCGCATGTGTGGTTCCCACCGTGAAGCATGGAGGAGGAAGTGTGATGGTGTTCAAGGCACATTTAACCAGCATGGCCACCACAGCATTCTGCAGTGACATGCCATCCCATCTGGTTTGCGCTTAGTGGGACTGTCATTTATTATTCAACAGGGCAATGACCCAAAACACACCTCCAGGTGGTGTAAGGGCTCTTTTACCAAGAAGGAGAGTGATGGAGTGCTGCATCAGATAACCTGGCTTCCACAATCACCCGACCTCAACCCAATTGAGATGGTTTGGGATGAGTTGGACCACAGAGTGAAGGAAAAACAGCCAACAAGTGCTCAGCATATGTGAGAACTCCTTCAAGACTGTTGAAAAAGCATTCCAAGTTACCAATTTGAAGGAGATATCCACGGATATCATTGGGGACCAAACCCCACTGGGAAGCCTATTATTGAGTACCATCCACTGAAATTGTGCTTGGTCAGCTAACATCATCAGGAACAAGGGACTTAGTGGACAGTAAAAAAGTAAAGGACCCTGTTCAAGACTCTGAAAGAATATATATATATTTCCTTGCCTTTCATGGCACAGTGACATGTGACACACTGACACATGGATCCGTCAACATGATGGAACCCTTAGCTGTCCTCCCATCAAATAATGTCTCAGTGATTACATTGAGGAACGGATAGTGTTCCACCTGTACATATTTTAGACAACCTGAAATGCGACTGTTATTAATTAATAAAGAAAGTAGGTTAGCTCATACATCATTTCTCGAGCGGATGACACGTGGTCGTAACACTGTGCCATGCGCGCTCCTAAACATAACTCCCTTCCCAGAACGCGCACTTCCAATGTGATTGGGAGAGACTGACTGAGCGTGTTTGTGAGTGTTGTCTGAATGCGAGCCGATCCGCGGCTAGAACAGCAAAATTAACGGGAACCGTTTTTCATGTTAACAACAGCAATATGTGCCTTACGACCGCACCTGCTTTGAGCTACTCTAAAAACTAGGATATAAGGTAAGAATGTGTTTATAAAAGTGTTCAGTTTTGAATGTTGAGGACTTGTGTCTGATGTGTTGAAATATGTACTAAGTCATTGCCTTTTACACTGACTTGCTCGATGTTTGTTTGGGTTCTGGGTAGACTATTCTCTATGGATTAATATAGTACAACAATGTACCATGTGGGGTAGCTCTAATATTCGATTTGATCCATTGATTTAATAATAATTGAAAATGCAAAGTAGTTATCAGAAGTACGATTTACAATCAAGCAAATAATATTGATGGGAAGATTGTGAGCACAACCAAGATGTAAACCTGTCACTGTGTTTCCGTTTATTGTAAAAGGCTGTGTTGATAAAATGCACAGTCACATATAAATATAAGATACCATGTTGCATCATTTCCCTGAAGTGTTTCCCGCTGCGTGATTGAAATACTTAAAGATGTTGCCTATATGGAACCGTGCTTTAGGCTACTCAACACGGTGCGCACAGTGTGTAGAACCAATGTCTTTATTTGTCCACGGATAAAAATAAAAGCCTCATACAATTAATTTGAAAGCAAATGTCCATATGTCAATTGCATACAGCTTATTAGTTGACACAAGATGTTTCTTTGTGATAAGGCATAAAGCTCAACATATAGCCTATCAATTGGAAATCCTAGAGACCTTTAGTTCCCTTCTGAGTTCGCCTGGATCCATAACTGCAGGGGTGCTGAGGGTGCTGCAACAAATACAAGCAGTTTTCCACGAAATTAGTTAGCTAGGCCTTTATAACGCCTGTATGATTGGAGAAAAAAAACACTTGTCAAACCCCCCCCCCCAAAAAAACACCATCCTGCAGCAATGTCTCCATCATCTATAGGTTCTTCAAAGACACATTACATGACAGGCTTTTCCAACTATAAATATATACCGTTATACGTGAATACCGAATCACAGCATCATTGTTAAGCAAGTGCAAGTCAAGGCTCAATTGGTCCCCCTTTAAAACGGATCCTCTATTCATTGTGCTTGCGTCATAGAGATGGGAAGTGGGGATTCACCCAGCTCAGTGCAGCTGTAGTGGGGAAGGCTGTAGTGGGGCAGGCTGTAGTGTGGCAGGCTGTAGTGGGGCAGGCTGTAGTGGGGCAGGCTGTAGTGGGGCAGGCTGTAGTGGTGCAGGCTGTAGTGGTGCAGGCTGTAGTGTGGCAGGCTGTAGTGGGGCAGGCTGTAGTGGGGAAGGCTGTAGTGGGGAAGGCTGTAGTGGGGAAGGCTGTAGTGGGGAAGGCTGTAGTGGGGCTTTCCTTGGTGTGGACATTTTCTGCAGTTTGGATTTCCCTGCCTGCGCTATATCCCTCCACTCCCCACCCCCCAAACTAACGGAGGAGAACCCACTATGTATTGCTCCTTGGATGGCAGTTTGTGAACATTGACTACATGTAGGTTATATGGTCCATTCCTCCCTTTTTCATTACAGTTCGGGATCCCAAATGGGATTATTTTCTCTTCAATGTATCCAAGTGCTCACCTCCCAATTGATCTATTATGGGATCTTTTCATGCAGGGGATAGGCTATTATTTGCAGAATTGCACAGACTGCAGACTAGACTATCTGTTAGAGGAAACACAATTGAAATCTGTCTGTCTCTTTCTCTCTCTCTCTCTCTCTCATAGGTTACAGAGTAATAACTCAAGTGTAGATGTTTGACAGTCTGCATATCCACCGCATCCCTTCCTCGAATGCCTCAGAACAAACATCAAGCGTGTTTCATTCAGTTTGGAAATACAGTCCTGATTGCTCTCTGAGGGGTGAACAGGCTGTTCAATCTGTCTAATGCCACCCAAAGAGCAATTTTCACAGTTTTTTAATTACACAAATTATGTGCTTGATTAGTTTACACTAAATTTGCGCTGGGCCTTTGGAGTGGTGGAGTGGAAAGGTTTAGTGTGAGGGTGGAGGGTAACATGGTGTTTGTGCAGACCCCTGCAGGATGGGTGTGGGTGGGGGAGATGGGACGCAATGTGTAGTGTGTGTATGCGTGTGTGTGTGCGTGCGTGCCTCCGTGCAGTGTGAGGCTGAGCAGTGAGACGTGAGCGGGGTGTTCTTGGAGAAGAGCGGGAGCTGCTGCAGTGCTTTGACAATGGGTGGTGGTCTGAGGATGGCTGAGGGAGCTCCCTTCTCACTGCCACTCCCAGTCCCACTCTGCAGTTTGGGTGGGGGGTGAATGTGTGCATGTCCTGTATGTGCTCCTATGCTGTGTGTATGTTGACTGTATGTAGCACAGTGTGTGTGTGTGTGTGTGTGTGTGCGTGTGTGTGCGCGCGCTGTACATCTGTGCTGTTCCTCCATGCCCAGCTGTGGGGCTGAGAAGCGTGTCGTCTGGTCTGTCTGTTGGGTGTGTCTCAGTGTGTGAGCCAGCTTCTTATTGGTGTGGAAACGACAGAACAGAAATGTATATGGGGAGTGGTTCCCCCCTGCAGTAAGAACAAACAGAAATGAGCTTTTCCCGTTGTGAACAGAAGCCTCTCTCCCTCTCACCATTTCATTGTCACTTTTTCCACCTCCCTTCCTCAGGCTGCTGATGAACACAGTAACCTTATCCCTCCCTGGCATGGCTTTCATTAATATTTATGAGGATTATAATGTCACATTTCTGTTTCTTAAAGGATGGTGGGTATTTTTTACCCTGACACACACACACACACACACATAGGATTAGCCTGCCCTGCTCCCTTGTGCGTCCCAAATGTTATCCTATTCCCTATATAGCGCACTACTAGGATTTACAAAAGGGAATAGGGTGCCGTTTGAAAAGTAGTTGCCTGAGTCACTGAGCTGGTCTTCTCATTGGACTCCTTGGGTGAAAAGGACTCTGGGGCTTTACTGTACAAATCCAGAATCAGGGATCAGGGATTTCCTCTCTGGGTATGTTGCATTTTCACCCTCTCTTTCAGTGGATTTCTGGTGATCCTTTTGGGTTTGGTGTAGTCAGATGAAATGCCAGGTGGTTCTGACCCATCTCTTGGTGACAGGTGTTTATCATAGTCTTTATGTCCACTGTATTGATACTGTACCTATGGGATTGGAGGAACTAGGGATTGGTCTTGGTTTTGACTCCATCTTGACCCTAACATCCTTCCTCCTAACAGATCCATGTAGAATATCTCACATGGGAAACACAAGTCCTGCTGTGATTGCTCGTCATACACATGGTAACACGGTAGCCAAGGAGTCGGGACACACGCCCAAGTGCCCAACTGCTCTCGCCCACACACACCCAATGGATGTTATCCAAGCACTATGGTACCAGCTGTCCCCTATCGGTCGGTTCTGCTGTCGTCGAGGCAGGGGCTCCGGTTTCTGCTGTGCGTATCGTGCACACCCTCAGTAGTCACCTCTCATCTCTCTCTCTTCCTACCTCTCCCTCTTCCTCCCTCTCTCTCCCTCCCTCTCCATCTTCCTCCCTCTCCCCCTCTCTCCCTCTCTCTCTCTCTCTCTCTCTCTCTCTCTCTCTCTCTCTCTCTCTCTCTCTCTCTCTCTCTCTCTCTCTCTCTCTCTCTCTCTCTCTCTCTCTCTCTCTCTCTCTCTTTCTCTCCCTCTCTCTCTCTTTCTCTCCCTCTCTCTCTCTCTCTCTGTCTCTGTCTCTCTCTGTCTTAGGCTCCATCAGATCTTTATCAATCTGTCCTGTGTAATAAGATTCAGAGCTGCTGAATCTCCACCACACTTCGTTCCAATCCACACATTGACCCTTGAATTGGCAGAGGCAAAATGCAAACAGGCTGCTGTCTCAATGATGGACATGTGTGTTGGGTGGTAAAGAACACAGCTTAGCATTCTAGATGCAGCTGAATTTCCTCTCCCATCAGCCGCTCAGAGATTTTTTTCTGATACAAGAAGCTGATCTCATGCGTCGAGATTTCACGTCCCATTTTTCTTTAACTCTTAGCACTCTTGTGTGAAGTCTCAGTCTAATCCGAGGAGTCATTACGTGACATGTTGATTTACATCTAACCAGGTTTCATGTGCTTTCGTGCAGTATGCTCATCCAGATCTCTGGATCTCTACAAATTGCGTTTGCATATGTCAGAGCTGTGTGCTTATCCGTCAGCATGCAGCCAGCCCTTGGGATACCTTCTGTGTGGATGATAGAGAGTCAATCCCCTGCCTGCCTGCGTGCGTTGGCTGTGTTAGCGGGGTTTGTTTTTGAGAGCAGAGGGCCGTCGGTGGACAGTCGGTGGACAGTCGGTTAGCTCAGCTCTCGGCAGGGTGGTGCAGCTCTCATTGTTACTGTTGGTCCGTTGGCACAAAGTCACAGGGCCTATTATTCAGTAGTTGTGACAGGGCTAACCTCAGCCTATGCACACACACACACACACACACACACACACACACACACACACACACACACACACACACACACACACACACACACACACACACACACACACACACACACACACACACACACACACACACACACACACACAGGGTGCTCTCTTTTTCTAAACGTGAGCGAGTGTTTTGTTTTCTCTCTCTACGTAGCCTGTAGCTTTGTGTCAGTCTAGGCTGTTATCTCTCTGCCTGGATGATTTTGCTGTTTAACACTTTGTTGCTCTGGCTGCCTCAGTCAGTTAGCATGTCAGTTAGCTCTGTCATCCAGTCAGCTACCCAATGAGAACTGAGGATAAGTGGATGGAGAATGAGGGAAGAGAGGAGAGCAGGAGTGGCCTTGACTCCAGCTCTTTTTCAGATCTATTGGAAGAAGCCATAATCCTCTCTGGTCCTCACACAGACCTCAGAGGCACAGACACCTCCTCCCCCACTCTCACTGCTCCTAGCATTATAGGTGGTCAGGATGTTCTGGGGTAACAGTCCTCCTCACATGCTCTATGGTCACAACAGGCCAGTAAAATACAGTTGAAGTCGGAAGTTTACATACACCTTCGCCAAATACATTTAAACTCAGTTATTCACAATGCCTGACATTTAATCATAGTAAAAATTCCCTGTCTTAGGTCAGTTAGGATCACCACTTTATTTAAAGAATGTGAAATGTCAGAAGAATAGTAGAGAGAATGATTTATGTCAGCTTTTATTTCTTTCATTACATTCCCAGTGGGTCAGAAGTTTACATACACTCAATTAGTATTTGGTAGCATTGCCTTTAAATTGTTTAACTTGGGTCAAATGTTTCAGGTAGCCTTCCACAAGCTTCCCACAATACGTTGGGTTAATTTTGACCCATTCCTCCTGACAGAGCTGGTGTAGCTGAGTCAGGTTTGTAGGCCTCTTTGCTCGTACACGCTTTTTTCCGTTCTGCTCACACATGTTCTATATGATTGAGGTCAGGGCTTTGTGATGGCCACTTGAATACCTTGACTTTGTTGTCCTTAAGCCATTTTGCCACAACTTTGAAAGTATGCTTGGGGTCATTGTCCATTTGGAAGACCCATTTGCAACCAAGCTTTAACTTCCTGACTGATGTCTTGAGATGTTGCTTCAATATATCCACATAATTTTCCTCCCTCATGATACCATCTATTTTGTGAAATGCACCAGTCCCTCATGCAGCAAAGCACCTCCACAACATGATGCTGCCTGTTCTTCGGCTTGCAATCCTCCCCCTTTTTCCTCCAAACATAACGATGGTCATTATGGCCAAACAGTTCCATTTTTGTTTCGTCAGACCAGAGGCCATTTTTCCAAAAAGTATGATCTTTGTCCCCATGTGCAGTTGCAAACCCGTAGTCTGGCTTTGTTATGGCGCTTTTGGAGCCGTGGCTTCTTCCTTGCTAAGTTGCCTTTCAGGTTATGTCAAAATAGGACTCGTTTTACTGTGGATATAGATACTTTTGTACCTGTTTCCTCCAGCATCTTCACAAGGTCCTTTGCTGTTTTTCTGGGATTGATTTGCACTCACCCTCCTGGTATATCGTATGAAATGCAAAGGTTGTTAGGAACAACAAGGGAAGTGAAGAAAACTGTGTGTGTGTGTTTGTGAGAGATAGAGATAATGAAAACTGTGTTGTTGTCTGTATCAGTGTGTCGGTGCAATCTCCCAGACCCTTTATTTTCCTGTTTTTCTCATTCTCTTTCTCTCTTGTTCATCCAATCCTTGCTGTCAGGGCTGAGGTCTCTGGGCTTTGTGTGAGAGTGGTGCAGCCTGACACAGAGTGACACACACACACACACACACACAGGGTGGGTTGGGCAGCTGGGTGCCTCGTAGCGGTAGAGCAGCAGGACAAGAGGATGTGGTGACAGGATCTGACAGGAGGAGAGCCGGACCGTGCCGGGCCACAGCAAATACCCACACGCCTCTGTCACAGACCATGGCCTAACATTAAGAGTGACAGCCTGGGGATATGGGGAATGCCAGGGGTTTCCTGGTGCTACTGTAGTTTAAAGAGAGGAACACGGGAGGGAACATTATAATGGTATAACTAAGAGGTAATTTTCTACTTGGTTAGCTAGACTGTATTTGTATAAATGTAGGGTTTCCGTGTTAAGTGCTGAGCTGTGAAAAAGTACAGTACACCGAGGCCTTGGCCGTGATCGTTAATGTTCACAATGTGTCCCCATTTAGACCTTACGAATAACCTCCAATAAGTACAATCCCATGTTTGAATGATCCTGTTGATAATGATAGTGCTTTGAATACCACACATGCATGCTGACTGAAGAACTGTGTTGGAACTCTAAGCCACTGTGTGTTGGTTGAGCTGCTTATCTTGTGTCTCTTTTGATGCACTCTAATTGTCTCCCAGGGACAGTAAAGATTTACTGAACTGAACTTGGGTGAACCAAAGCGATTTACGTACTGGCCTTAGCTGAAGTACTAAAGGGCACCCTATTCCCTATATTGTGCACTACTTTTTCTCCGGTCACAAGTAGTGCATCATATAGTAAATAGGGCTCCATTTGTTATACTGTTATACTCTTCTACAGTTGACTTCCATTGTTATTGCCTTTCTGTCTGTGTGGCTAAAGCCTAATGAGTAGGAGGTTTGGTGAAGTGTTACGAATGGAGTCCCTATGAGATGTCTTCCTCCTCAGGTCTTGCTGGTATCTGGGTCCAGGCTTTCTGATTATTATGTTGTTGTATCATACTGTATGGACTTTGTCAAGCATGTGAACCACTGCATGAATACATAAGTAAATGACCGAATGACTGTGAGTAAATGAATGAGGAATGATTAATTTCTTCATTCATCTGCAGATATACTGATTTATTTGAATTCAACTAAAATTCCTTTATTTGTATGTGCTGTCGAATATACAGTGTACTCACGCCTGCTGAATATGAAGGGTCAACTCTTTTTTTTACTGCTACTGCAGTGGGATTAATTGCTCTATTCTGGCCCCTGCCAGATGATTTCGGACAGCAGGTTTTATTACACCGAATAAATGAAAGGAGATCGAAATCAATTAAATGGAAAGATTTAATTAACGTCTCTTTGTGTGGCATCAGCATGAGATAGACTGAGAGAAAAAAATAGAGAGAAAGAGGAAAGGTTTGTGTGCGTGCGTGCGGGCGTGCCTGAGTAAAATCACTGGGGAAGCGAATACATTTTTTTTGGAGTTGTGATAATTGCGTTGTTTGCTCTATATCCTAAGGCTGACACAATAAGAAGACACAATGGCAAAATAAATTATAGCACACATTTGTTTGATTACAAAACCGGAAAACAACATCTGTCCGATGAAGTCCACAAAGCATATTGCAAGTAACAAACAGTTACATGACCTACAGCATAGTCAAGCAAGTTAATGTTTCCTACATTTTCGGACTCCTAAACAACTATTGATTTAGAACCACAGAGAGTTAAAACAGGCGCTGCCTCCACTATTCCAGCACCATTTCAACATGTCATCATCTAATCACCTATGCTTTGGCTAATACAGTGACAACTAAAAGATACCAAAAATAATTTAGTCCAATCAACGTAAGCTAAATATGATGTGTCCGCTACATGTTGACTCACCCAATGCCATCCTCCTCTTTCATGTTCTCTAAATGTCATACAGTACACATGCTAAAATACTTGCTGCTAGCCTAACTTCCTTTCATGGGCAACGATATGCCAGGCTAGCTAGTTAACATTAATATACTAGATCTAGCAACATTTTGAACTTTCATTCCATCAAGCGAGGGGCAATATGGTTGGATCAGAATCACCGTTATAATCATTGGCAAGTACAGAGAATTAAGTAACACCACAAGTCCAAATCCCTATTTCCATCAATGGGATCATTTAGGAAAGGGCTAATTTCAGCTAGCTAGCCAACCACCAGAGGACAACAACACAATGAGATGAAACAATACCTGTAAATAATGAAGTTTGGCTTAATCCTAACCCAAACTGGCTTTTTGGTGCCCCACGAACATTCACAGCTGAGCTCACTCAATTTAGCTCAATTCTGATTGGCCACTATTATTACATTTTTTTAGCAAAGGAGGCCAAATGCTTGCTGGCTTCCCTTGCATTCAATGCTATGGGCAGTAACAATGTCATACTCTTTCTGACCAGATAGCATCAGATAGATACGGTGCACATACTGAGACAGAGGGGCGCTGTTTCGTTTGCTCGGATGCTTTCTCCGGTTCAATACAGTACATTCAGCCTGTTACGAATTGAAGGAAATGTATGAAACACAGAGAGACGAAAGATAAATGATTGTGTATGTTTTTCTTCTCCTTTTCTTGGTAAATGTTTTGGGGAAGCCTGGCTTCCCTTGGCATCCATTAATACATGCCACCGTCCAGTACCCCTTGCTAGCAGCACCAGGAAGAGAACATTACTCATTCTCCATCCTCTATTTTTCCTCTCATTCTCCATCCTCTATTTTTCCGTCAAGTACACTGAAACTGTCATAGATTACCTGACATGGGGTGCCTATTCATCCATTCGTTCTCTCCTTCCGTTCTTGTGCTGACTTTGGCTAAGGCTGCTGGCTAGCTAGCCTAGCTAGGCAAATCCCTGCATTATCTGTACTGAACCATCAGCAGGACAGGACCCCTCATGGCTCGGCCACGCAACACCCAGCAAGCTGAGGCCCTGTGAATGAATCCTCCAGCTGATGTAATTAATATGGGTAATTGGTCAAAATCAGGATTATTTTATAAAAGGACCTGTACAAGCAGCCGTAAACAATGATAATCTCAACAGCCCAAAGAGGCGATTGCCTTTGACTGGATGAGCTGCCTCTCAGGGAAAGAGCCGTGCTCAGCTGAGCTCACAGATATCAGATACTGCAGCTTTTAAGACGTAATAAACAACCTGCCTAATTAGCCCGTTACTCATTATTGAGCTGCTGCCGAGTAGACACTCTATTCCTGGAATAAGGAAGTTAAACAGAACAGAATAAGAGAAACCCTCTGTTTGTTCACGATATAGGTTGAAGATAAGATACTGTTCATATTGCATCATCTTACTGTAGTCCATATCCTTCCTCACCCCGTTTCTCGCCGAAAGGTGGGGCTTGCATCGGTGTGTTCACAGATGTTCAGGTAGAGCTGTTGTTCACTCCTCTATGATGAAAACGCACGCACACAATCTTCCTCCCTGTCCTTCCCCCCCACTCTTTCTCTCCCTCTCCCCCTCCCTCTCCCTCTCCCCTGTGTCTATTAAATGCTAATCTTATGTGTCCAACCTATTACAGCTGTCTGACAAGTCTTTCATTTTAGGGCTTTCATCTAGACCTGCACTGTCAGAGACTCCAAAATAGTAATGGTGCCAGGAAGGGATAAAAGAGAACCTCCCAACCCACGCTATAAAATGTTGTTACGCAAACAGCAGATTAAACTGCCTCTGTAATGTGTGAATTAGGAAGGACTGCCTGTGCAGTCTGACGATCACTTAATTATTGATCATGCATAGAGATAGCATGTGCTCCAATTGGCACCCTATTCCCTATACAGTGCACTAAACCATATGGGCCCTAGTCAAAAGAAGGGAACTATTATAGATAATAGGGTGCCATTTGGAATGCATCCAGGATCTCCCAGCAGGATGCTAGCTCGCTCCCCTCAGCGCTGGGGACCCCTGATCCAAACTGTCACTTAATTGGTTGTTAATACCAATATGTGTTCCTATATTCCGATCATGGCCTCATACAGTCCACATTGTTCTGTCACGCTATTTCAGGGTACCTCATCCTCCTCAAATCACCATCATCTATTACACTCATGGCTTCTCACAATGACACGTGCTGCATGGAATCACATTCAAGCTTTGTTAATGAGACACGATACTGCTTGCATCATGGACTGACATGACAATGTAGTGTAGAAATTATTAAGGGCAGATAACAGGGTAATTAATTAACAGCATTGGCCATACATCTCTTCCATTCCCCCATCTTCATCCACCTTACCCCTTTCCCTCACACACACACACACATGCACACGCACACACCCCACTATTGTGTTTGGGGTACAAACGTCATAGAAAACACAGAGTGGCACCAGAGCTGTTCTTCTCTCTCTCTGACTGAAATAATTAGCAGAAATAAATTTGGTGGATCTCTGCCTCTGTTAGGTTGCCAATGAGTGTTATTTTTCTCCCAGCTTCCACTGAAAATGTACCACAGCAGTCATTTCTCCAAGTGTTGATCTTTCTCACAGAGATGGACACATTCTCTTTCACATTATCCAAAGTCCTATTGTATTTCACTGGGATGGCAGGGATGGATTATTATAGCTCATGTCAGTCGAGCATCGAGGACATACTGGCAGGAAGAATCATCCCAAACTAGCTGCCATTCTGCCTACAGAGAAATAAATGATGCACTGTTAATTGCATCAATTTGCATTGTGTGCCAGCCTCTGTCTGAACCAGCTACCCCCTGGGCAACCAACTACCCCCTGGACATCCAACTACCCCCTTGATAACCAACTACCCCCTGGGCAACCAACTACCCCCTTGATCACCAACTACCCCCTTGATCACCAACTACCCCCTTGATCACCAACTACCCCCTTGATAACCAACTACCCCCTTGATAACCAACTACCCCTTGATAACCAACTACCCCTGGGCAACCAACTACCCCTTGATCACCAACTACCCCTTGATAACCAACTACCCCTTGATCACCAACTACCCCTTGACAACCAACTACCCCTTGATAACCAACTACCCCCTGGGCAACCAACTACCCCCTTGATAACCAACTACCCCTGGGCAACCAACTACCAACTACCCTCTTGATAACCAACTACCCCCTGACCAACCAACTACCCCCTTGACAACCAACTATCCCCTGACCAACCTCAAATGACTGTACTCTCCACCTCCATGATGTTTGAGAGTGATATGACAGTTATTATTCCCATGATGCTCCCCTGGATTCAGTGGGCCTGATAAGTCCCGGTGTGACATGAACAATGGCTGGTAGAGTCATAACAATCAGTGTTCACTACTGAGTGTCTCACCACACCGTTAGTACTTACTGTCTGTTGAGTCAATTGGGAGTGAATGGGAGTGGGCCAGCCAACCATTCACACAGTTCATTTCTATTTAAATGCAGTTGCCGGGCGAACATGGCTGTACCTGGGGAATAGAAAAGAGAGAGGAAAGAGAAGAGATCAATAAAAGTGGAGCACAGAGAAGAGGAGGATGAACACTCGCTTTATCTCTCACATTGATGTTCTGTGAGTGTCACTGTGTTTGATGGTACAGTGTTCTTTTAGTGTTATTGTGTTGGCCCGCCTCTGTTCGCTGGATGCGGCCTGATTTGATTTGTCTGCCTCCTGTGTGGCTGTTTGTAGAGACGTGCCCAACACCATAAGAGGAGAGGAGAAGAGCTGTTAACAAAGACTCACATTCTCATTCTCCTTACTCACTCAGATGTTCTTTCTGTGCTGTCGAAATATCGACACTCAACAGGGCAAACTGAGCTCCCATAATTGCTGCTGGCTCTAATTTCACACATACACACACTATAGAGACGTAGTACTGAGACACACACACATGTATTCAGCCATCTCTCTCTCTGAGACCACTGTACTCCTTCTTTACTTTTCTCTCTCATATACAGTGCCTTGCGAAAGTATTCGGCCCCCTTGAACTTTGCGACCTTTTGCCACATTTCAGGCTTCAAACATAAAGATATAAAACTGTATTTTTGTGTGAAGAATCAACAACAAGTGGGACACAATCATGAAGTGGAACGACATTTATTGGATATTTCAAACTTTTTTAACAAATGAAAAACTGGAAATTTTGGCGTGCAAAATTATTCAGCCCCTTTACTTTCAGTGCAGCAAACTCTCTCCAGAAGTTCATTGAGGATCTCTGAATGATCCAATGTTGACCTAAATGACTAATGATGATAAATACAATCCACCTGTGTGTAATCAAGTCTCCGTATAAATGCACCTGCACTGTGATAGTCTCAGAGGTCCGTTAAAAGCGCAGAGAGCATCATGAAGAACAAGGAACACACCAGGCAGGTCTGAGATACTGTTGTGAAGAAGTTTAAAGTCGGATTTGGATACAAAAAGATTTCCCAAGCTTTAAACATCTCAAGGAGCACGGTGCAAGCGATAATATTGAAATGGAAGGAGTATCAGACCACTGCAAATCTACCAAGACCTGGCCGTCCCTCTAAACTTTCAGCTCATACAAGGAGAAGACTGATCAGAGATGCAGCCAAGAGGCCCATGATCACTCTGGATGAACTGCAGAGATCTACAGCTGAGGTGGGAGACTCTGTCCATAGGACAACAATCAGTCGTATATTGCACAAATCTGGCCTTTATGGAAGAGTGGCAAGAAGAAAGCCATTTCTTAAAGATATCCATAAAAAGTGTTGTTTAAAGTTTTCCACAAGCCACCTGGGAGACACACCAAACATGTGGAAGAAGGTGCTCTGGTCAGATGAAACCAAAATTGAACTTTTTGGCAACAATGCAAAACGTTATGTTTGGCGTAAAAGCAACACAGCTCATCACCCTGAACACACCATCCCCACTGTCAAACATGGTGGTGGCAGCATCATGGTTTGGGCCTGCTTTTCTTCAGCAGGGACAGGGAAGATGGTTAAAATTGATGGGAAGATGGATGGAGCCAAATACAGGACCATTCTGGAAGAAAACCTGATGGAGTCTGCAAAAGAGACTGGGACGGAGATTTGTCTTCCAACAAGACAATGATCCTAAACATAAAGCAAAATCCACAATGGAATGGTTCAAAAATAAACATATCCAGGTGTTAGAATGGCCAAGTCAAAGTCCAGACCTGAATCCAATCGAGAATCTGTGGAAAGAACTGAAAACTGCTGTTCACAAATGCTCTCCATCCAACCTTACTGAGCTCGAGCTGTTTTGCAAGGAGGAATGGGAAAAAATTTCAGTCCCTCGATGTGCAAAACTGATAGAGACATACCCCAAGCGACTTACAGCTGTAATCACAGCAAAAGGTGGCGCTACAAAGTATTAACTTAAGGGGGCTGAATAATTTTGCACGCCCAATTTTTCAGTTTTTGATTTGTTTAAAAAGTTTGAAATATATAATAAATGTTGTTCCACTTCATGATTGTGTCCCACTTGTTGTTGATTCTTCACAAAAAATACAGTTTTATATCTTTATGTTTGAAGCCTGAAATGTGGCAAAAGGTCGCAAAGTTCAAGGGGGCCGAATACTTTCGCAAGGCACTGTATATATATATATATATATATATATGCAGTGGGGAGAACAAGTATTTGATACACTGCCAATTTTGCAGGTAATTTTTATCATAGGTACACTTCAACTGTGAGCGACGGAATCTAAAACAAAAATCCAGAAAATCACATTATATGATTTTTAAGTAAATCATTTGCATTTTATTGCATGCAATAAGTATTTGATACATCAGAAAAGCAGAACTTAATATTTGGTATAGAAACCTTTGTTTGCAATTACAGAGATCATACGTTTCCTGTAGTTCTTGACCAGGTTTGCACACACTGCAGCAGGGATTTTGGCCCACTCCTTCATACAGACCTTCTCCAGATCCTTCAGGTTTCGGGGCTGTCGCTGGGCAATACGGACTTTCAGCTCCCTCCAAAGATTTTCTATTGGGTTCAGGTCTGGAGACTGGCTAGGCCACTCCAGGACCTTGAGATGCTTCTTTTGGAGCCACTCCTTAGTTGCCCTGGCTGTGTGTTTTGGGTCTTTTTTTATTTATTTTACCTTTATTTAACTAGGCAAGTTAAGAACAAATTCTTATTTTCAATGACGGCCTAGGAACAGTGAGTTAACTGCCTGTTCAGGGGCAGAATGACAGATTTGTACCTTGTCAGCTCGGGGATTTGAAATTGCAACCTTCCGGTTACTAGTCCAACGCTCTAACCACCAGGCTACCCTGCCACTCCCGCCCCTCGTTGTCATGCTGGAAGACCCAGCCACGACCCATCTTCAATGCTCTTACTGAGGGAAGGAGGTTGTTGGCCAAGATCTTGCGATACATGGCCCCATCCATCCTCCCCTCAATACGATGCAGTCGTCCTGTCCCCTTTGCAGAAAAGCATCCCCAAAGAATGATGTTTCCACCTCCATTTCACGGTTGGGATGGTGTTCTTGGGGTTGTATTCATCCTTCTTCTTCCTCCAAGCACGGCGAGTGGAGTTTAGACCAATAAGCTCTATTTGTGTCTCATCAGACCACATGACCATCTCCCATTCCTCCTCTGGATCATCCAGATGGTCATTGGCAAACTTCAGATGGGCCCTGGACATGCGCTGGCTTGAGCAGGGGGACCTTGCGTGTGCTGCAGGATTTTAATCCATGACGGCGTAGTGTGTTACTAATGGTTTTCTTTGAGACTGTGGTCCCAACTCTCTTCAGGTCATTGACCAGGTCCTGCCGTGTAGTTCTAGGCTGATCCCTCACCTTCCTCGTGATCATTGATGCCCCATGAGGTGAGGTCTTGCATGGAGCCCCAGACCGAGGGTTATTGACCGTCATCTTGAACTTCTTCCATTTTCGAATAATTGCGCCAACAGTTGTTGCCTTCTCACCAAGCTGCTTGCGTATTGTCCTGTAGACCGTCCCAGCCAAGTGCAGGTCTACAATTTTATCCCTGATGTTCTTACACAGTTTTCTGGTCTTGGCCATTGTGGAGAGGTTGGAGTCTGTTTGATTGAGTGTGTGGACAGGTGCCTTTTATACAGGTAACGAGTTCAAACAGGTGAAGTTAATACAGGTAATGAGTGGAGAACAGGAGGGCTTCTTAAAGAAAAACTAACAGGTCTGTGAGAGCCGGAATTCTTACTGGTTGGTAGAAATTTTCTGGATTTTTGTTTTACATTCCGTCTCTCACAGTTGAAGTGTACCTATGATAAAAATTACAGACCTCTACATGCTTTGTAAGTAGGAAACCTGCAAAATCGGCAGTGTGTCAAATACTTGTTCTCCCCACTGTGTGTATGTATATATATATATATATATATATATATATATATATATATATATATATATATATATATATATACACTGCTCAAAAAAATAAAGGGAACACTTAAACAACACAATGTAACTCCAAATCAATCACACTTCTGTGAAATCAAACTGTCCACTTAGGAAGCAACACTGATTGATAATAAATTTCACATGCTGTTGTGCAAATGGAATAGACAACAGGTGGAAACTTTATGCATTTAGCAAGACACCCCCAATAAAGGAATGGTTCTGCAGATGGGGACCACAGACCACTTCTCAGTTCCTATGCTTCCTGGCTGATGTTTTGGTCACTTTTGAATGCTGCCGGTGCTTTCACTCTAGTGGTAGCATGAGACGGAGTCTACAACCCACACAAGTGGCTCAGGTAGTGCAGCTCATCCAGGATGGCACATCAATGCGAGATGTGGCAAGAAGGTTTGCTGTGTCTGTCAGCGTAGTGTCCAGAGCATGGAGGCGCTACCAGGAGACAGGCCAGTACATCAGGAGACATGGAGGAGCCTGTAGGAGGGCAACAACCCAGCAGCAGGACCGCTACCTCCACCTTTGTGCAAGGAGGAGCAGGAGGAGCACTGCCAGAGCCCTGCAAAATGACCTCCAGCAGGCCACGAATGTGCATGTGTCTGCTCAAACAGTCAGAAAAAGACTCCATGAGGGTGGTATGAGGGCCCGACGTCCACAGGTGGGGGTTGTGCTTACAGCCCAACACCATGCAGGACGTTTGGCATTTGCCAGAGAACACCAAGGATTGGCAAATTTGCCACTGGCGCCCTGTGCTCTTCACAGATGAAAGCAGGTTCACACTGAGCACATGTGACAGACGTGACAGAGTCTGGAGACGCTGTGGAGAACGTTCTGCTGCCTGCAACATCCTCCAGCATGTTTGGTAGTGGGTCAGTCATGGTGTGGGGTGGCATTTCTTTGGGGGGCCGCACAGCCCTCCATGTGCCAGAGGTAGCCTGACTGCCATTAGGTACCGAGATGAGATCCTCAGACCCCTTGTGAGACCATATGCTGGTGCGGTTGGCTCTGGGTTCCTCCTAATGCAAGACAATGCTAGACCTCATGTGGCTGGAGTGTATCAGCAGGTCCTGCAAGAGGAAGGCATTGATGCTATGGACTGGCCCGCCCGTTCCCCAGACCTGAATCCAATTGAGCACATCTGGGACATCATTTCTCGCTCCATCCACCAACGCCACGTTGCACCACAGACTGTCCAGGAGTTGGCGGATGCTTTAGTCCAGGTCTGGGAGGAGATCCCTCAGGAGACCATCCGCCACCTCATCAGGAGCATGCACAGGCGTTGTAGGGAGGTCATACAGGCACGTGGAGACCACACACACTACTGAGCCTCATTTTGACTTGTTCTTAAGGACATTACATCAAAGTTGGATCAGCCTGTGGTGTGGTTTTCCACTTTAATTTTGAGTGTGACTCCAAATCCAGACTTCCATGGGTTGATAAATTTGATTTCCATTGATAATTTTTGTGTGATTTTCTTGTCAGCACATTCAACTATGTAGAGAAAAAAGTATTCAATAAGAATATTTCATTCATTCAGATCTAGGATGTGTTATTTTAGTGTTCCCTTTATTTTTTTGAGCAGTGTATATATATATATGGGGACGAGTGCTGCATTCTGCCTATGGATTAGCTTTCAGTGCATTTTTGATCTGTATTCCTCTCTCTTTCTTTCTTAATGAAATGTGGCAAGAGAAAGAGACGGAGAGAAGTAGAAGAGAAGAGCGGGATTAAAAAAGGGACTCGAGAGGGAAGCATGGAGAGACAAAACCTCCTCCACTCCTTCTCTCATCTCCATCTTCCTCTGTCAACCCAGAGCTCAGTAGTCAATAGAAGGCGATCCCGTCAAAGAGCATGTTTTAACCAGATTGACACATGCACAGCCGTGGAAAGTAGGGGTGCAGAGTGGGGAGAAATGACCCCTCCCCCAATCAGCACCCCCCCCACCCCCCCCACCCCAAAACATTTTCCTTTCGGCCATAGAAACAGGAAGCTGTGCTACTTGTTCAACTGTTACTGTCATGTTTTGTCATTTATTATCTTGTCTTGTCCCTGTGCTTCCCATTCTATTCGTTTCCCTCTGCTGGTCTTATTAGGTTCTTTCCCTCTTTCTATCCCTCTCTCTCCCCCTCCCTCTCTCACTCTCTCGCTCTCTCTTCTCTCTATCGTTCCGTTCCTGCTCCCAGCTGTTCCTATTCCCCTAATCAATCATTTAGTCTTCCCACACCTGTTCCCGATCCTTTCCCCTGATTAGAGTCCCTATTTCTTCCTTTGTGTTCCGTTCCTGTCCTGTCGGTTCCTTGTCTAGAATTCACCGTGCTGTGTTTGTGTATCGCCCTGTCGTGTCGTGTTTTCCTCAGATGCTGCGTGGTGAGCAGGTGTCTGAGTCTGTCTGGTTCAAGTGCCTTCCCGAGGCAACCTGCTGTTCACCTGCTGTTCAAGATCGAGTCTCCAGTTTGTCCTCGTCATTTCGAGTGAAAGTTGTGTTTTTTGTTTGTATTTACTTTACTGGATTAAAGACTCTGTTTTCGCCAAGTCGCTTTTGGGTCCTCTTTCACCTGCATGACAGAAGGAACCGACCAAGGAATGGACCCAGCGACTTCAGACGCTCGTTACACTGCCGTCGAGATCCAAGGAGCCATGCTCGGCAGACACGAGCAGGAATTGTCTGCTGCTCGCCATGCCGTGGAGAACCTGGCCGCTCAGGTTTCCGACCTCTCTGGACAGTTCCAGAGTCTACGTCTCGTGCCACCTGTTACTTCCCGGCCTGCCGAGCCTCCAGAACCTAGGGTTAATAACCCACCTTGCTACTCCGGGCAGCCCACTGAGTGCCGCTCCTTTCTCACGCAGTGTGAGATTGTGTTCTCTCTCCAACCCAACACATACTCTAGAGAGAGAGCTCGGGTTGCTTACGTCATTTCACTCCTTACTGGCCGGGCTCGAGAATGGGGCACAGCTATCTGGGAGGCAAGGGCTGATTGCTCTAACAAGTTCCAGAACTTTAAAGAGGAGATGATTCGGGTTTTTGACCGTTCAGTTTTTGGTAGGGAGGCTTCTAGGGCCCTGGCTTCCTTATGCCAAGGTGAACGGTCCATAACGGATTATTCTATTGAGTTTCGCACTCTTGCTGCCTCTAGTGAGTGGAACGAGCCGGCGCTGCTCGCTCGTTTTCTGGAGGGACTCCACGCAGTGGTTAAGGATGAGATTCTCTCCCGGGAGGTTCCTTCAGATGTGGACTCTTTGATTGCTCTCGCCATCCGCATAGAACGACGGGTAGATCTTCGTCACCGGGCTCGTGGAAGAGAGCTCGCATCAACGGTGTTTCCCTGCTCCGCATCGCAACCATCTCCCTCCTCTGGCTCAGAGTCTGAGCCCATGCAGCTGGGAGGGATTCGCATCTCGACTAAGGAGAGGGAACGGAGGATCACCAACCGCCTGTGCCTCTATTGCGGAGTTGCTGGACATTTTGTTAATTCATGTCCAGTAAAGCCAGAGCTCATCTGTAAGCGGAGGGCTACAGGTGAGCGCAACTACTCAAGTCTCTCCATCAAAATCCTGTACTACTTTGTCGGTCCATCTACGCTGGACCGGTTCGGGTGCTACATGTAGTGCCTTGATAGACTCTGGGGCTGAGGGTTGTTTCATGGACGAAGCATGGGTTCGGAAACATGACATTCCTTTCAGAGAGTTAGAGAAGCCTACGCCCATGTTCGCCTTAGATGGTAGTCATCTTCCCAGTATCAGATTTGAGACACTACCTTTAACCCTCACAGTATCTGGTAACCACAGTGAGACTATTTCTTTTTTGATTTTTCGTTCACCGTTTACACCTGTTGTTTTGGGTCATCCCTGGCTAGTATGTCATAATCCTTCTATTAATTGGTCTAGTAATTCTATCCTATCCTGGAACGTTTCTTGTCATGTGAAGTGTTTAATGTCTGCCATCCCTCCCGTTTCTTCTGTCCCTACTTCTCAGGAGGAACCTGGCGATTTGACAGGAGTGCCGGAGGAATATCATGATCTGCGCACGGTCTTCAGTCGGTCCCGAGCCAACTCCCTTCCTCCTCACCGGTCGTATGATTGTAGTATTGATCTCCTTCCGGGGACCACTCCTCCTCGGGGTAGACTATACTCTCTGTCGGCTCCCGAACGTAAGGCTCTCGAGGATTATTTGTCTGTGTCTCTTGACGCCGGTACCATAGTGCCTTCTTCCTCTCCGGCCGGGGCGGGGTTCTTTTTGTTAAGAAGAAGGACGGTACTCTGCGCCCCTGCGTGGATTATCGAGGGCTGAATGACATAACGGTTAAGAATCGTTATCCGCTTCCCCTTATGTCATCAGCCTTCGAGATTCTGCAGGGAGCCAGGTGCTTTACTAAGTTGGACCTTCGTAACGCTTACCATCTCGTGCGCATCAGAGAGGGGGACGAGTGGAAAACGGCGTTTAACACTCCGTTAGGGCATTTTGAGTACCGGGTTCTGCCGTTTGGTCTCGCCAATGCGCCAGCTGTTTTTCAGGCATTAGTTAATGATGTTCTGAGAGACATGCTGAACATCTTTGTTTTTGTCTATCTTGACGATATCCTGATTTTTCTCCGTCACTCGAGATTCATGTTCAGCACGTTCGACGTGTTCTACAGCGCCTTTTAGAGAATTGTCTCTACGTAGAGTCTGAGAAGTGCTCTTTTCATGTCTCCTCCGTTACTTTTCTCGGTTCCGTTATTTCCGCTGAAGGCATTCAGATGGATTCCGCTAAGGTCCAAGCTGTCAGTGATTGGCCCGTTCAAGGTCACGTGTCGAGTTGCAGCGCTTTTTAGGTTTCGCTAATTTCTATCGGCGTTTCATTCGTAATTTCGGTCAAGTTGCTGCCCCTCTCACAGCTCTTACTTCTGTCAAGACGTGTTTTAAGTGGTCCGGTTCCGCCCAGGGAGCTTTTGATCTTCTAAAAGAACGTTTTACGTCTGCTCCTATCCTCGTTACTCCTGACGTCACTAGACAATTCATTGTCGAGGTTGACGCTTCAGAGGTAGGCGTGGGAGCCATTCTATCCCAGCGCTTCCAGTCTGACGATAAGGTTCATCCTTGCGCTTATTTTTCTCATCGCCTGTCGCCATCTGAGCGCAACTATGATGTGGGTAACCGTGAACTGCTCGCCATCCGCTTAGCCCTAGGCGAATGGCGACAGTGGTTGGAGGGGCGACCGTTCCTTTTGTCGTTTGGACAGACCATAAGAACCTTGAGTACATCCGTTCTGCCAAACGACTTAATGCCCGTCAAGCTCGTTGGGCGTTGTTTTTCGCTCGTTTCGAGTTTGTGATTTCTTACCGTCCGGGTAGCAAGAACACCAAGCCTGATGCCTTATCCCGTCTGTTTAGTTCTTCTGTGGCTTCTACTGATCCCGAGGGGATTCTTCCTTATGGGCGTGTTGTCGGGTTAACAGTCTGGGGAATTGAAAGACAGGTTAAGCAAGCACTCACGCACACTGCGTCGCCGCGCGCTTGTCCTAGTAACCTCCTTTTCGTTCCTGTTTCCACTTGTCTGGCTGTTCTTCAGTGGGCTCACTCTGCCAAGTTAGCTGGTCATCCTGGTGTTCGAGGCACTCTTGCGTCTATTCGCCAGCGCTTTTGGTGGCCGACTCAGGAGCGTGACACGCGCCGTTTCGTGGCTGCTTGTTCGGACTGCGCGCAGACTAAGTCGGGTAACTCTCCTCCTGCCGGTCGTCTCAGACCGCTCCCCATTCCTTCTCGACCATGGTCTCACATCGCCCTAGATTTCATTACCGGTCTGCCTTTGTCTGCGGGGAAGACTGTGATTCTTACGGTTGTCGATAGGTTCTCTAAGGCGGCACATTTCATTCCCCTCGCTAAACTTCCTTCCGCTAAGGAGACGGCACAAATCATTATCGAGAATGTATTCAGAATTCATGGCCTCCCGTTAGACGCCGTTTCAGACAGAGGCCCGCAATTCACGTCACAGTTTTGGAGGGAGTTCTGTCGTTTGATTGGTGCGTCCGTCAGTCTCTCTTCCGGGTTTCATCCCCAGTCTAACGGTCAAGCAGAGAGGGCCAATCAGACGATTGGTCGCATACTACGCAGCCTTTCTTTCAGAAACCCTGCGTCTTGGGCAGAACAGCTCCCCTGGGCAGAATACGCTCACAATTCGCTTCCTTCGTCTGCTACCGGGTTATCTCCGTTTCAGAGTAGTCTGGGTTACCAGCCTCCTCTGTTCTCATCCCAGCTTGCCGAGTCCAGCGTTCCCTCCGCTCAAGCGTTTGTCCAACGTTGTGAGCGCACCTGGAGGAGGGTGAGGTCTGCACTTTGCCGTTACAGGGCACAGACTGTGAGAGCCGCCAATAAACGCAGGATTAAGAGTCCAAGGTATTGTTGCGGCCAGAGAGTGTGGCTTTCCACTCGCAACCTTCCTCTTACGACAGCTTCTCGTAAGTTGACTCCGCGGTTCATTGGTCCGTTCCGTGTCTCCCAGGTCGTCAATCCTGTCGCTGTGCGACTGCTTCTTCCGCGACATCTTCGTCGCGTCCATCCTGTCTTCCATGTCTCCTGTGTTAAGCCCTTTCTTCGCACCCCCGTTCGTCTTCCCCCCCCTCCCGTCCTTGTCGAGAGCGCACCTATTTACAAGGTACATAAGATCATGGACATGCGTTCTCGGGGACGGGGTCACCAATACTTAGTGGATTGGGAGGGTTACGGTCCTGAGGAGAGGAGTTGGGTTCCGTCTCGGGACGTGCTGGACCGTTCACTCATTGATGATTTCCTCCGTTGCCGCCAGGATTCCTCCTCGAGTGCGCCAGGAGGCGCTCGGTGAGTGGGGGTACTGTCATGTTTTGTCATTTATTATCTTGTCTTGTCCCTGTGCTTCCCATTCTATTCGTTTCCCTCTGCTGGTCTTATTAGGTTCTTTCCCTCTTTCTATCCCTCTCTCTCCCCCTCCCTCTCTCACTCTCTCGCTCTCTCTTCTCTCTATCGTTCCGTTCCTGCTCCCAGCTGTTCCTATTCCCCTAATCAATCATTTAGTCTTCCCACACCTGTTCCCGATCCTTTCCCTGATTAGAGTCCCTATTTCTTCCTTTGTGTTCCGTTCCTGTCCTGTCGGTTCCTTGTCTAGAATTCACCGTGCTGTGTTTGTGTATCGCCCTGTCGTGTCGTGTTTTCCTCAGATGCTGCGTGGTGAGCAGGTGTCTGAGTCTGTCTGGTTCAAGTGCCTTCCCGAGGCAACCTGCTGTTCACCTGCTGTTCAAGATCGAGTCTCCAGTTTGTCCTCGTCATTTCGAGTGAAAGTTGTGTTTTTTGTTTGTATTTACTTTACTGGATTAAAGACTCTGTTTTCGCCAAGTCGCTTTTGGGTCCTCTTTCACCTGCATGACAGTTACTTGCTCAACCGTGTGGCCTTTCGAGATGGTGGTGTCTGGTGCTGGGGAGTCCGGTTGAGTGGGTGTTGTATGTAGACAGAGGGGACATACAACAAGGGGAGAGAACCCACAGTCAATGCTGCTGTTGTATTATATACTACTGCATGTCCAAGACATTATCCACTTTAAAAACAGTAAATACGGTCATACTTAACATAGCACATTCAAGTATATGCTGTTAGTGATCTATCCTGATGCGTACATATCATTTTATTACTTGATTTATGACTCTTATGCGGCTTAGTTGCTAGAGGATGGCACTGTCGGGGTTGTGGGTTTGATTCCTGCTGTGGCCACCATATACGGAAATGTGTGCTAGTCTCTTTGGATAAAAGCACTGCTAACTGGCATACAGTGCCTTCAGAAAGTATTCATAACCCTTGAGCTGCTCCACAGTTTGTTGTGTTTACAGCCTGAATTTAAAGTGGATTAAAAATATATGTTTTCTCTCGCCAATCTACACACATTACCCCATAATGACAAAGTGAAAACATGTTTTTAGAAGTGTTTGTAAATGTATTAAAAATGAAATGCAGAAATATCTCATTTACATAAGTATATTCACACCCCTGACTTTGTAGAAGCACCTTTGGCAGAGATTACAGCTTTGAGTCTTTTCTGAATAAGACTCTTAAGAGCTTTCCAGACCTGGATTGTGCAATATAAGCACATTATTATTTTTAAAATTCTTCAAGCTTTATCTAATTGGTTGTTTATCATTGCTAGACAACCATTTCAGGACTTGCCATAGATTTCCAAGTAGATTTAAATCAAAACTGCAACTCTGCCACTCAGGAACATTCACTGTCATCTTGGTAAGCAAGATTTGGCCTTGTGTTTTCAGTTATTGTCCTGCTGAAAGGTGAATTCATCTCAGTGTCTGCTGGAAAGCAGACTGAACCATGTTTTCCTATAGGATTTTGCATGTGCTTAGCTCCATTCCGTTTCTTTTTATCCTGAAAAACTACCCAGTCCTTAACGATTACCAGCATACCCATAACATGATGCATCCACCATTATGCTTGAAAATATGGACAGTGGTATTGTATTGTATTTGCCTCAAACATAACACTTTGAATTCAGGACAAAACGTGAATTGCTTTGCCACATTTTTTACATTTATGTATTCTTATTTTCTGGCAAATGTTGTTGCAGTAATACCTTAGTGCATTGTTGCAAACAGGATGCATGTTATGGAATGTTTTTATTCTGTACAGGCTGCCTTCTCTTTACTGTCATTTAGGTTAGTATTGTTGAGTACTACAATGTTGTTGATCCATCCTCAGTTTTCTCAAATCACAGCTACTAAACAAACTCTGTAACTGTTTTAAAGTCACCATTGGCCTCATGGTGAAATCCCTGAGCGATTTCCTTCCTCTCCGGCAACTGAGTTAGGAAGGATTCCTGTATCTTTGTAGTGACAGGGTGTATTGATACACCATCCAAAGTGTAATGAATAACTTCACCATGCTCAAAATAATATTCAATGTCTTTTTGGGGGGTATTTTTACCCATCTAGGTGCCCTTTGCGAGACATTGGAAAACCTCCCTGGTTTTTGTGGTTGAATCCGTGTTTGAAATTCACATAGATGAGGTAGTCATACAAAAATCATGTTAAACACTATTATTGCACACCGAGTCCATGTAACTTATTATGTGACTTATTTAGGCTTGCCATATCAAATGGGTTGAATACTTATTTCAGCTTTTCATTTGTAATTCATTTGTAAACATTTCTAGGGTGTGAATACTTTCTGAAGGCACTGTATATTATTATATGAGACTCAGTGAGCGTCTGCTGGCTGGCGTTGAGGGCATGTTGCTCTTGTCTGTACTGTCCCAGTCTGCAGTGAGATGATAGACAATGTGTCATTGTGTCATTGAGTCTCATTATCCCAGAAATGACCATTTCTATTCCCCACATCCATCTATTCCCCACATCCATTGCAGGTACATATTGAGTGAAGCGTTGTTCATGTGGACCAAAGGCTATTCAAGTTTTAGCCTCACAGAGGATGGTGGTCGGTGGGATACAGGCAGCTGTATACTGCACCCTAGTTGCCGCTTGATTCTAATCCCCCTTAAGGATGCCCTCACCTATTAGCTAGTTGTTTTTGGCAAACAGGTCCTGGGTAAACAGATCTCTTAAATCCAGCTTAGCTCATCTCCAGTGGCTGGAGGTTTAAGAATGTCATTCTATGCTCCAATACTCATTGATGGGGATATAGAAGTGAATGGTTCATGACTGAGCACGACACCAGTTATGGGGCTCTATTGTTTCATTAGTTGGATCGCTCTCTCACACACACACACACACACACACACACACACACACACACACACACACACACACACACACACACACACACACACACACACACACACACACACACACACACACACACACACACACACACACACACACACACACACACACACACACTTCTCATTGTCTTTTCTTCACACGGCCAGGAAGTGTTATCGATACTGGGTGCTGTCCATGGGCTGCCGCCATCCAGATGCAGCCATCAGCTGGACACACACACACACACACACACACACACACACACACACACACACACACACACACACACACACACACACACACACACACACACACACACACACACACACACACACACACACACACACACACACACGCACACACTTCTCATTGTCTTTTCTTCACACGGCCAGGAAGTGTTATCGATACTGGGTGCTGTCCATGGGCTGCCGCCATCCAGATGCAGCCATCAGCTGGACACACACACACACACACACACACACACACACACACACACACACACACACACACACACACACACACACACACACACACACACACACACACACACACACACACACACACACACACACACACACACACACACACACACACACACACACACACTTATTTGTGTCACTTAGGGCCCTCTTCCTCAGGTACGACCTTCCTCCTCTATTTGATTATAGGTCTGGCCATGAAACCTGCTCTCACCGCCCACTCAGCTTCTCTCTCTCTCGCCATTATGAGGCCCAGACCCTGCATACATATATCTAGTTATACTTGGAGCCATATGTGGTGTTTGTTTTTGCTATGGTAATAGCCTCATTTGATGCAGCGCTGTCTGGCGAGGGTGAGGAGGCCCTCCGGGCACCAGTCGCTAGGTCCTAAGTGGGAAGGCGACGCGTGCTACTGATTGGCTGACAGGTGGCAGCGAGCGGGGACGAGGCGAGATAGGCCTCTGTAATGAGGATTTAATCTGTTGATGATTCTGTCATCTCCCTGGGTAACTGTATCAGGCAGATGGGTAGACGTCACCTTGGCATGGCACTTTCAGTATGTGTGCGTGAGGCATTATACAGTGCATTCGGAAAGTATTCAGACCCCTTGACGTTTTCCACATTTTGTACTTTACAGCCTTCTTCTAAAATGGATTAAATTGTTTATTTTTCTCTCATCAATCTATATGCAATACCCCATAATGACAAAACAAAATAGGTTTTTAGACATTTTTGCAAATGTACATTACCAGTCAAAAGCTTGGACACACCTACTCATTCAAGGGTTTTTCTTTATTTTTACTATTTTCTACATTGTAGAATAACTATGAAATAACACATATGGAATCATGTAGTAACCAAAAAAGTGTTAAACAAACATGTTTTCTATTTGAGATGCTTCAAAGTAGCCACCCGTTGCCTGGATGACAGCTTTGCACACCCTTGGCATTCTCTTAACTAGCTTCACCTGGAATGCTTTTCCAACAGTCTTGAAGGATTTCCCACATATTCTGAGCACTTGTTGGCTGCTTTTCCTTCACTCTGCGGTCCAACTCATCCCAAAACATCTCAATTAGGTTGAGGTCGGGTGTTTGTGGAGGCCAGGTCATCTGATGCAGCACTCCATCACTCTCCTTCTTGGTCAAATAGCCCTTAGACAGCCTGGAGGTGTGTTGGGTCATTGTCCTGTTGAAAAATAAATTATTGTCCCACTAAGCACAAACCAGATGGGATCGCTGCAGAATGCTGTGGTAGCCATGCTGGTTAAATGTGCCTTGAATTTTAAACAAAATAAATACATTTGCTCCCGAGTGGCGCAGCAGTCTAAGGCACTGTATCTCAGTGCAAGAGGTGTCAGTGCAGTCCCTGGTTCAAATCCAGGCTTTATCACATCCGGCTGTGATTGGGAGTCCCATAAGGCGGAGCACAATTGGCTCAGCGTCGTCCAGGGTTGGCAGTTATTGTAAATAATAGTTTGTTCTTAACTGACTTGCCTAATTAAATAAAGGTTAAATAAAACAATTAAACTGACAGTGTCCCCAGCAAAGCACCATCATACCTCCTCCTCCATGCTTCACGGTGGGAACCACACATGCGGAGATAATCCGTTCACCAACTCTGCATCTTACAAAGAAACGGCAGTTGGAACTAAAAATCTCAAATTTCAGACCAAAGGACAGATTTCCACCGGTCTAATGTCCATTGGTCGTGTTTCTTGGCCCACGCAAGTCTTGTCTTCTTATTGGTGTCCTTTAGTAGAGGTTTCTTTGCAGCAATTCGACCATGAAGGTCTTATTCACGCAATCTCTTCTGAACAGTTGCTGTTGAGATGTGTCTGTTACTTGAACTCTGTGAAGCAGATTGGGCTGCAATCGGAGGTGCAGTTAATTCTAATGAATTTATCCTCTGCAGCAGAGGGAACTCTGGGTCTTCCTTTCTTGTGACAGGCCTCATGAGAGCCAGTTTCATTATAGTGCTTGATGTCTTAATGTCACGACTTCCACCGAAGTTGTTCCCTCTCCTTGTTCGGGCAGCGGTCGACGTCACCGGCTTTCTAGCCGCCACCGATCCATGTTTCATTTTTCCTTTTGTTTGGTCTGTTTACACACCTGGTTCCCATCTCATAATTATGTTCCTTATTTAACCCTCTGGTTTCCCTTTCTGTTTTGTGCGTGATTGTCTTTCGTGTATTCCGGTGTGTTGTATTTTGAGTCCTGTTTTGTCCGTGTTTGGAACGGGATTTTGTTACGTTTTGGATTGAGTAAATCAGTGATTGTTACTCTTATCTGTGTCCTGCGCCTGACTCCTTCGCTATCTTTTAGATAGACCCTGACACTTAAATTATTGATGCACTGTCATTTCTCTTTGCTTATTTGAGTTGCTCTTGTCATAATATTGACTTGGTATTTTACCAAATAGGGCCATCTTCTGGATACCACCCCTACCTTGTCACAACACAACTGATTGGCTCAAACGCCTGGTAACTCTAATGAACTCATCCCGTGCAGCAGAGGTGACTCAGAGGGTTTTCCTTTCTGTCACGGATCCCTCCGGAACTTTCATTACATACACCTGTCCCCTATTCCCACTGATTAGTACTTGTATAAGTGTGCCCTTTGGTTTCCATTGGGCTGTCCATTATTGTTACATTGTCCGTTGGTGCATGTGAGTACCTGTGCTGTGTGTTTTGGGCTTTCGTGCCATTGTGGATTGCGCAGATGATTACGGGTCTCGTCCCATATGTTAATCATTGTGCACTTGTGTTATTTATTCAAGGTACTCCTTTTGTTTTTGTGTTTTTTACAAACAAACATGTGTTTTTTATAGTGTTTGTTTGGTCTTCGTCCCTGTGCCTTTACACGGACCACCGTAATTTGGGGTATAATAAAAAAACTATTATGCATTCCTGCTCCTGTCTCCCGAATCTCATCACACCCACGTGGCACTTTCCTGTGGCGGCCCTCATGAGAGCCAGTTTCATCATAGCGCTTGATGGTTTTTGCGACTGCAGTTGAAGAAAATGTAAAAGTTCTTGAATTTTTTTAATTGACTGACCTTCTTGTCTTGATGGAAAGTATTGATGGACTGTCCTTTCCCTTTGCTTATTTGAGCTGTTCCTGCCATAATATGGACTTTATTTGGTAAAAGACCATCTTCTGTATACCACCCCTACCTTGTCACAACACAATTGATTGGCTGAAACGCATTAAGAAGGGAATAAATTCAACAAATTCACTTTTAACAAGGCACACATGTTAATTGAAAATTGAAATGCATTCCAGGTGACTACATCATGAAGCTGGTTGAGAGAATGCCAAGAGTGTGTAAAGTTGACATCAAGGCAAAGGATGGCTACTTAGAAGAATCTCAATCTCAAATCAAAAATATATTTTGATTTGATTTAACATAGTTTGGATGTCTTCACTATTATTCTGGTTACTATGTGTCATGATTCCATATGTAAAGTAATTCTTATTTCATAGTTTGGGTTGTCTTCACTATTATTCTATATTGTAGAAAATAGTGGGAAAAAATAATTGGGAAAACCCTTGAATGAGAAAATTAGGGGCAAAATGACAAGACAATCTAAGACAAAAAACAGAATTTTGACAGGTACTGTATTACAAATTTAAAAAATGAAATGTCACATTTACATAAGTATTCAGACCCTTTACTCAGAACTTTACTCAGAACTTTCAGATCTTTCCCTCGATCCTGACTACTCTCCCAGACCCTGCTGCTGAAAAACATCCCCACAGCATGATGCTCCAACCACTATGCTTCACCATAGGGATGGTGCAAGGTTTCCTCCAGATGTGACACTTCATCAGACCAGAGAATCTTGTTTTTCATGGTCTGAGAGTCTTTAGCTGCCTTTTGGAAAACTCCATTCGGGCTGTCATGTGCCTTTTACTGAGGCTTCTGTCTTGGTGGTTCCAAACTTCTTCTATTTAAAAATGATGGAGGCCACTATGTTTTTGGGGACCTTCAATGCTGCAGAAATGTTTTGGTACCATTCCCCAGATCTGTGCCTTGACACAATCCTGCCTCTGAGCTCTATTGACAATTCCTTTGACATCATGGCTTGGTTTTTGCTCTGACATGCACTGTCAACTGTGGGACCTTACATAGACAGGTGTGTGCCTTTCCAAATCATGTCCAACCAATTTAATTTAGCACAGATGGACTCCAGTCAAGTTGCAGAAACATCTCAAGGATGATCAATGGAAACAGGATGCACTTGAGCTCAATTTCGATTCTCATAGCAAAGGGTCTGAATACTTATGTATTATAAATTTGCAACCATTTCTAAAACCTGTTTTTGCTTAGTCTTTATGGGGTATTGTGTGTAGATTAATGGGGATTTATTTTTATTTAATCAATTTTATGACTGGGTAGTCAAGAGGCCTGAATAGAATGTGTGTGTGTGTGTGTGTGTGTGTGTGTGTGTGTGTGTGTGTGTGTGTGTGTGTGTGTGTGTGTGTGTGTGTGTGTGTGTGTGTGTGTGTGTGTGTGTGTGTGTGTGTGTGTGTGTGTGTGTGTGTGTGTGTGCACATGAATGAGGCTGTTCGCTGAGCACTGCCTCATAAGGTCACAACTGTGGGGATGACGAAGACAAGGTCTCTTTAGCCCCACTTAACTAGAGTGATACACAATCATCTCCATTCTGCCTGGGAGATGCTCTGTTCATTTCCTCCCTAATCTCTGTCTCTCTCTCTCTCTCTCTCTCTCTCTCTCTCTCTCTCTCTCTCTCTCTCTCTCTCTCTCTCCTCTCTGTCTCTGTCTCTGTCTCTGTCTCTGTCTCTGTCTCTGTCTCTGTCTCTCTCTCTCTCTCTCTTTGTCTCTCTGTCTCTCTCTCTCTGTGTCTCTCTCTCTCTCTCTCTCTCTCTCTCTCTCTCTCTCTCTCTCTCTCTCTCTCTCTCTCTCTCTCTGTCTCTCTCTCTCTCTCTCTGTGTCTCTCTGTCTCTCTGTCTCTCTGTCTCTCTGTCTCTCTCTCTCTCTCTCTCTCTCTCTCTCTCTCTCTCTCTCTCTCTCTCTCTCTCTCTCTTTCTCTCTCTCCTCTCTCTGTCTCTCTCTCTCTCTCTGTCTCTCTCTCTCTGTCTCTCTCTCTCTCTGTCATCTCTCTCTCTGTCTCTCTCTCTCTGTCTCTCTGTATCTCTCTCTCTGTCTCTCTGTATCTCTCTCTCTGTCTCTCTCTCACTCTCTGTCTCTCTCTCACTCTCTGTCTCTCTCTCTCTGTCTCTCTCTCTCTCTCTGTCTCTCTCTGTCTCTCTCTCTGTCTCTCTCTGTCTCTCTCTCTCTCTCTGTCTCTCTCTCTCTCTGTCTCTCTCTCTCTCTCTCTGTCGCTCTCTCTCTCTCGCTCTGTCTTTTTTCAAAGCTATTTCTTTCCCTTTCTGTGTTTTCTTTCTTTTCTCCTTTATAAATGGTTCTGTCTTGGTTATTTCTTTTCATTCTCTGATTGTTAAGGCTCCTCTTCTCTTCTCTATTGGATTCATTCCCTCAGGCTGTATCTCTCCCCTCTCTACTCATCTCTTCTCTTCTGCCTCTCTGTCCTAAGTGGATAAAGCTCTCTGCATGGTAATTTTCCCCTTAATTTGCCCTTTCTGCCTCTCTCTTTTCCAGTTATTCTGCCTGTTCTATGAGGCCTCCCAAAGTTCAAGTGTTCCTCGGGTCATGCATTGACTGCTGTTTTGAATAGCCCCCATCCTCCCCTCCATCACTCTGATCTGCAGCACTGTAACGTAGTCTGTCAACCAGGCCTGGGCAAACGCCGTACCGGGGACCATATGCGGCCCACGACCTGATTCAGTACGGCCTGAGGAATCATGCTCAGATCACATAAAGAATTTGCGATAGTAAAGTTTTGAAAAACGTATCTGTTATTCAAATTAAACACCCAATTCATTCTCACTTTTGTGTAATGATTTAACTCTCACTGCTTGTGGGACATTTATTTTGAAGGCACATAAAAATAACAACTGCACGACGACAGACAGTAACTGACAGGCTGGCAAAATCGAGTAGGCAATGGATGTATGGTGTTCCAGCAAGAGTGGACATTTTGTGCAAAGACAGCACTTCCAAAGCTAACACTTCCAGACGAATCGTGCAGAGAAATATAGGAATGTCTTCTGAGCAGAGGGCAAGAGCATAGAAAGAGTTGCTTCCTCAGCAAACAACAGAATTGCAAGACCTAGCTATGTACTGTCCCACAAAAGTCCTAAACATAGCAAACCATTCGCTGAGGGCGAATTCATTAAAGAATGTTTAATTGACTCTGCAGAAATACTTTGCCCACGAAAAGAAAGAGCTGTTTGAAAATGTTTCCCTGTCAAGACGAACAGTGACACGACGTGTTGAGGACATCGCAGCGAATGTGGAACAACAGTTGAAAGACAAGGTAAAGCATTTCACCGATTTCTCCTTGGCCCTGGATGAGAGCAGTGATGAACGTGACACGGCGCAGTTGATATTCTTACGAGGTCATAACCCTAGACTTTGAAATGACAGAGGAGCTTCAGTGCAGTCAATGAAGAGCACAACCACAGGGAAGGATTTATTGGAGGTTAATAAGTGTGTGGCAAAGCTGAGACTCAGTTTTGAGGAGCGACAGGTCATGGTGTGTGATTAGGTGAGACGTTGGTGGCAGCGCTGGGATCTTTGATAAGCGCAGGGTATTAGATGTTGTGGAAGGGAAGCTTAATTACAGCAGTGCGTTCGGGTGGAGGATAGATGGTACTGAGAGATCCTCCGGCCGTGCAGGCTGGATGGCTCTTCTGTTTAGCAGCTTCTCACTAGCCAGAGGGCAGAATACAGCCCTGGTCAGAAGTAGTGACCTCTATAGGGAATAGAGTGCAATTTGAGATTCAGTCACATACTCTAGGGAGAAAAGAGAGAGAGACACCGAAGTGTTGGGTTGTAAAGTTGACATAAGTGACATTGTAGCCCCCCTGTGTCACATAATCAGATCATCCTCCCCATCTCCCACCAGCCTCCCCAGCCTTAGAAGTGTCAGATGTGGCTCTGCATTTATGATAGCAATAAAGGGTTGTGTTGCTTGTCCTGGCTGATATATAGTAGATTATGTTAAATCTTTATGTCCCTAAATGGTTTATTGTGCCATCAAATGCATTCACACGTGATGTAATCTCATTGTAAATGGTTTACTGGAGAGCATATCCCGATGGCCATGATTTGAAAAACAATGGGAGACATCAGGTGGATGAGCAGTGAGTGCTGCTCAGCGTTTGTATGTCATAGTGTGTGTGTTCCTGAGTGTCTGCGAGTGCACACTGTATATGATTGTATGTGTCTGAGTGTTTATGCATGCACAGCTGGTTGGCTGGTTCCCAGAGCATCCCACTGTGTTTGAACCGGAGGTGGCTGTTCAGTAATGAAGCTGTTTGGTCTTGCCTGCAGGGTGGCGAGGGATGAGTGTGGTGCCTCAACGGTCCATGGCTGTTGTCACTGTAAACACCTGCAAAGAAAGAGGGGGGAGGATGGGAAGATCTATGATTGGCTAGGTGTTGCAGTAGTGTGAGATCTGAGGCTGTGTGAGATCCTGGCTGAATAACAGGACAGTATGTCTCTATGTGTTTCTGTTGGCTGTGTCAGATCCTGGCTGAACAACAGGACAGTATGTCTCTATGTGTTTCTGTTGGCTGTGTCAGATCCTGGCTGAACAACGGGACAGTATGTCTCTATGTGTTTCTGTTGGCTGTGTCAGATCCTGGCTGAACAACAGGGACATGTGTTTCTGCCTACCTCTGTCAACCTCGACAATGAATTGTATGTCTCTATGTGTTTCTGTTGGCTGTGTCAGATCCTGGCTGAACAACGGGACAGTATGTCTCTATGTGTTTCTGTTGGCTGTGTCTGGCTGAATGTGTTTCTGTTGGCTGTGTCAGATCCTGGCTGAACAACGGGACAGTATGTCTCTATGTGTTTCTGTTGGCTGTGTCAGATCCTGGCTGAACAACGGGACAGTATGTCTCTATGTGTTTCTGTTGGCTGTGTCAGATCCTGGCTGAACAACGGGACAGTATGTCTCTATGTGTTTCTGTTGGCTGTGTCAGATCCTGGCTGAACAACGGGACAGTATGTCTCTATGTGTTTCTGTTGGCTGTGTCAGATCCTGGCTGAACAACAGGACAGTATGTCTCTATGTGTTTCTGTTGGCTGTGTCAGATCCTGGCTGAACAACAGGACAGTATGGCAGACATTCTCTATGTGTTTCTGTTGGCTGTGTCAGATCCTGGCTGAACAACAGGACAGTATGTCTCTATGTGTTTCTGTTGGCTGTGTCAGATCCTGGCTGAACAACAGGACAGTATGTCTCTATGTGTTTCTGTTGGCTGTGTCAGATCCTGGCTGAACAACAGGACAGTATGTCTCTATGTGTTTCTGTTGGCTGTGTCAGATCCTGGCTGAACAACGGAACAGTATGTCTCTATGTGTTTCTGTTGGCTGTGTCAGATCCTGGCTGAACAACGGGACAGTATGTCTCTATGTCTATGTGGCTGAACAACGGAACAGTATGTCTCTATGTGTTTCTGTTGGCTGTGTCAGATCCTGGCTGAACAACGGGACAGTATGTCTCTATGTGTTTCTGTTGGCTGTGTCAGATCCTGGCTGAACAACAGGACAGTATGTCTCTATGTGTTATTGTTGGCTGTGTCAGATCCTGGCTGAACAACAGGACAGTATGTCTCTATGTGTTATTGTTGGCTGTGTCAGATCATGGCTGAACAACAGGACAGTATGTCTCTATGTGTTTCTGTTGGCTGTGTCAAGGCAGCCTGGCTCACAGTGTGTAAAGTGTTCCTTCCCATGCCATGGTGTTGGCCCTGAGCCCTGGGAACCTGCAGGAGGTGTAGAGATGAACTGAGACATCATGGTTGTTTTCCAAATGGCACACCATTCCCTATATAGTACACTACTTTTGATCACAGCCCTATGGTCAAAGGTAGTGCACTAAATAGAGAATAGGGTTAAATCCCCTTGAATTGAATAGGGTGGCATTTGGGACACATGCCGTGAGTCATCCCAGGTGTTCCAATACACTCTTATTACTACCCACTCACCCAAACAGTCAACCCAAAGTCATTCACTGTCCCCACCTCGTATACATGAAGCATCTCAGAGCCTAATAGTATTATGGACAGTTGGGACCTGATCCTATATCTGCCCCTTTTTGAATTGGGGCCCAGTGCTGGGCTCAGCGTGGATTCAGGTTCTTAGGTGATATACTGAGAGCCTGGCTCCAATCTACACGGACACTGATGCCAATTCCTTCCCAATTAATCATGCTCACATTGTCCCATTCTGATCCGTTTCATCATATTACGACCGACTGTTATGTCATATCCCCTCGAGTTTATCACATTAGCAGTGACTGACTACGGCTTCATGTCCTTCACATCTTCTCCATTTTGATGTACTGGAGCATGAATGTTGTCCAGCACGTCAGATCAGATTGACTCTCCACAAGTAAATGAGATGTCCTCGTAAAACAACATACTGCCACGATGTCCTGGTAAAACAACATACTGCCACGACGTCCTCGTAAAACAACATACTGCCACGATGTCCTGGTAAAACAACATACTGCCACGATGTCCTGGTAAAACAGCATACTGCCACGATGTCCTGGTAAAACAGCATACTGCCACGATGTCCTGGTAGAACAGCATACTGCCACGATGTCCTGGTAAAACAGCATACTGCCACGATGTCTTGGTAAAACAGCATACTGCCACGATGTCCTGGTAAATCAGCATACTGCCTCGACGTCCTCGTAAAACAACATACTGCCACAACGTCCTGGTAAAACAACATACTGCCACGACGTCCTAGTAAAACAACATACTGCCACGATAATTTTGAAAAACAGCATACTGCCTCGACGTCCTCGTAAAACAACATACTGCTACGACATCCTGGTAAAACAACATACTGCCACGACATCCTCGAAAAACAGCATACTGCCTCGATGTCCTGGTAAAACAGCATACTGCCACGATGTCCTGGTAAAACAACATACTGCCACGACATCCTTGAAAAACAGCATACTGCCTCGATGTCCTCATAAAACTGCATACTGCCTCGATGTCCTCATAAAACAGCATACTGCCGCGACGTCCTCGTCAAACAACATACTGCCTCGACGTCCTCGTAAAACAGCATACTGCCTCGACGTCCTCGTAAAACAACATACTACCTCGACGTCCTCGTAAAACAACATACTGCCTCGACGTCCTCGTAAAACAACATACTGCCACGACGTCCTAGTAAAACAACATATACTGCCTCGACGTCCTAGTAAAACAACATACTGCCACGACGTAAAACAACATACTGCCACGACGTCCTAGTAAAACAACATACTGCCACGACGTCCTAGTAAAACAACATACTGCCACGACGTCCTAGTAAAACAACATACTGCCTCGACGTCCTCGTAAAACAACATACTGCCACGACGTCCTAGTAAAACAACATACTGCCTCGACGTCCTCTTAAAACAACATGCTGTCACATACATGTATGAGTGGTGGTTGTTGATCAGATTGACTTTCTACCTCATGCCCAGTGTTACACGTCACTGAGCTGTGATTGGAAGCAGTGAAGAGCAGCCACCACGGCAGTTGATCTCTGGCTGAGCCTCTATCAGAGCAGGAGTCATTATGGCTGACAGCAGGCCCTGATCCATCATGCCTCAGCCTGGTTTACTGAGGGGAGCTCTGGCTCTCTGGTGTTAACCCCGCATGGCCCGTCCCCTGTTTGTTGAGTACTCAACCCTGTCAGTTAGGTCCCACTCTGCATCCCGATGACCTCTCTTCTCTCTTCACTTCTCACTCACCCTCCCTCTTGCCTCCTCTCTCCACCCTCCTGTACCCACTCAATGAACATCAAAGGGAGAGGCTAACCCTCTTAAGGAGCCATCCACTGCTGTGTGACTGTGTGACGGTACTCTTTTATGCCCTTTCTTGACCTTACCCCCTGTAGTCTACAATCACAATCACAACCAGATACTTTATCTCTCCTAATAGCTTATAGCTTCTTGTTTCTACGAAGTCCTGGCCACCCATCTTTAGATAGACCTAAAGGTGGAGAGACCTAAAGATAGATCTACAGTAAATGCAATGTGCAAAAAGAAACCTACCATACGTTTCAATAAACATCTAAGATAGTGGAGCAGTCAGGCGTCTTTTGTCTTCGTCGTGTCCCGTGTATATATCTTTATATCTTTTTATATCTTTTTTTCTTCGCATATCTTTTTTGAGATTTTTCTTAACCCCAACTGCAACATACTCTCCTGCAACCCGCGTCACCCAATGTGGTATGGATCTGCTACTTTCTTTACTTCAGAACTGGAACCCTCAACAGAAGTTAGCCAGCTAACTAGCTACTAGCTCGTAGTCAGTCTGTACAGTCCTGCCAGTCTGTACAGCGTGTTTCAACCCAGAGCTTATCGGGCTCCTTTTTCCCCATATCTCCGGATTCCTACCGCAAGCTCTGAACCTCTTCACCTGGATCATCGCAGCTAGCTAGCTGCTATCCGAGTGGCTACTCCTGGCTAACGTCTTTGTCCCGATGCAAGCACCAATTAGCCTGGAGTTAGCCTATGCTAGGCCCATCTCCCGGCTAGCTGAGGAGGTCCATAAGCCACTCCTTGGGGTACAATACCTATTTTGCCAATTGGCCTGGACCCCTTTTTATTGCCGGTACGGAGCCCCGCCGATCCATCACGACTGGACTACACAGGGATCAATTCTCGGGTCGACTCTTTTCTCTGTTTACATCTCTGTATACATCTCTGTACCACTGCTGGCTTGCTTCTGAAGCTAAGCAGAGTTGGTCCTGGTCAGTCCCTGAATGGGAGACTAGATCCTGCTGGAACTGTTGTTGGAGGGCCAGTGGGAGGCACTCTTTCCTCTGGTCTAAAAAATATCCCAATACCCCAGGGCACTGCCCTGTGTAGGGTGCCGTCTTTCGGATGGGATGTTAAATGGGTGTCCTGACTCTCTGAGGTCATTAAAGATCCCATGGCACTTATCGTAAGAGTAGGCTAAATCCCCAATCTGGCCCTCTAACCATTCATGGTAGAGGTCGACCGATTCATCGGAATGGCCGATTAATTAGGACCTATTTCAAGTTTTCATAACAATCGGAAATCTGTATTTTTGGACACCGATTTGGCAAATTTGTTATTTAAAAAAATATCTATATATTTTTTTACACTTATTTCATCTTTATTTAACTGGGCACGTCAGTTAAGAACACATTCTTATTTTCAATGATGGCCTAGGAACGGTGGGTTAACTGCCTCGTTCAGGGGCAGAACGACAGATTTTTACCTTGTCAGCTCCGGGATTCAATCTTGCAATCTTACAGTTAACTAGTCTAACGCTCTAACCACCTGATTACATTGCACTCCACTAGGAGACTGCCTGTTATGCGAATGCAGTAAGCCAAGGTAAGTTGCTAGCTAGCATTTTAAACTTATCTTGTAAAAAACAATCAATAAATCAATCATAATCACTCGTTAACTACACATGGTTGATGATACTACTATTTTATCTAGCGTGTCCTGCGTTGCATATAATCGATGTGGTGGGTATTCGTGAAAAAGGACTGTCGTTGCTCCAACGTGTACCTAACCACAAACATGAATGCCTTTCTTAAAATCAATACACAGAAGTATATATTTTTAAACCTGCATATTTAGCTAAAAGAAAGCCAGGTTAGCAGGCAATATTAACCAGGTGAAATTGTGTCACTTCTCTTGCGTTCATTGCACGCAGAGTCAATGTATATGCAACAGTTTGGGCCGCCTAATTTGCCAGAATGTTACGTAATTATGACATAACATTGAAGGTTCAGCAATGTAACAGAAATATTTAGACTTGCCACCTACATTCTACCATTCCAGTGTTTAATTGCTAAATTGTAATTATTTTGCCACTATGGCCTATTTATTGCCTTACCTCCCTTATTTTACCTCATTTGCACACACTTTATATAGACTTTTATTTTGTATATTTTTTTCTCTGTTTTTTTCTCTGTTGACTGTATGTTTGTTTATCCCATGTGTAACTGTGTTGTTGTTTGTGTCGCACTGCTTTGCTTTATCTTGGCCGGGTCGCAGTTGTAAATGAGAACTTGTTCTCAACTAGCCTACCTGGTTAAATAAAGGTGAAATAAAACAAAATAAACAAATAGGGATGATGGGATCCCTGGCAGATGGCTTGACCTTTCCTGTCAGTCTTTGTGTTGTCAGATCAGTGGCCAGGGTGGAAACAGCCTCTGATCATGGCCTAATTAGCTGGCAGATGCACTCTACCCCCCCGGTGTGTCCTAGGTGGAGGGGTTGTTCACTGTACTATTACCCAGCGGTCCCCGGGAGTCTCCCTGGTCTCTGTTCTCATTCACTGCTGATGACATTAGCATGCTATTATGCGTTCAGTTAGCAAAGATCCAAAATCACTTTAGGCATTTTCCCTGTTCAGTTTCATTACTATCTAACGAACCCAGACGCCCCCCCCCCCCCCCCCTGTCCTCCTCTCCGTTTCAATTAATCTCTTAACCTCTCACAACCTTGAAGGTGGCCCGAAGACGTTTGTATTTTGTCAGCCACGACCGTCTCCATTGGGTGAGTAACAGCCAAATGTGATTTTCCCGGGAGGAGTGTTCAATTAACATGATGGTGGCAGACCTGCTATGGAGACGCACAGCGTTCTAACCGTGTCCCTGCGATAACCAGAACATTATGCTTTGACTGCTTTCTCAGTCAACATCTTCCGAGGTGAGAGTGACGGCATCTGGTAAGTGGAAAACGTGAAGCCTGCTTGGCCTCGCCATTTTGCTCCCAGAGAAAGTTGTCACCATTTCAGGCCGGCTTGAATGATTGCCAGCGAATAGAACATCTGTTACATGAATCTCTTTGACTATCAGTGGGTTGTGACAGCCTCAGAGAGAGCACATCATTGCTTTTACTCCCAGATGGGAAGGGAGAGGTGACACACGCAGAGAGAGAGGGGAAGCTAACAGCGTTGTTAATAATCCACCTGCCAGACAGTGATGTATGACTGGGTTCCTCCGAGGGCCATTGCTACAGACCAGACACTGTCTAGTCTGTCTGGGGGAGGGATAGGAACTGACCACTAGGTCTGGATGATGACCACTGAGAGGCAGATGTAGTTCATGGGGGGGGGGCTGGGGGGGGGGTTGTGAAGGGACAGTTAAGAGACTCGTGTAGTGTGTGTGTTCTCAACTCCTTTCCGGGGACTGTTTTAGGTTGTCAACCAATGGGCTCTTGTGCTTAGAGCTGAGGATGTGATCAATATATTGACCGTGTGGTTTGCTGCCTTGGCTGGTGTTGGATGTCCAGGGTGGTTATTGCTGTTTTTCACTTACTCCTACCCCGCTTCCTTCTCTCAGCAAATATGACAACTTTTGATGAGCTGGTGGTTCATATCTTCTCGTGATAAGATTTTCAGTGACAACCTGTCTTGAATGTGAATGATTACTGGTCATCCGCCCCATACTGAGGCATCACCAGTCAGTGTCGGGTCGTTTCCATTCTCAGAGAATCCCTTGTTCAATTATTGAGAGTTCCCCTTCTCCATCTCTCCCTTCACTCCTCCATCAGGGAAGAGAGAGGTGAGCTCAGTCTGTCTCGGAAATCTATTTCTCATTATGTACAGCGCTCTGTCACTCACTCACTCACTCACTCAGTAGTGGGGGACTGTGTGTAACTGAGCCCTGCCTGTGGCTTCCTGACCCCGGGAGGGAGAGAGAGACGGGGAGCGGGAGAAACACAGCTCTCTGCTCTGGGCTCCGTTGACCTGCCTCACCTGGCATTCCCTCCACACACACCCTCCTTCATCCCCCTTTAATACAGAGAGAGAGAGCATAGAGGGGGAGGGAGAGTAGGGATGTTCAGTGATAGTCAGAGGAAATGAGCGAATGGAAGCTATAGGAAGAGTGAGCAATAGAGGAAGAGGGAGGAGGAGAGAAAGAGGGAGGGGGTTGACACGTACAAAACAAATGAGAAGAATAATGAATAGATTCCAAGTTGACAAAGACGGGGACAGTAATGATGAGGGAGAGAGAGAGGCTGTTGTCTGAAGAGAGTGAAGACCTGATACTAACATTGTTAGAGAAAGAGGGGATGAAAGGAGAGGGAAACAAGAAGCAAAGAGCAAGCCAGAGAGGGAGAGAGGGAGAGAAGCGAGGGGTTGGTCGAGTGGGCAAGACAAAAAAGAATGAGCGAATGAAAGAGATGGAAATAGGAAATGACAGCGGCTTGGAATCTCGCCAGCAACAACGAGGCCCCCTGTTGATTTATTTTGTGTCATCATGATGGAATTGGTGGATTGGTGAATCCAGTGGAACGGTGCTGCAGCCTAGAGCAGAGCTCTATGTTTTATAGACAGATATAGAAATCCCAGACATGACCAAATCTGTGTACACACCAACAGCCCCAGTGGCAGCTTTTGGCACCATATCTAATGCATCGCTGACAAGGCTCCACATCGGGAGCAGAGGGAGGGTAAGTCAAGCTGATGCTATGGCTCTGTTTCATTATGTAACTCAATAATTAACCCTGCCTTTGTGGCCTCTTAATGATCCAGAGGACTGTCTTCCATATGTCATAAGGTTTATACTTAATCCCCACTGGGCACAGACAACAATTCAACATCTATTCCACGTTGGTTCAACGTAATTTAATAGAAATGACTTGAAAACAATGTTGATTCAACCAGTGTGTGCCCAGTGGGAGTTATTAATATATATATGAAGGCTTCCACTGTCTTCCCTGTGGAGGAGGCTGAACGCCCTTAGCTTGTGATGTCAACCGCGTTAACATTGTCAACTTCATTATCGTCGTTAACGTTGTTGACATTTCACTGTCAGGGTTGAAGCATATGATCTAGACGTATAGTACGTTTCAAAGCCTCTCGGCTCTTTTCACTCCCATTTGAATGTTTTTTTAATATGGTTTCACTCTGAGGACTTCTTGAGCTTCTTTATACATTTGTACATGAAAAGGTTTTAATGAAATTATAGGAGACCGAGTTTCTCAGCCACTCATGGTGTAAAGAAGGGTTTCACAGTCACTTGTAACAGCATGTTTTACCAAGAATGGTTATAGTAAAGACACATCTTTCTCTGTGGCAGGAAGGCTACTCTGTCAAATGACCAATGGCTCAACACCAGATTGACATCAGAGCCGGCCCTAACCTTTTGGGGGCCCTAAGCGGAATGTTTTTGGGTGGTTCATATCTTCTCGTGATAAGATTTTCAGTGACAACCTGTCTTGAATGTGAATGATTACTGGTCATCCGCAACCCCCCCCACCCCCCCCCCCCACCTTGCGGGCAAAACACTCTTGATGGCGGAGAGAAAGTTTTAGTTAATTTCCTGCAATTCTATACAATTTTCCATGGGGTGTAGAGAAAATATTTCAGAGTAAATAAGTAAATAACACAGACACTAGAGAAGCTTCACCAAGTTTAATTCTTCCCAAAGGGTCTTTACAGCTGTAATTCAGACAACACAACATTTCTCACCATCACAGGTGTATATATATCCCCCTTAAGACACTCCTCCTTCTCTCCAATCCTTACATCTTATGGTTCCACAGGAAAAGGGTATTAAACCTTTATTACTCCCTTCAGGAGATCTGACCTGACCTCAACCCCTCCTTTGCCTAATCCACAGATGTCCATCTTCTTCCCCTATAGCAATCCTTTGATCTCCTCGCATCCACCCAGCACATTCCACAGCCACCCTGTCTCACAGAGAACCATTAACTTCTGACATAAAACCCAGAGTCTCTTTCTCTCCTTATATTCTATGCTCCTGATCTATAATTGATTTAATATCTCAATGTTAAACGTTTTGAATAAAATACTGGCTAGACGAACATGATTACTACAGACTGGCTAGACTAACACGATTACTACAGACTGGCTAGACTAACACGATTACTACAGACTAGCTAGACGAACACGATTACTACAGACTGGCTAGACGAACACGATTACTACAGACTGGCTAGACTAACACGATTACTACAGACTGGCTAGACGAACACGATTACTACAGACTGGCTAGACGAACACGATTACTACAGACTGGCTAGACTAACACGATTACTACAGACTGGCTAGACGAACACGATTACTACAGGTCGTCTAGACTAACACGATTACTACAGGTCGTCTAGACTAACACGATTACTACAGACTGGCTAGACTAACACGATTACTACAGGTCGTCTAGACGAACACGATTACTACAGGTCGTCTAGACGAACACGATTACTACAGACTGGCTAGACTAACACGATTACTACAGACTGGCTAGACTAACACGATTACTACAGACTGGCTAGACTAACACGATTACTACAGGTCGGCTAGACTAACACGATTACTACAGGTCGGCTAGACTAACACGATTACTACAGACTGGCTAGACTAACACGATTACTACAGACTGGCTAGACGAACACGATTACTACAGGTCGTCTAGACGAACACGATTACTACAGGTCGTCTAGACTAACACGATTACTACAGACTGGCTAGACTAACACGATTACTACAGGTCGTCTAGACTAACACGATTACTACAGACTGGCTAGACTAACACGATTACTACAGGTCGTCTAGACGAACACGATTACTACAGGTCGTCTAGACGAACACGATTACTACAGACTGGCTAGACTAACACGATTACTACAGACTGGCTAGACTAACACGATTACTACAGACTGGCTAGACGAACACGATTACTACAGACTGGCTAGACTAACACGATTACTACAGGCCGGCTAGACTAACACGATTACTACAGACTGGCTAGACTAACACGATTACTACAGACCGGCTAGACTAACACGATTACTACAGACCGGCTAGACTAACACGATTACTACAGACTGGCTAGACGAACACGATTACTAAAGGCCGGCTAGACTAACACGATTACTACAGATCGGCTAGACTAACACGATTACTACAGACTGGCTAGACTAACACGATTACTACAGACCGGCTAGACTAACACGATTACTACAGACCGGCTAGACTAACACGATTACTACAGGCTGGCTAGACTAACACGATTACTACAGGTCGGCTAGACTAACACGAGTACTACAGGTCGTCTAGACTAACACGATTACTACAGACTGGCTAGACTAACACGATTACTACAGACTGGCTAGACGAACACGATTACTAAAGGCCGGCTAGACTAACACGATTACTACAGGTCGTCTAGACTAACACGATTACTACAGACTGGCTAGACTAACACGATTACTACAGGTCGTCTAGACTAACACGATTACTACAGGTTGTCTAGACTAATACGATTACTACAGGTCGTCTAGACTAACACGATTACTACAGACCGGCTAGACTAACACGATTACTACAGACCGGCTAGACTAACAGGATTACTACAGGTTGTCTAGACTAACATGATTACTACAGACTGGCTAGACTAACACGAATACTACAGACTGGCTAGACGAACACGATTACTACAGGTCGGCTAGACTAACACGATTACTACAGGTCGGCTAGACTAACACGATTACTACAGGTCGGCTAGACTAACACGATTACTACAGGTCGGCTAGACTAACACGATTACTACAGGTCGGCGAGACTAACACGATTACTACAGACCGGCTAGACTAACACGATTACTACAGACTGGCTAGACTAACACGATTACTACAGGTCGGCTAGACTAACACGATTACTACAGGTCGGCGAGACTAACAGACAGGTCGGCTAGACTAACACGATTACTACAGGTGGCTAGACTAACACGATTACTACAGGTCGGCTAGACTAACACGATTACTACAGGTCGGCTAGACTAACACGATTACTACAGGTCGGCTAGACTAACACGATTACTACAGGTCGGCGAGACTAACACGATTACTACAGGTCGGCTAGACTAACACGATTACTACAGGTCGGCTAGACTAACACGATTACTACAGGTCGGCGAGACTAACACGATTACTACAGGTCGGCTAGACTAACACGATTACTACAGGTCGGCGAGACTAACACGATTACTACAGGTCGGCTAGACTAACACGATTACTACAGGTCGGCGAGACTAACACGATTACTACAGGTCGGCTAGACTAACACGATTACTACAGGTCGGCTAGACTAACACGATTAGTACAGGTCGGCTAGACTAACACGATTACTACAGGTCGGCGAGACTAACACGATTACTACAGGTCGGCTAGACTAACACGATTACTACAGGTTGGCGAGACTAACACGATTACTACAGGCCGGCTAGACTAACACGATTACTACAGGTCGGCTAGACTAACACGATTACTACAGGTCGGCTAGACTAACACGATTACTACAGGTCGGCTAGACTAACACGATTACTACAGGTCGGCTAGACTAACACGATTACTACAGATCGGCTAGACTAACACGATTACTACAGGTCGGCGAGACTAGCACGATTACTACAGGTCGGCTAGACTAACACGATTACTACAGGTCGGCGAGACTAACATGATTACTACAGGTCGGCTAGACTAACACGATTACTACAGGTCGGCGAGACTAACACGATTACTACAGGCCGGCTAGACTAACACGATTACTACAGGTCGGCTAGACTAACACGATTACTACAGGTCGGCTAGACTAACACGATTACTACAGGTCGGCGAGACTAACACGACTACAGGTAACTAGACTAACACGATTACTACAGGTCGGCGAGACTAACACGATTACTACAGGTCGGCTAGACTAACACGATTACTACAGGTCGGCTAGACTAACACGATTACTACAGGTCGGCTAGACTAACACGATTACTACAGGTCGGCGAGACTAACACGATTACTACAGGTCGGCTAGACTAACACGATTACTACAGGTCGGCTAGACGAACACGATTACTACAGGCCGGCTAGACTAACACGATTACTACAGACCGGCTAGACTAACACGATTACTACAGACCGGCTAGACTAACACGATTACTACAGACCGGCTAGACGAACACGAGTACTACAGACCGGCTAGACTAACACGATTACTACAGGCCGGCTAGACTAACACGATTACTACAGGCCGGCTAGACTAACACGATTACTACAGGTCGGCTAGACTAACACGATTACTACAGGTCGGCTAGACTAACACGATTACTACAGGTCGGCGAGACTAACACGATTACTACAGGTCGGCTAGACTAACACGATTACTACAGGTCGGCGAGACTAACACGATTACTACAGGTCGGCTAGACCAACACGATTACTACAGGTCGGCTAGACTAACACGATTACTACAGGTCGGCTAGACTAACACGATTACTACAGGTCTAGCGAGACTAACACGATTACTACAGGTCGGACTAACAGACTAACACGATTACTACAGGTCGGCTAGACTAACACGATTACTACAGGTAGACTAACACGATTACTACAGGTCGGCTAGACTAACACGATTACTACAGGTCGGCTAGACTAACACGATTACTACAGGTCGGCTAGACTAACACGATTACTACAGGTCGCTAGACTAACACGATTACTACAGGTCGGCTAGACTAACACGATTACTACAGACTACAGACCGGCTAGACGAACACGATTACTACAGACCGGCTAGACTAACATGATTACTACAGACCGGCTTACTACACAGACAGGTCGGCTAGACTAACACGATTACTACAGGTCGGCTAGACTAACACGATTACTACAGACCGGCTAGACTAACACGATTACTACAGGTCGGCTAGACTAACACGATTACTACAGGTCGGCACGATTACTACAGACCGGCTAGACTAACACGATTACTACAGACCGGCTAGACTAACACGATTACTACAGACCGGCTAGACTAACACGATTACTACAGGACCGGCTAGACTAACACGATTACTACAGGACCGGCTAGACTAACACGATTACTACAGGTCGGCTAGACTAACACGATTACTACAGGCCGGCTAGACTAACACGATTACTACAGGTCGGCTAGACTAACACGATTACTACAGGTCGGCTAGACTAACACGATTACTACAGGTCGGCTAGACTAACACGATTACTACAGGTCGGCTAGACTAACACGATTACTACAGGTCGGCTAGACTAACACGATTACTACAGGTCGGCTAGACTAGACTAACACGATTACTACAGGTCGGCTAGACTAACACGATTACTACAGGTCGGCTAGACTAACACGATTACTACAGGTCGGCTAGACTAACACGATTACTACAGGTCGGCTAGACTAACACGATTACTACAGGTCGGCTAGACTAACACGATTACTACAGGTCGGCTAGACTAACACGATTACTACAGGTCGGCTAGACTAACACGAACACAGGATTAGACTAACAGGTCAGGGCTAGACTAACACGATTACTACAGGTCGGCGAGACTAACACGATTACTACAGGTCGGCTAGACTAACACGATTACTACAGGTCGGCTAGACTAACACGATTACTACAGACCGGCTAGACTAACACGATTACTACAGACCGGCTAGACTAACACGATTACTACAGACCGGCTAGACTAACACGATTACTACAGACCGGCTAGACTAACACGATTACTACAGACTGGCTAGACGAACACGATTACTACAGACCGGCTAGACTAACATGATTACTACAGACCGGCTAGACGAACACGAGTACTACAGGTCGGCTAGACGAACACGATTACTACAGGTCGGCTAGACTAACACGATTACTACAGACCGGCTAGACTAACACGATTACTACAGACTGGCTAGACGAACACGATTACTACAGGTCGGCTAGACTAACACGATTACTACAGGTCGGCTAGACTAACACGATTACTACAGACCGGCTAGACTAACACGATTACTACAGACTGGCAGACGAACACGATTACTACAGACCGGCTAGACTAACACGATTACTACAGACCGGCTAGACGAACACGAGTACTACAGGTCGGCTAGACGAACACGATTACTACCGGTCGGCGAGACTAACACGATTACTACAGGTCGGCTAGACGAACACAATTACTACAGGTCGGCTAGACGAACACGATTACTACAGGTCGGCTAGACTAACACGATTACTACAGGTCGGCTAGACTAACACGATTACTACAGACTGGCTAGACTAACACGATTACTACAGACCGGCTAGACTAACACGATTACTACAGACTGGCTAGACTAACACGATTACTACAGGTCGGCTAGACTAACACGATTCCTACAGACTTATATGGATATTTTACGAGAAAAATCTATGAATTATAAGTGACCCTTTTCATGAGGAACAAGAGATAAACATGCATTGAAGGTGAAGGGAGCGACCTGCTAAAAGGAAAGCACATTCTCTAAAAGGCTTTCCAGACCGATACACAGCTCAACCAGGACAGTGTGACAAGGGAATACCGGTTTTATTTTCTACAAACTGTTATTACATTTTACATCCCAGGTGTGACTTTTCGATAGAAACTTTGATGATGATGCTGTTTTTCAGATTATATTAAATCCCCTATTGACATGTGCTTTTAATGGATTTGTTCCGGTTGGGGACATTCCTCCGTAACACTAAACAGAAAACACATTGGTTTCCTAGTAACTGCCACCCACACTGATTGGAACGTGTAATTGAATTAATTTATCCAAGGACATGTGTTTGTCTTGTTTCAAGAGGTAGACCATAATTTGTTTGTTTGCGAGAGTGGGAGTATTTGGTTTCGGGCTTGTGCTCGACCAATTGATTCATGTTTGGTAATAAAGGTGTGTGAGTATTGGCTGAGACGTTTAGCTCCGTGATTGAGGACATGTGTGAGACTGGAGGGAAAAGCAAGGTTCTTAATTTGATTATCAGGGAGCAGGTTTTTCTGAGCCCTTCAAACATTTTGTTTAGTCTCTGTACTGTATGTAAAGTCTCATGACAATAGAATCCAGCCCACGCGGTCTTGGTCAACAAGCTACTATGATAACATGAAATAACACTGAAACCCCAAATCGAATCCTGTTTCAACTGGCACCTTACTGTTAACCTATGACTGATACTACTTGGGACTCCTTTATTCTTTTTTATTCTGGTCACTGGCCATTATTTGTCTCTCTGTTTGAGCAGCAGGACTGGTGGCGGTCTTCTGTTCCGTGCCCGGGCCTCTGTCATTAGGGACGGGGTCTGAATAGAGAACACATGGGCCTTTTGAGCTGTTCCTGTGACATCCCATCAGCATTTGCTTCCCAGGGAGGGAGGGAGGGAGGGAGAGAGAGAGAGAGAGAGAGAGAGAGAGAGAGAGAGAGAGAGAGAGAGAGAGAGAGAGAGAGAGAGAGAGAGAGAGAGAGAGAGAGACAGAGAGAGAGAGAGAGAGAGAGAGAGAGAGAGAGAGAGAGAGAGAGAGAGAGAGAGAGAGAGAGAGAGAGAGAGAGAGAGAGAGAGAGAGAGAGAGAGAGAGAGAGAGAGAGAGAGAGAGAGAGAGAGAGAGAGAGACTGTATCCAAGAACGTAATAAAAATCCCGTTATCAAGCAAGGACAAAACAGGATAGAACTCCAACACACAAAAGAACTAAGGTCAGAACGTGACAATAATAAGTAGATATCTGGGCTTTTATCAGTGACTATTCATTTGTGTCTTCATGGCTGCATGCATCTCTCCTGGTTAAAGTCTGTGTCTCTCCTGGTTAAAGTCTGTGTCTCTCCTGGTTAAAGTCTGTGTCTCTCCTGGTTAAAGTCTGTGTCTCTCCTGGTTAAAGTCTGTGTCTCTCCTGGTTAAAGTCTGTGTCTCTCCTGGTTAAAGTCTGTGTCTCTCCTGGTTAAAGTCTGTGTCTCTCCTGGTTAAAGTCTGTGTCTCTCCTGGTTAAAGTCTGTGTCTCTGCTGGTTAAAGTCTGTGTCTTCCTGGCTGCATGTGTCTCTCCTGGTTAAAGTCTGTGTCTCTCCTGGTTAAAGTCTGTGTCTCTCCTGGTTAAAGTCTGTGTCTCTCCTGGTTAAAGTCTGTGTCTCTCCTGGTTAAAGTCTGTGTCTCTCCTGGTTAAAGTCTGTGTCTCTCCTGGTTAAAGTCTGTGTCTCTCCTGGTTAAAGTCTGTGTCTCTCCTGGTTAAAGTCTGTGTCTCTCCTGGTTAAAGTCGGTGTCTCTCCTGGTTAAAGTCTGTGTCTCTCCTGGTTAAAGTCTGTGTCTCTGCTGGTTAAAGTCTGTGTCTTCCTGGCTGCATGTGTCTCTCCTGGTTAAAGTCTGTGTCTCTCCTGGTTAAAGTCTGTGTCTCTCCTGGTTAAAGTCTGTGTCTCTGCTGGTTAAAGTCTGCTTTTACACCTGCATTGTTTGCTGTTTGGGGTTTTAGGCTGGGTTTCTGTACAGCACTTTGAGATATCAGCTGATGTACGAAGGGCTATATAAATAAATTTGATTTGATTTGATTTGATTTAAAGTCTGTGTCTCTCCTGGTTAAAGTCTGTGTCTCTCCTGGTTAAAGTCTGTGTCTCTCCTGGTTAAAGTCTGTGTCTCTGCTGGTTAAAGTCTGTGTCTCTCCTGGTTAAAGTCTGTGTCTCTCCTGGTTAAAGTCTGTCTCTCCTGGTTAAAGTCTGTGTCTCTCCTGGTTAAAGTCTGTGTCTCTGCTGGTTAAAGTCTGTGTCTCTCCTGGTTAAAGTCTGTGTCTCTCCTGGTTAAAGTCTGTGTCTCTCCTGGTTAAAGTCTGTGTCTCTCCTGGTTAAAGTCTGTGTCTCTGCTGGTTAAAGTCTGTGTCTCTCCTGGTTAAAGTCTGTGTCTCTCCTGGTTAAAGTCTGTGTCTCTCCTGGTTAAAGTCTGTGTCTCTCCTGGTTAAAGTCTGTGTCTCTGCTGGTTAAAGTCTGTGTCTCTCCTGGTTAAAGTCTGTGTCTCTCCTGGTTAAAGTCTGTGTCTCTCCTGGTTAAAGTCTGTGTCTCTGCTGGTTAAAGTCTGTGTCTCTCCTGGTTAAAGTCTGTGTCTCTGCTGGTTAAAGTCTGTGTCTCTCCTGGTTAAAATCTGTGTCTCTCCTGGTTAAAGTCTGTGTCTCTCCTGGTTAAAGTCTGTGTCTCTCCTGGTTAAAGTCTGTGTCTCTCCTGGTTAAAGTCTGTGTCTCTCCTGGTTAAAGTCTGTGTCTCTGCTGGTTAAAGTCTGTGTCTCTGCTGGTTAAAGTCTGTGTCTCTCCTGGTTATTAAAGTCTGTGTCTCTCCTGGTTAAAGTCTGTGTCTCTCCTGGTTAAAGTCTGTGTCTCTGCTGGTTAAAGTCTGTGTCTCTCCTGGTTAAAGTCTGTGTCTCTCCTGGTTAAAGTCTGTGTCTCTGCTGGTTAAAGTCTGTGTCTCTCCTGGTTAAAGTCTGTGTCTCTCCTGGTAGTCTACATGAGCTGGATCCTTGTCTTTTATTCAGATGGGTCCTTCCAGGAGAAGGAATAGTATTAGTATTTTATTCGTATCCCCATTACCTGTTGCTGAAGCAGCAGCTACTCTTCCTGGGGTCCACGCAGCACATAAAGCCTTACATAACACAGCACATAAAGCCTGACATACCACAGCACATAAAGCCTGACATAACACAGCACATAAAGCCTGACATAACACAGCACATAAAGCCTGACATAACACAGCACATAAAGCCTGACATAACACAGCACATAAAGCCTGACATAACACAGCACATAAAGCCTGACATAACACAGCACATAAAGCCTGACATAACACAGCACATAAAGCCTGACATAACACAGCACATAAAGCCTGACATAACACAGCACATAAAGCCTGACATAACACAGAACATAAAGCCTGACATAACACAAAACATAAAGCCTGACATAACACAGAACATAAAGCCTGACATAACACAGCACATAAAGCCTGACATAACACAGCACATAAAGCCTGACATAACACAGCACATAAAGCCTGACATAACACAGCACATAAAGCCTGACATAACACAGCACATAAAGCCTGACATAACACAAAACATAAAGCCTGACATAACACAGAACATAAAGCCTGACATAACACAGAACATAAAGCCTGACATAACACAAAACATAAAGCCTGACATAACACAGCACATAAAGCCTGACATAACACAGAACATAAAGCCTGACATAACACAGAACATAAATAAAGCCTGACATAACACAAAACATAAAGCCTGACATAACACAGCACATAAAGCCTGACATAACACAGAACATAAAGCCTGACATAACACAGCACATAAAGCCTGAACATAACACAAAACATAAAGCCTGACATAACACAGCACATAAAGCCCTGAACATAAAACACAAAACATAAAGCCTGACATAACACAGCACATAAAGCCTGACATAACACAGAACATAAAGCCTGACATAACACAGAACATAAAGCCTGACATAACACAGAACATAAAGCCTGACATAACACAGAACATAAAGCCTGACATAACACAGAACATAAAGCCTGACATAACACAGAACATAAAGCCTGACATAACACAGCACATAAAGCCTGACATAACACAGAACATAAAGCCTGACATAACACAGAACATAAAGCCTGACATAACACAGAACATAAAGCCTGACATAACACAAACATAAAGCCTGACATAACACAGAACATAAAGCCTGACATAACACAGAACATAAACATAAAGCCTGACATAACACAGAACATAAAGCCTGACATAACACAGCACATAAAGCCTGACATAACACAGAACATAAAGCCTGACATAACACAGAACATAAAGCCTGACATAACACAGAACATAAAGCCTGACATAACACAGAACATAAAGCCTGACATAACACAAAACATAAAGCCTGACATAACACAGAACATAAAGCCTGACATAACACAGAACATAAAGCCTGACATAACACAGCACATAAAGCCTGACATAACACAGAACATAAAGCCTGACATAACACAGAACATAAAGCCTGACATAACACAGCACATAAAGCCTGACATAACACAGCACATAAAGCCTGACATAACACAGAACATAAAGCCTGACATAACACAGAACATAAAGCCTGACATAACACAGAACATAAAGCCTGACATAACACAGAACATAAAGCCTGACATAACACAGAACATAAAGCCTGACATAACACAGAACATCAACAGACATCAAAAGCTCAAGGACTGAACTTGACAAATTGCTTTAGAATCATAGGAATTTAATGATTGAACTATTCCACAGTTTTAATTCAGACTGGTGCTGAGAGAAGGTGACACTTCAAAAAGGCACAGGGCGTAGATGTGGAGGTAAGGCTGCTGTGAAGCATGCTGGGTAAAGACTCACTTGCTCATTAGCCATAACCCTTGGCTACCTCACAAAGCTGTGATGAATGGGTGCTGTAGGGAAGGCATTACTGTACGTCTGTGCACCGAATGTGCGGTGTGTTTAAGTGTATGTTTTGTGTGTGTGTGTGAATGAGTAAGTATGAGAGAGTGAGTAAGTATGAGTGTGAGCAAGTATGAGAGTGTGTGTGAGCAAGTATGAGAGTGTGTGTGAGTAAGTATGAAAGTGTGTGTATAAGTGTATGTTTGTGTGTGTAAGTAAGTATGAGTGTGTAAGTATGAGAGTGTGTGTGTGAGTGAGTAAGTATGAGAGTGTGTGTGTATAAGTGTATGCTTTTTGTGTGTGTGTAAGTATGATTGTCTGGGTGTCTGTGTAAGTAAGCGTGTATGAGTGTGTGTATACCATATGTGCCCTACTGTGTGTGTGTGTGTGTAAGTATGATTATCTGGGTGTCTGTGTAAGTAAGCGTGTGTGAGTAAGTATGAGTGTGTGTGTGTATACCACATGTGCTGTACTGTGTGTGTGTGTATACCATATGTGATATACAGTATGTGTGTGTGTCTTCCCTGATTTCTAGTATACCACCTTTATGTTGACAGTGGGCAGTTGCCATGTACACCCCCCCTTAGCTTACCTTCCCCTCTCTCTCCCCTGCAGCTCTCTCACCAACATTCATTTCCATCCAATGTCACTGATGTAGAGCGTAATGGAATGGTGTTGGAGGATGGCGGAGCAGGCTGATGAGGAGGGGTCTGTGGCGTCTAGCAATTTGGTCTCGCCTGCTCCGAGAACTGTGTATGTGTATTTGAATGAACCTCATCAGGGAGATTTGACATGGATATATTTATGGAGGCACTGAAGGAGAGCGAGGGAGCCGTGACACGAGCTGAGGAGGTAATATATGAGAGAGAGGGATGGAGGGGAGAGAGAGATGAGGGATAGGGGGAGAGATGGGGGATAGAGAGAGTGAGTGATGGGGGATAGAGAGAGGGAGAGTGAGGGGGATAGGTAGAGAGTGAGAGGGGATAGAGAGCGGGGGTGTAGAGGGAGGGAGAGGGAGAGAGCGAGAGATGGGGGAGTGGATAGAGAGAGATGGGGGAGGGTGGATAGAGAGAGATGGAGGAGAGGATGGGGAGAGATGGGGGGTGGATAGAGAGAGATGGGGGGATAGAGAGATGGGGGATAGAGAGAGTGATGATGGGGGAGAGGATAGATGGGGATAGCGTGAGAGAGATGATGGGGTAGAGGGAGAGTGAAGGGGAATAGGTAGAGAGTGAGGGGTATAGAGAGAGCAGGGGTGTAGAGAGAGATGGGGGAAGAGAGATGGGGAGAGAGTGGGAGAGGATAGAGAGAGATGGGGGGAGAGATAAATGGGGGAGAGGATAGAGAGAGATGGGGGAGAGGACAGAGAAAGATGGGGGGAGAGAGAGATGAGGGGATAGAGAGAGATGGGTGGGAGAGGATAGAGAGAGATGGGTGGGAGAGGAGAGAGAGATGGGTGGGAGAGGATAGAGAGATATGGGGGGAGAGGATAGAGAGATATGGGGGAGAGGATAGAGAGAGATGGGGCAGAGGATAGAGAGATATGGGGGAGAGGATAGAGAGAGATGGGGGAGAGGATAGAGAGAGATGGGGGGAGAGGATAGAGAGATGGGGGAGAGATAGGAGAGGATGGGGAGAGGATAGAGAGACATGGGGGGAGAGGATAGAGAGACATGGGGGAGAGGATAGAGAGACATGGGGGAGAGGATAGAGAGACATGGGGGAGAGGATAGAGAGAGGATGGGGGGAGAGGATAGAGAGACATGGGGGGAGAGGATAGAGAGACATGGGGGGAGAGGATAGAGAGAGATGGGGGGAGAGGATAGAGAGAGATGGGGGGGGGAGAGGATAGAGAGAGATGGGGGAGAGGATAGAGAGAGATGGGGGGAGAGGATAGAGAGAGATGGGGGGAGAGGATAGAGAGAGATGGGGGAGATGGGGGGATAGAGAGAGATGGGGGGAGAGGATAGAGAGAGATGGGGGGAGAGGATAGAGAGAGATGGGGGAGGGGAGAGGATAGAGAGAGATGGGGGAGAGGATAGAGAGAGATGGGGGGAGAGGATAGAGAGACATGGGGGAGAGGATAGAGAGAGATGGGGGGGGGAGAGGAGGATAGAGAGATGGGGGAGAGGATAGAGAGATGGGGGAGAGGATAGAGAGAGATGGGTGGGAGAGGATAGAGAGAGATGGGGGGAGAGGATAGAGAGAGATGGGTGGGAGAGGATAGAGAGAGATGGGGGGAGAGGATAGAGAGAGATGGGGGAGAGGATAGAGAGAGAGGGGGGAGAGGATAGAGAGACATGGGGGAGAGGATAGAGAGACATGGGGGAGAGGATAGAGAGAGATGGGGGGGAGAGGATAGAGAGAGATGGGGGGGGGAGAGGATGGGAGAGAGGATGGGGGGAGAGGATAGAGAGAGATGGGGGGAGAGGATAGAGAGAGATGGGGGGAGAGGATAGAGAGAGATGGGGGAGAGGATAGAGAGACATGGGGGAGAGGATAGAGAGACATGGGGGAGGATAGAGAGATGGGGGAGAGGATAGAGAGACATGGGGGAGAGGATAGAGAGACATGGGGGGAGAGGATAGAGAGAGATGGGGGGAGAGGATAGAGAGAGATGGGGGAGAGGATAGAGAGACATGGGGGGAGAGGATAGAGAGACATGGGGGGAGAGGATAGAGAGACATGGGGGGAGAGGATAGAGAGACATGGGGGGGGAGAGGATAGAGAGAGATGGGGTGGGAGAGGATAGAGAGAGATGGGGGGGAGAGGATAGAGAGAGATGGGGGGGAGGATAGAGGATAGAGATGGGGGGGATAGAGATGGGATAGAGAGAGATGGGGGGGGGATGGGGGGAGAGAGAGATGGGTGGGAGAGGATAGAGAGAGATGGGGGGGAGAGGATAGAGAGAGATGGGGAGGGATAGAGAGAGATGGGGGGAGAGGATAGAGAGAGATGGGGAGAGGAGAGAGAGATGGGGGGAGAGGATAGAGAGAGATGGGGGGAGAGGATAGAGAGAGATGGGGGAGAGGATAGAGAGAGATGGGTGGGAGAGGATAGATAGAGAGAGATAGAGGGGGGGGGAGAGGATAGAGAGAGATGGGGGGAGAGGAGAGAGAGATGGGGGAGAGGATAGAGAGAGAGATAGAGAGATGGGGGGAGGATAGAGAGAGATATGGGAGGGAGAGGATAGGATAGAGAGATGGGGGGAGAGGATAGAGAGAGATGGGGGGAGAGGATAGAGAGACATGGGGGAGAGGATAGAGAGATATGGGGGAGAGGATAGAGAGAGATGGGGGAGAGGATAGAGAGAGATGGGGGAGAGGATAGAGAGACATGGGGGGGGAGAGGATAGAGAGATGGGGGGAGAGGATAGAGAGACATGGGGGGGAGAGGATAGAGAGACATGGGGGGGAGAGGATAGAGAGACATGGGGGAGAGGATAGAGAGAGATGGGGGGAGAGGATGGGAGAGATGGGGGGAGAGGAGAGACATGGGGGGAGAGGATAGAGAGACATGGGGGGAGAGATGGGAGAGAGAGATGGGGGGGGAGAGAGGAGAGAGAGATGGGGGAGAGGATAGAGGAGAGAGAGATGGGGGAGAGGATAGAGAGAGATGGGGGGAGAGGACAGAGAGACATGGGGGAGAGGGGGAGAGGATAGAGAGAGATGGGGGGAGAGGACAGAGAGAGATGGGGGAGAGGATAGAGAGATGGGGGGGGGAGAGAGAGAGAGATGGGGGGGGAGGAGGAGAGAGAGATATGGGGGGAGGATAGAGAGAGATGGGGGGATAGAGAGAGATGGGGGGAGAGGATAGAGAGACATGGGGGGAGAGGATAGAGAGAGATGGGGGAGAGGATAGAGAGAGATGGGTGGGAGAGGATAGAGAGAGATGGGGGAGAGGATAGAGAGAGATGGGGGAGAGAGGATAGAGAGAGATGGGGGGATAGGATAGAGAAGATGGGGGGAGAGGATAGAGAGAGATGGGGGGAGGATAGAGAGAGGGGGGGGAGAGGATAGAGAGAGATGGGGGAGAGGATAGAGAGAGATGGGGGGATAGAGAGATGGGGGAGAGGATAGAGAGATGGGGGGAGAGGATAGAGAGAGAGAGGATGGGGAGAGAGATGGGGGAGAGGATAGAGAGAGATGGGGGAGAGGATAGAGAGAGATGGGGGGAGAGGATAGATGGGGGAGAGATGGGGGGAGAGGATAGAGAGAGATGGGGGGAGAGGATAGAGAGAGATGGGGGAGAGGATAGAGAGAGATGGGGGAGAGGATAGAGAGAGATGGGGGGAGAGGATAGGAGAGAGATGGGGGGAGAGGATAGAGAGAGATGGGGGGAGAGGATAGAGAGAGATGGGGGAGGGGGGAGAGGATAGAGAGAGATGGGGGGGAGAGGATAGAGAGACATGGGGGGAGAGGATAGAGAGACATGGGGGAGAGGATAGAGAGACATGGGGGAGAGGATAGAGAGAGATGGGGGAGAGGATAGAGAGAGATGGGGGAGAGGGTAGAGAGAGATGGGGGAGAGGAGAGAGAGATGGGTGGGGAGAGGATAGAGAGAGATGGGGGAGAGGATAGAGAGAGATGGGGGGGAGGATAGAGAGAGATGGGGGGGAGAGGATAGAGAGAGATGGGGGGAGAGGATAGAGAGAGATGGGGGGGGGAGGATAGAGAGAGATGGGGGGGAGGATAGAGAGAGAGAGATGGGGGGAGAGGATAGAGAGAGATGGGGGGAGAGGATAGAGAGAGATGGGGGGAGAGGATAGAGAGAGATGGGGGGAGAGGATGGGGGGGAGAGAGAGATGGGGGGAGAGGATAGAGAGAGATTGGGGGAGAGGATAGAGAGAGATGGGGGGAGAGAGGATAGAGAGAGATGGGGGGAGAGGATAGAGAGAGATGGGGGGAGAGGATAGAGAGAGATGGGGGAGAGGATAGAGAGACATGGGGGGGATAGAGAGGATAGGATAGAGAGAGATTGGGGGGAAAGGATAGAGAGAGATGGGGGAGAGGATAGAGAGAGATGGGGGGAGAGGATAGAGAGAGATGGGGGGAGAGGATAGAGAGAGATGGGGGGAGAGGATAGAGAGAGATGGGGAGGATAGAGAGAGATGGGGGGAGAGGAGAGGAGATGGGGGGAGAGGATAGAGAGAGATGGGGGAGAGGATAGAGGGAGATGGGTGGGAGAGGATAGAGAGAGATGGGGGGAGAGGATAGAGAGAGATGGGGAGAGGATAGAGAGATGGGGGAGAGGATAGAGAGAGATGGGGGAGAGATGGGGGGAGAGAGGAGATGGGGGAGAGAGATGGGGGGAGAGGATAGAGAGAGATGGGGGGATAGGGAGAGGATAGAGAGAGATGGGGGGAGAGGGTAGAGAGAGATGGGGGAGACGATAGAGAGAGATGGGGGGAGAGGATAGAGAGAGATGGGGGGAGAGGATAGAGAGAGATGGGGGGAGAGGATAGAGAGAGATGGGGGGAGAGGATAGAGAGAGATGGGGGGGAGAGGATAGAGAGAGATGGGTGGGAGAGGATAGAGAGAGATGGGGGAGAGGATGGGTGGGAGAGGAGATGGGGGAGAGGATAGAGAGAGATGGGAGAGGATAGAGAGAGATGGGGGAGAGGATAGAGAGAGATGGGGGAGAGGATAGAGAGAGATGGGGGAGAGGATAGAGAGAGATGGGGGAGAGGATAGAGAGAGATGGGGGGGGAGACATTGGGGGAGAGGATAGAGAGGATGGGGGAGAGGATAGAGAGACATGGGGGAGAGGATAGAGAGAGATGGGGGAGAGGATAGAGAGACATTGGGGGAGAGGATAGAGAGGATGGGGGGAGAGGATAGAGAGAGATGGGGGAGGATAGAGAGAGATGGGGGAGAGAGGATAGAGAGAGATGGGGGGAGAGAGATGGGGGAGAGGATAGAGAGAGATGGGGGAGAGGATAGAGAGACATGGGGGGAGAGGATAGAGAGACATGGGGGAGAGGATATAGAGACATGGGGGGAGAGGATAGAGAGAGATGGGGGAGAGGATAGAGAGAGATGGGGGAGAGATAGGATAGAGAGAGATGGGGGAGAGGGAGAGAGATGGGGGATAGAGAGAGATGGGGGAGAGGATAGAGAGAGAGATGGGGGAGAGGATAGAGATACATGGGGGGAGAGGATAGAGAGACATGGGGGAGAGGATAGAGAGATGGGGGGAGAGGATAGAGAGACATGGGGGGAGAGGATAGAGAGAGATGGGGGAGAGGATAGAGAGAGACATGGGGGGGGAGATGGGGGGATAGAGAGAGATGGGGGAGAGGATAGAGAGAGATGGGGGAGAGGATAGAGAGACATGGGGAGAGGATAGAGAGAGATGGGGGAGAGGATAGAGAGAGATGGGGGAGAGGATAGAGAGAGATGGGGGAGAGGATAGAGAGACATGGGGGAGAGGATAGAAAGACATGGGGAGAGGATAGAGAGACATGGGGGAGAGGATAGAGAGACATGGGGAGAGATAGAGAGACATGGGGGAGAGGATAGAGAGAGATGTGGGGGAGAGGATAGAGTGACATGGGGGAGAGGATAGAGAGAGATGGGGGAGAGGATAGAGAGACATGGGGGAGAGGATAGAGAGACATGGGGGAGAGGATAGAGAGACATGGGGGAGAGGATAGAGAGATGATGGGGGAGAGGATAGAGAGACATGGGGGAGAGGATAGAGAGAGATGGGGGAGAGGATAGAGAGACATGGGGGAGAGGATAGAGAGAGATGGGGGAGAGGATAGAGAGACATGGGGGAGAGGATAGAGAGAGATGTGGGGGAGAGGATAGAGAGAGATGTGGGGGAGAGGATAGAGAGACATGGGGGAGAGGATAGAGAGAGATGTGGGGGAGAGGATAGAGAGACATGGGGGAGAGGATAGAGAGAGATGTGGGGGAGAGGATAGAGAGAGATGTGGGGGAGAGGATAGAGAGACATGGGGAGAGGATAGAGAGAGATGTGGGGGAGAGGATAGAGAGACATGGGGGAGAGGATAGAGAGAGATGTGGGGGAGAGGATAGAGAGACATGGGGGAGAGGATAGAGAGACATGGGGGGAGAGGATAGAGAGACATGGGGGAGAGGATAGAGAGACATGGGGGAGAGGATAGAGAGAGATGGGGGGAGTATAGAGAGATGGGGGGAGGAGAGAGAGAGAGAATAATAAGACAAAAAGTAGATGTCAAGAGGAGAGAGAAAGATTGAAAAATAGATTGAGTAGAGGAGAAATGACAGAGTGAGGGAGAGGCGAATATCGTAAAAGAGGGGTAGAGAAATAAAAGAATACTAGCTAAGACAGATGCACCTGACTACTCCTATTACATTCAGGTAGTGTCCCAAATTAACCCTATTCCTTATGCAGTGCACTAATTTTGAGTGGGGTCCATAGGGATGCTCAAAAGTAGTGCACTAGGTAGGAAATATGGTGCCATTAATATGGTTTAATTTGGGACGTATCCTCAGTGTTGTATAGAACCCAGGAGAGGGGGGCTTCAGAATGGTGTGACCACCACAGCAGTAGGCCAGGCAACATAGGGAAGATGGAGGCAGTCAGCCTCAGCACCGTATTCCCCAGTGCCCAATCAGGAGAGAGGAGATGGCTGGTTGGCTGGGGTTTACACTGTAAACACAAGATGGAGGAAATAAGGGCCCACTCCAACAGAGGGGCAAATCCAATCATATCTAATCATAATCGAATTTGATTGGTCTGGGAAAATGTATTGTATTACTCAGACTTAGGGTGCTTGACTTTGTAAATAGATGCTTAGAAGAGTCCTAGCCTACAGTATGCTGATATTTAACCTGACTGAGATAAACTATAAAAAAATATTATTCATAAATTATAAGTTGTATTTTCAGTCAGCTACTCGGAGCTACTGCTGGGTAGATTTAATGGTGACAGCAGTGCATGATCTTATATGTGGTTGTGGTGTGTATGTGGTGTATGTGGTGTATGCATGTGTTTGTGTGTGTATGTGTGTGCGATCTCTGTAAGGTATTCATACCACATGAGCCTTAAAGGACATGATAGCAAATGATTGTCCTTTTAAAGAGCGAGCCACTGAGCTGTTCTTTCCAGGCACGGATCAGCCAGTGTGATACGGGGTGGTTTCACCAGTGGGGAAGCCATCTTAGATCTGCAGAGAGCCCTCTTCTGTGGGTGTGACTCTTGTTTGAATGTGTGAGAGCTTGGGGAGCAGGAAGGATTACTTGAGGGAGCTAAATCAATCCTTCCTGTGGGTAGATAGATGGGACCCGGACCAACCAATCATGTTGTTCCTTTTGAGTTACCGCACTTGGATTGATTGGCTGCTGAGACAAATCAATTCCTCTTCTTGGCCAATGAGGTTGGGCTTCGTCGCTATGAGTCTCCCATCGTCTCTATGCTGGTTTGTCTGTAGCTCTGGTAACTGACACTTTCTAGGCTGTCTAATCAACCGCTAGCGAGTCACACTCCAGTATTCCAACAAGGGAATTCTGTAACTGGGATACACATGACTGCATTTTCAGCAACACTTCTATACTTTCTTTAGTCACTGTGAACATTGTCATATCAGCAAAAACCAACTAAATAACTAGGTTTCAGGGCCTCCCGGGTGGTGCAGTGGTCTAAGGTTGTGCCACCAGAGACTCTGGGTTCGCACCCAGGCTCTTGCGCAGCCGGCCGCGACCGGGAGGTCCGTGGGGCGACGCACAGCGGCGTCGGCATTAGGGAGGGTTTGGCTGATATCCTTGTCTCATCGCGCTCTAGCGACTCCTGTGGCGGGCCGGGCGCAGTGCGCGCTGACCAGGTCGCTAGGTGTACTGTGTTTCCTCCGACACGTTGGTTCAGCTGGCTTCCGGTTTGGAGGCGCGCTGAGTTAAGAAGCAGTGCGGCTTGGTTGGGTTGTGTATCGGAGGACGCATGGCTCTCGACCTTCGTCTCTCTCGAGCCCGTACGGGAGTTGTAGCGATGAGACAAGACAGTAACTACTAACAATTGGATACCACGAAATTGGGGAAAAAGGGGGTAAAAAAATAACTATGTTTCCATCCAATAGGCGACATATTTTAATGTGAATATTATAAAGAATATGTGCATTTCCCTCCCGGAGATGTTTACATTAAATGGACTTTTTTTCCCGGAGGATCTTCAATGTCCGCCGGCTTATCTGACAGAATGCAAGGGGGTGGGAGATGGAGGAGGAAGGCACAACCTTTCTCTATCTCCTGCCGCGACAGAACAGAGCACATCTGGCCTCTATAGAATCCAACACAATGGCCGGCGCCAGGCACCGCTCTGTGACAGCGGGGAGCAGCACCCAGCCTGCCTGCACTTATTAGCGTTGACACTGAACAAACACACTCACTCAGTCATGAAAGTTGAAGAGTTCAGCTATTATTTTGCACGAACTTGCTATTTCCGACAATAAAGTGAAGCTTTCAAATGCTAACTGTTTTATTCTGAAATGATTGGCTGCCCAGCTCCTCAGGGCGCAGACCTCCACCTCTGTATAGACTTCCAGATCTAATGAGAGTGATGTTTCGGTGCAGACTTCTTCAGACACGTTTGATGACAGAATATTCATTCTGACGACTTAGTTCATCCTAAATCTCAACGCTGAAGTTCCCCCCGAGCCCTTCTGCTTGATGAAATATGCTGAGAAGGACGGAGTAGTTCTCTATCCCAGCGTTCTGCACCTTGTTCAAGATGCAAGTTCCAATAAAGACAATTATTGTCCCCGAGTGCCAAGGGAGTTCGGTTGTGTTTCATCATGTGACGTCATTCAACATGATCTTACGTCATGTGATCTGGGTTCCACCGGTTAGGTCTAACGAGGAACAGGAAGGAACCGTACTCCACTCTAGGGCATGTGACAGAGAGTACTACCGCACACACTGACGTTATACATGGACTATACCATTGCTCTTGTAGTCTGGAGTGTGTGTGAGGAGGCCATTGTAAATGCAGAGTTGTGCTTGTTTCTGGTTGAGCTTTGATTGGTTCTCTCAAACTATTTTGTCTTTTGTTGGCGGGCTTTATCTGGTGTTTACTGCATAGTCATTTCGACAACCCCATACTCTCTTCAGTGTCTGTGACATCATGTACCTCGGAGACCAAGATCAGGGAGGGATGTTACCATGACATTAACCTCCAGCCCCTGGGTAATGGACCTGCCATCAGCCGTAAAGTACTTCCTGTCTGGAGGATGGATCTCAGACAGTGCTCCGTCAGGCAGGGTTCTGAGGGCAAAGTAGATCATTGGGTGTTTGCATTTGGAACGAACCAATCAGTCCTGTTTGTTTGACAGGTACGAGAGGATGAACACACTGTGCCTCCTCACACGGTAATTGCCATGTTCAGCCTGGCCTCGCTGTTTGCTGTTGTGTGGGTGTGTGTGTGTTCTCTGTGTGCTTGCTTTAGTGAATGTGTTAGAAAGTGTGTGAGTGCATTGGACTGTTTCTGTGTATTTTAAGAGACGCAACACCAGTTGGAAAACACAGCATTCCCTGGGCTACCCCACATTTCTCTCTCTCTCTCTCTCTCTCTCTCTCTCTCTCTCTCTCTCTCTCTCTCTCTCTCTCTCTCTCTCTCTCTCTCTCTCTCTCTCTCTCTCTCTCTCTCTCTCTCTCTCTCTCTCTCTCTCTCTCTCTCTCTCTCTCTCTCTCTCTCAAGAGGCAACACACACAGTACTTCGGCAACAACAACCAGCTGCCTCACAACAGCAGATAAGGCACCCCCCTCCCCCCCCCCACACACACACACACACACTAAATTAAGATTAAGGTCATGCAGTTTCCAAACAATCAAATCAAATGTTATTGGTCACATACACATGGTTAGCAGATGTTAATGCAAGTGTAGAGATATGCTTGTGCTTCTGGTTCAGACAGTGCAACAATATCTAACAAGTAATCTAACAATTCCACAACAACTACCTAATACACACAAATCTATAGGGATGACCGAGCGGCATAGGTAAGATGCAAAAGATGGCATAAAATACAGTATATACATAAGAGATGAGTAATGCAAGATATGTAGACATTATTAAAGTGACTAGTGATCCATTTATTAAAGTGGCCAATGATTTGTAGGCAGCAGCCTCCCTGTGTTAGTGGTGGCTGTTGAACAGTCTGATGGCCTTGAGATGGAAGCTGTTTTTAAGTCTCTCGGTCCCTGCTTTGATGCACCTGCACTGACCTCGTCTTCTGGATAGTATAGCGGGGTGAACAGGCAGTGGCTCGGGTGGTTGTTATGCTTGATGAACCTGTTGGCCTTCCTGTGACATCAGGTGCTGTAAGTGTCCTGGAGGGCAGGTAGTTTCCCCCCGGTGATGCGCTGTGCAGACCTCACCACCCTCTGGAGAGACCTGTGGTTGTGGGCGGAGCAGTTGCCGTACCAGGCGGTGATACAGCCCGACAGGATGCTCTCAATTTGCCTCCTTGGCGAACGTCTCTATGTACACAGGAGATACAATGTCAGGTTGAAGTGTGAGCATATAGAAATCCTGTATGGTACAGATTGAGCCAACAGCACAACAGCATCAATCACAGTAACAGCATGTATGACTATTAAGGGTATTTGTTCCATATGAACCATAATTGGGGCGTTATTTGGCATTTAGTTCACATTTATTAATATTCATGGGCACGGGTGACAAATAGACCCAATCTGTCTGGGACAATGACGAACCATTTAATGTCACCAGTAATGGGGTTGACGTGATGAAGATGAATTGGTTGAGCGTGACAGCTGATGCCCCCTCTCCTGTGCTGAGATGAATGGTGTGTTCATGGTTGTGGCAAGGCCTTGGCGAGATGAGGGGAACACTGATTAGGTGTCTGAGGTTACATTAGTCTAACTAGTCTGTACCGTATAATCTTAGAAAAAAAGGTGCTATCTAGAATCAAAAAAGGGTTATTTGCTGTCCCCGTAGGAGAACCCTTTGACCCTTTTTGGTTCCAGGTAGAACCCTTTCCACAGAGGGTTCTACCTGGATTAAAAAAGGGTTGTCTTATGTGGACAGCTGAATAATCCCTTTGGAACCCTTTTCTTAGAGTGTAGAACTGCAGAACAGTAGAAATTGTGTCGGAGGAGACATTTATCTCTCGCTACCTCTCATCTGATATGTTTATCCAGCTCGTTGTTCTTCCTGGCTGTCATCTATCTCTGTACCTTTCTCTCTCTCTCTGTCTCTCCATTTCTATTGACCTTTGTCTATCTCCAATGTACCTTCCTCCCTTCCCTCCTCGCTTTGCCTCCCTCTTCCGCTCTCTCTTCTCCCCCACTTCAACTCCCCCCTCTCTCCATCTCTACCCTCTCACCCCTCCTTCCCCCTCTCTCTCTCTCTCTCTCTCTCTCTCTCTCTCTCTCTCTCTCTCTCTCTCTCTCTCTCTCTCTCTCTCTCTCTCTCTCTCTCTCTCTCTCTCTCTCCTCTCTCTCTCTCTCTCTCTCCTCTCTCTCTCTCTCTCTCTCTCTCTCCATCTCTACCCTCTCACCCCTCATTCCCCCTCTCTCTCTCCATCTCTACCCTCTCACCCCCTCTCTCTCCATCTCCACCCTCTCACCCCTCCCCCTCTCCATCTCTACCCTCTCACCCCCCTCCTCCCCCTCTCTCTCTCCATCTCTACCCTCTCACCCCTCATTCCCCCTCTCTCTCTCCATCTCTACCCTCTCACCCCTCTCTCTCCATCTCTACCCTCTCACTTCTCCTTCCCCCTCTCTCTCCATCTCTACCCTCTCACCCCTCCTTCCCCATCTCTCTCTCCATCTCTACCCTCTCACCCTCTATCTCTACACTCTCACCCCTCCTTCCCCCTCTCTCTCTCCATCTCTACCCCTCACCCCCTCTCTCTCCATCTCTACCCTCTCACTTCTCCTTCCCTCTCTCTCTCCATCTCTACCCGCTCACCCCTCCTTCCCCATCTCTCTCTCCATCTCTACCCTCTCACCCCCTCTCTCTCCCCATCTCTACCCTCTCACTTCTCCTTTCCCCTCTCTCTCTCCCCATCTCTACCCTCTCTCCTCAACCTCTCTTCCTATATCTCTCCCTCCCCTTCTCCCTCCCTACCTATTCTGACTAGGCAGGGTGAGGAGTGTGTTCAGACAGGCGTGTGTTAATTGGAGGAGACGGGTGCGTCCGTTACCCATCTCGGGCCATTTCCCTCTCCCCGCTGAGGGTCACGACCCCGGGGGAGGGAGGGATGCCATCATCCACGTCTGACACTGTTCCCTCACCATCACGCTCACCGCCTCCATAAATCATTGTAAATAAGAATTTGTTCTAAACTGACTTGCCTAGTTAAATAAAAACATTTTTTTTTTAATGGAACGCAGTCAAACTTTCTGTTTCCATGTGTTTGATGTGTTTGGTACCATTCCATTGATTCCATTCCAGCCATTACAATGAGCCCATCCTCCTTTAGCACCTCCCATCAACCTCCTTTGTCACACATAAAGGTGATATAAGGACAGTGTGAATTCTTCAAAGATGGAGAAAGCAAGCTGTATCATTGCATACACTGGCAGACTGCATAGCCTCTGGCAGACAGATATAACCATAGAGATTCAGCATTAATAAAGAATTGAGATCAGCTTTGACTTTCCCCTTTTGATTGTTCTGAGCAATCAGCTTTGATTGATGATGGCATTTCAAGCCTCTGCGAAAAGCAGACAGATCCCAATTAGGAAAATGAGCGAAAGGACCCTAATCAGATAGACACTTATCAAACTGAGTGCTTTGCACTTCTGATCTGGTTTGATTAAGGAATCAACCTCTTTAATCTGCTTTTGTGTTTTTCCCACAGAGAGAACAAATGGTCCATTAGAAAATGAGATGCCCCTGCAAAAAGCAGGTGAAGGATGGCATGAGGGTTTGGTAAGGGCGTCTGAAGGGCACCTGGCATAGACAGAGCTGTCGACAGAGACTTGTTTCTGGGTGGGTAGAGTCTAAACCAGCTCAGCGAGGCGAGGCAGACAAAAAAGGGCCACGGACAACAGAAATAGATTAGTGAAGCACCCTGGGATGAGGCGCCCTCTTTGGAAGGCTGTTTGGCGGGGGGGGGGGGGGGGGGGGCGCTCCTCAGGGATGTCTGTGTCGTCTGTAGAATGCTCTTTGAGGTGAGCTTTTTTTCCTCAGAGTACTTTTCCCTTTGAAAAGTAAACCAAGCAAAGGTGTTTCTGGTAGGGCAGCATAGTGGTAATGGATTCCTCAGTGAGAGCCTCTCATTCACTCTGTTGTTATCGATATCTAGGATCGATTTCCCGTTTGGAATGTCTTAGGAGGCGAGATGGCCTGCCGCTAGTCACCTGCATTCAAGAGGCATCACACATTACTTGAACCTTGCAAACGAGAACAGAATAACAGAGTTACATCAGGTGACTCCTGACCGCATGGCCTCAACGTCCATATCCCATTGAATCTTGAATAGGAGCTAATGTTATTGCTCCGAGCGTGACATAACTAAACGTAATAGGATGTGTTGATGTACAGCGCCGTATTAAACATAAATGATCGCCCATCACAGTGTATCGTCAGGCATGTTGGTTCCAGGGGCATCCAGCCTCCCATCGGTCAGGCAGGGCTCTGTGCTGAGCCAAAATGGACACTGTCTTGTGTGTCCTGTTGGGCTTTTGCCAGCACCAGCAAGCCTAAAGTAGTCCCAGGAAGAGGAGGAGCGGGGGAGACACACGCCAGACCTGCCTTTTGGTTAAATACACGTGTACACGTACATCCTGTTTATAGTGAAGCCTACTGTCGTCTTCAAGTGGCACCCTACTCTCTATAGTGCAATACTTTTGACCAGAGTGCCCTGGGTCCTGGTCAAAAGTAGTGCACTGCATAGGGAATAGGGTGCTGTTTGGAATGCATAGTCATTATTTCTTGGATACTGTGTGTCAGGTGAGTTGGGTAATGATGCATGAATATGCATGATCTGTTTTTACTTTACAGCTACTTGATCATTTGAAAATAGATTTTCTAAAAATGTCCAACAAAGAAATATGCCAGTGGCTTGGCCATATCACTAGAGATAGAAGAGGAACTCACAGTCACTGTGCGCTAGATAGAGGGAGGATAGATGTGATTCTATCTCTTTGTTCTTTCACATCTGTCACACGGACCAAAGTGGCCTGAACAGCACAGTCTAGCAGAACAAGTCTCCCAGAGTAAGCGTTTGACGCAAAGTTTGGATGTCGAAAGCTTGTGTGTTGACAAAGCTACGCTTACCGCTCCTTCAGGTATGCAACTCAAACTACTTGCCTAAGTGAACTGCAGCTAGCGATTCCGTGTCTGACACCTGCCAGGCCGATAATGGCTGCTCAACCTTTCAGAAACGCTAACTCGGATAGAGGCTGAACTCAACCAAGCGTATAAGGGCTTTTTCACTTATAAAACTCTCACTGAGTTTACCAACATGCGTTTGTATGACTCTTTTCAAGACACGGGGTTTTAAAATAACAAGGGAAACGGGTAGAATAGTCCATTATTATTATTATTATTATTATCATCACAAATCACACAAGCAATATGATAAGCAGATAAATCAAGATGCGTTCAGCATCCAACACCTTGTTACAATGCGCAGTTTTTGGTCTATTATAATTGTATGAGAAGCACAGTTTTTGGTCTATTATAATTGTATGAGAAGCACAGTTTTTGGTCTATTATAATTGTATGAGAAGCACAGTTTTTGGTCTATTATAATTGTATGAGAAGCACAGTTTTTGGTCTATTATAATTGTATGAGAAGCACAGTTTTTGGTCTATTATAATTGTATGAGAAGCACAGTTTTTGGTCTATTATAATTGTATGAGAAGCACAGTTTTTGGTCTATTATAATTACAGTTTTTGGTCTATTATAATTGTATGAGAAGCACAGTTTTTGGTCTATTATAATTGTATGAGAAGCACAGTTTTTGGTCTATTATAATTGTATGAGAAGCACAGTTTTTGGTCTATTATAATTGTATGAGAAGCACAGTTTTTGGTCTATTATAATTGAGAAGCACAGTTTTTGGTCTATTATAATTGTATGAGCACAGTTTTTGGTCTATTATAATTGTATGAGAAGCACAGTTTTTGGTCTATTATAATTGTATGAGAAGCACAGTTTTTGGTCTATTATAATTGTATGAGAAGCACAGTTTTTGGTCTATTATAATTGTATGAGAAGCACAGTTTTTGGTCTATTATAATTGTATGAGAAGCACAGTTTTTGGTCTATTATAATTGTATGAGAAGCACAGTTTTTGGTCTATTATAATTGTATGAGAAGCACAGTTTTGGTCTATTATAATTGTATGAGAAGCACAGTTTTTGGTCTATTATAATTGTATGAGAAGCACAGTTTTTGGTCTATTATAATTGTATGAGAAGCACAGTTTTTGGTCTATTATAATTGTATGAGAAGCACAGTTTTTGGTCTATTATAATTGTATGAGAAGCACAGTTTTTGGTCTATTATAATTGTATGAGAAGCACAGTTTTTGGTCTATTATAATTGTATGAGAAGCACAGTTTTTGGTCTATTATAATTGTATGAGAAGCACAGTTTTTGGTCTATTATAATTGTATGAGAAGCACAGTTTTTGGTCTATTATAATTGTATGAGAAGCACAGTCTTTTGGTGAGAAGCACAGTTTTGGTATTATAATTGTATGAGAAGCACAGTTTTTGGTCTATTATAATTGTATGAGAAGCACAGTTTTGGTCTATTATAATTGTATGAGAAGCACAGTTTTTGGTCTATTATAATTGTATGAGAAGCACAGTTTTTGGTCTATTATAATTGTATGAGAAGCACAGTTTTTGGTCTATTATAATTGTATGAGAAGCACAGTTTTTGGTCTATTATAATTGTATGAGAAGCACAGTTTTTGGTCTATTATAATTGTATGAGAAGCACAGTTTTGGTCTATTATAATTGTATGAGAAGCACAGCTTTTGGTCTATTATAATTGTATGCACAGTTTTTGGTCTATTATAATTGTATGAGAAGCACAGTTTTTGGTCTATTATAATTGTATGAGAAGCACAGTTTTTGGTCTATTATAATTGTATGAGAAGCACAGTTTTTGGTCTATTATAATTGTATGAGAAGCACAGTTTTTGGTCTATTATAATTGTATGAGAAGCACAGTTTTGGTCTATTATATTATAATTGTATGAGAAGCACAGTTTTGGTCTATTATAATTGTATGAGAAGCACAGTTTTTGGTCTATTATAATTGTATGAGAAGCACAGTTTTTGGTCTATTATAATTGTATGAGAAGGTCTATTATAACAGTTTTTGGTCTATTATAATTGTATGAGAAGCACAGTTTTTGGTCTATTATAATTGTATGAGAAGCACAGTTTTTGGTCTATTATAATTGTATGAGAAGCACAGTTTTTGGTCTATTATAATTGTATGAGAAGCACAGTTTTTGGTCTATTATAATTGTATGAGAAGCACAGTTTTTGGTCTATTATAATTGTATGAGAAGCACAGTTTTTGGTCTATTATAATTGTATGAGAAGCACAGTTTTTGGTCTATTATAATTGTATGAGAAGCACAGTTTTTGGTCTATTATAATTGTATGAGAAGCACAGTTTTTGGTCTATTATAATTGTATGAGAAGCACAGTTTTTGGTCTATTATAATTGTATGAGAAGCACAGTTTTTGGTCTATTATAATTGTATGAGAAGCACAGTTTTGGTCTATTATAATTGTATGAGAAGCACAGTTTTTGGTCTATTATAATTGTATGAGAAGCACAGTTTTTGGTCTATTATAATTGTATGAGAAGCACAGTTTTGGTCTATTATAATTGTATGAGAAGCACAGTTTTTGGTCTATTATAATTGTATGAGAAGCACAGTTTTTGGTCTATTATAATTGTATGAGAAGCACAGTTTTTGGTCTATTATAATTGTATGAGAAGCACAGTTTTTGGTCTATTATAATTGTATGAGAAGCACAGTTTTTGGTCTATTATAATTGTATGAGAAGCACAGTTTTTGGTCTATTATAATTGTATGAGAAGCACAGTTTTTGGTCTATTATAATTGTATGAGAAGCACAGTTTTTGGTCTATTATAATTGTATGAGAAGCACAGTTTTTGGTCTATTATAATTGTATGAGAAGCACAGTTTTGGTCTATTATAATTGTATGAGAAGCACAGTTTTTGGTCTATTATAATTGTATGAGAAGCACAGTTTTTGGTCTATTATAATTGTATGAGAAGCACAGTTTTTGGTCTATTATAATTGTATGAGAAGCACAGTTTTGGTCTATTATAATTGTATGAGAAGCACAGTTTTTGGTCTATTATAATTGTATGAGAAGCACAGTTTTTGGTCTATTATAATTGTATGAGAAGCACAGTTTTTGGTCTATTATAATTGTATGAGAAGCACAGTTTTTGGTCTATTATAATTGTATGAGAAGCACAGTTTTTGGTCTATTATAATTGTATGAGAAGCACAGTTTTGGTCTATTATAATTGTATGAGAAGCACAGTTTTTGGTCTATTATAATTGTATGAGAAGCACAGTTTTTGGTCTATTATAATTGTATGAGAAGCACAGTTTTTGGTCTATTATAATTGTATGAGAAGCACAGTTTTTGGTCTATTATAATTGTATGAGAAGCACAGTTTTTGGTCTATTATAATTGTATGAGAAGCACAGTTTTTGGTCTATTATAATTGTATGAGAAGCACAGTTTTGGTCTATTATAATTGTATGAGAAGCACAGTTTTTGGTCTATTATAATTGTATGAGAAGCACAGTTTTTGGTCTATTATAATTGTATGAGAAGCACAGTTTTGGTCTATTATAATTGTATGAGAAGCACAGTTTTTGGTCTATTATAATTGTATGAGAAGCACAGTTTTTGGTCTATTATAATTGTATGAGAAGCACAGTTTTTGGTCTATTATAATTGTATGAGAAGCACAGTTTTTGGTCTATTATAATTGTATGAGAAGCACAGTTTTTTGGTCTATTATAATTGTATGAGAAGCACAGTTTTGGTCTATTATAATTGTATGAGAAGCACAGTTTTGGTCTATTATAATTGTATGAGAAGCACAGCTTTTGGTCTATTATAATTGTATGAGAAGCACAGTTTTGGTCTATTATAATTGTATGAGAAGCACAGTTTTTGGTCTATTATAATTGTATGAGAAGCACAGTTTTTGGTCTATTATAATTGTATGAGAAGCACAGTTTTTGGTCTATTATAATTGTATGAGAAGCACAGTTTTTGGTCTATTATAATTGTATGAGAAGCACAGTTTTGGTCTATTATAATTGTATGAGAAGCACAGTTTTGGTCTATTATAATTGTATGAGAAGCACAGTTTTTGGTCTATTATAATTGTATGAGAAGCACAGTTTTGGTCTATTATAATTGTATGAGAAGCACAGTTTTTGGTCTATTATAATTGTATGAGAAGCACAGTTTTTGGTCTATTATAATTGTATGAGAAGCACAGTTTTGGTCTATTATAATTGTATGAGAAGCACAGTTTTTGGTCTATTATAATTGTATGAGAAGCACAGTTTTGGTCTATTATAATTGTATGAGAAGCACAGTTTTTGGTCTATTATAATTGTATGAGAAGCACAGTTTTTGGTCTATTATAATTGTATGAGAAGCACAGTTTTGGTCTATTATAATTGTATGAGAAGCACAGTTTTGGTCTATTATAATTGTATGAGAAGCACAGTTTTGGTCTATTATAATTGTATGAGAAGCACAGTTTTTGGTCTATTATAATTGTATGAGAAGCACAGTTTTTGGTCTATTATAATTGTATGAGAAGCACAGTTTTGGTCTATTATAATTGTATGAGAAGCACAGTTTTGGTCTATTATAATTGTATGAGAAGCACAGTTTTTGGTCTATTATAATTGTATGAGAAGCACAGTTTTTGGTCTATTATAATTGTATGAGAAGCACAGTTTTTGGTCTATTATAATTGTATGAGAAGCACAGTTTTTGGTCTATTATAATTGTATGAGAAGCACAGTTTTTTGGTCTATTATAATTGTATGAGAAGCACAGTTTTTGGTCTATTATAATTGTATGAGAAGCACAGTTTTTGGTCTATTATTAGTTTTTGGTCTATTATAATTGTATGAGAAGCACAGTTTTTGGTCTATTATAATTGTATGAGAAGCACAGTTTTTGGTCTATTATAATTGTATGAGAAGCACAGTTTTTGGTCTATTATAATTGTATGAGAAGCACAGTTTTTGGTCTATTATAATTGTATGAGAAGCACAGTTTTTGGTCTATTATAATTGTATGAGAAGCACAGTTTTTGGTCTATTATAATTGTATGAGAAGCACAGTTTTTGGTCTATTATAATTGTATGAGAAGCACAGTTTTTGGTCTATTATAATTGTATGAGAAGCACAGTTTTTGGTCTATTATAATTGTATGAGAAGCACAGTTTTTGGTCTATTATAATTGTATGAGAAGCACAGTTTTTGGTCTATTATAATTGTATGAGAAGCACAGTTTTTGGTCTATTATAATTGTATGAGAAGCACAGTTTTTGGTCTATTATAATTGTATGAGAAGCACAGTTTTTGGTCTATTATAATTGTATGAGAAGCACAGTTTTTGGTCTATTATAATTGTATGAGAAGCACAGTTTTTGGTCTATTATAATTGTATGAGAAGCACAGTTTTTGGTCTATTATAATTGTATGAGAAGCACAGTTTTTGGTCTATTATAATTGTATGAGAAGCACAGTTTTTGGTCTATTATAATTGTATGAGAAGCACAGTTTTTGGTCTATTATAATTGTATGAGAAGCACAGTTTTTGGTCTATTATAATTGTATGAGAAGCACAGTTTTTGGTCTATTATAATTGTATGAGAAGCACAGTTTTTGGTCTATTATAATTGTATGAGAAGCACAGTTTTTGGTCTATTATAATTGTATGAGAAGCACAGTTTTGGTCTATTATAATTTTTTGAAGCACAGTTTTTGTCTATTATAATTGTATGAGAAGCACAGTTTTTGGTCTATTATAATTGTATGAGAAGCACAGTTTTTGGTCTATTATAATTGTATGAGAAGCACAGTTTTTGGTCTATTATAATTGTATGAGAAGCACAGTTTTTGGTCTATTATAATTGTATGAGAAGCACAGTTTTTGGTCTATTATAATTGTATGAGAAGCACAGTTTTTGGTCTATTATAATTGTATGAGAAGCACAGTTTTGGTCTATTATAATTGTATGAGAAGCACAGTTTTGGTCTATTATAATTGTATGAAGCACAGCTTTTGGTCAGTACAGTTTTTGGTCTATTATAATTGTGAGAAGCACAGTTTTTGGTCTATTATAATTGTATGAGAAGCACAGTTTTTGGTCTATTATAATTGTAGAAGCACAGTTTTTGGTCTATTATAATTGTATGAGAAGCACAGTTTTTGGTCTATTATAATTGTATGAGAAGCACAGTTTTTGGTCTATTATAATTGTATGAGAAGCACAGTTTTTGGTCTATTATAATTGTATGAGAAGCACAGTTTTTGGTCTATTATAATTGTATGAGAAGCACAGTTTTTGGTCTATTATAATTGTATGAGAAGCACAGTGAAGCACAGTTTTGGTCTATTATAATTGTATGAGAAGCACAGTTTTTGGTCTATTATAATTGTATGAGAAGCACAGTTTTTGGTCTATTATAATTGTATGAGAAGCACAGTTTTTGGTCTATTATAATTGTATGAGAAGCACAGTTTTTGGTCTATTATAATTGTATGAGAAGCACAGTTTTTGGTCTATTATAATTGTATTGAAGCACAGTTTTTGGTCTATTATAATTGAGAAGCACAGCTTTTGGTCTATTATAATTGTATGAGAAGCACAGTTTTTGGTCTATTATAATTGTATGAGAAGCACAGCACAGTTTTTGGTCTATTATAATTGTATGAGAAGCACAGCTTTTGATAACGAGAAACGTGGTCTGGCCTCTATTACAATATAACTAGTTCTTAAATGGTGAAAGAAAAGTCTTAATCCAGGATTTAGATAGATTTCACCTTCAAACTTCACAGTAAAAACAAAGCATAATAATAATATCTCTAACGAAAAAGCCTTAGCAATGTTTCAGCAGACAACAGGGCCAGTGACCAAGGCAGGAATGAGCATAAAGGTACAGATTGCTCTAAGTTCCTTATAGTACAGTTGTAGTGGGAAGTTTACATACACTTAGGTTGGAGTCATTAAAACTATTTTTTCAACCACTCCACAAATTTCTTGTTAACAAACTATAGTTTTGGCAAGTCTGTTAGGACATCTACTTTGTGCATGATACAAGTAATTTGTCCAACAATTGTTTACAGACAGATGATTTCACTTATAACTCACTGTATCACAATCCCAGTGGGTCAGAAGTTTACATACACTAAGTTCACTGTGCTTTTAAACAGCTTGGAAAATTCCAGAAAATTATGTCATGGCTTCAGAAGCTTCTGGTAGGCTAATTGACAGTCATTTTAGTCAATTGGAGGTGTACCTGTGGATGTATTTCAAGGCCTACCTTCAAACTCAGTGCCTCTTTGCTTGACATCATGGGAAAATCAAAAGAATTCAGTCAAGACCTGAAAAGAAATTGTAGACCTCCACAAGTCTGGTTCATCCTTGGGAGCAATTTCCAAATGCCTGAAGTTACCACGTTCATCTGTACAAACAATAGTATGCAAGTATAAACACCATGGGACCACGCAGCCGTCATACCGCTCAGGAAGGAGACGTGTTCTGTCTCCTAGAGATGAACGTACTTTGGTGCGAAAAGTGCAAATCAATCCTAGAACAACAGCAAAGGACCTTGTGAAGATGCTGGAGGAAACAGGTACAAACGTATCTATATCCACAGTAAAACAAGTCCTATATCGACATAACCTGAAAGGCCGCTCAGCAAGGAAGAAGCCACTGCTCCAAAAACACCATTAAAAAAGCCAGACTACGGTTTGCAACTGCACATGGGGACAAAGATCGTACTTTTTGGAGAAATGTCCTCTGGTCTGATGAATCAAAAATAGAACTGTTTGGCCATAATGACCATCGTTATGTTTGGAGGAAAAGGGGGAGGCTTGCAAGCCGAAGAACACCATCCCAACCGTGAAGCACAGGGGTGGCCGCATCATGTTGTGGGGGTGCTTTGCTGCAGGAGGGATTGTTGCACTTAACAAAATATATGGCACCATGAGGAAGGGAAATTCTGTGGATATATTGAAGCAACATCTCAAGACATCAGTCAGGAAGTTAAAGCTTGGTCGCAAATGGGTCTTCCACATGGACACTGACCCCAAGCATACTTCCGAAGTTGTAGGACAACAAACTCAAGGTATTGGAGTGGCCATCACAAAACCCTGACCTTAATCCCATAGAAAGTTTGTGGGCAGAACTGAAAAAGCGTGTGTGAACAAGGAGGCCTACAAACCTGACTCAGTTACACAAGCTCTGTCAGGAGGAATGGGCCAAAATCCACCCAACTTATTGTGGGAAGCTTGTGGAAGGCTACCTGAAATATTTGACCCACATTAAACAATTTAAAGGCAATGCTACCAAATACTAATTGAGTGAATGTAAACTTCTGGCCCACTGGGAATGTGATGAAAGAAATCAAAGCTAAAATTAATCATTCTCTCTACCATTATTTTGACATTTCACATTCTTAAAATAAAGTGGTGATCCTAACTGACCTAAGAGAGGGAATGTTTACTAGGATTAAATGTCTGGAATTGTGAAAAACGGAGTTTAAATGTATTTGGCTAAGGTGTATGTAAACTTCTGACCTCAACTATCTGACAGCTTCATTTGCATTTGTACATTATATTCTTTTAGCAGACCCTCTTATCCAGAGCAATTTACAGTGCATCTTCAGATAGCTGGGTGGGACAACCACATATCACAGTCATAGTATGTATACTCTTCCTCAATAACAGAGCTGTCAGTGAAGTCAGAGGTAGTGTTTTTTTCAAGTTAGTTCAAATACATTCCTTCCATAACATGCATATTTTTTACCCGACTTTAAGCAATCCTATACATTCTTACAACAACATCCATTTCTCTGTAGCCCATCTAAGCTCAGGACACCCCCCCCCTTAATACACATGCTAATGCTATCGTCACTAACTCCTTTATAGACCTTTTAATTTTTTTTTTTATAGCTGACACAATCTATCGCCTGACGATAATCGGGTACCATTGACCCAAGCAAGGCTGGGTACATTCTCTAACTCTGTGTGGGTGTGGGTGTGCACAATCTCAGGCTGCTTGCTGCCTGGTGCATGCAAGCATAACCAGAATGGTTTCTCTTCCAGTCTATGCCTAAATATGGACTTCCCTTTCCTAGGGTCACCCCAGACCAGACCAATGACTTATCCTAATCATCCATATTACTTCAATTATACATTTTCATTCTAATTCAATCAAGTCTGTCCAAATTCACTTCTTCTTATGCGTCTCTGTGTAGCCTGGCGAAAGCAAACCCAGCACAAACCCAGCACAAACCCAGCACAGGACACAAACTCATTTGGGGTTGTTGATTCTGTCGAAGCTTACATTTAAAATGAGATCATGTGGGAGGGAAATCACTGCATGGTGAAGTCACCATAAAGTAAAGATCTGTCACCTGTTAGTAAAGTGCATAAAAACAATCTGTACAAAGTGGACTGCATCGACCCTAGTGGCTCTGTTTTCTATTCTGTTGTTGTCATTTTTACTCCCTTTTTCTCCCCAATTTCGTAATTACGATCTCATCACTGCAACTCCCCAACGGGCTCTGGTGAAGCAGTGGCTCTGCTTTCTATAAAAAAATGTAAAAAAATACAAAGACCACAACGTTCACAGTTAGTATGGACTTTCTAACTTGTCAAATGTCTGAGTGCAAGATGTCCATCAACAAAATGACATCTTGCATGAAAACCCAAAATACATTTTGCCATAAAACAATATGAACACACACAAACACACTATCCAAGTGAAACCCTTACCCCACATGGAACAGTAGATCCTCATCTTACCCATACTGCACTGGGTGAAATGGCATATCAACATATACATGACAATTAAAAAATTCAACAAAATACAGCACCTAAAGCTTTATATGAAATATGTCATTCTGATAACTACTCGCGCTTCAAATAACATTAACAACTCCACAACGTGGTTCTGAGAGCCCTGGTATTCAGCCAGCAAGGCGCTAACATCCCCATGTCATTCTGAAAGTATCAACAGGCAAACACGACCATCTGGCATAAACATTACAAAACGCTGCAGATTGTGAAAAATATGATATATTCCAGTAGGAGTGTAAAATAAAACGTTTTCATTAACCCCACGATGGATTCTTCTTCTATGGTATATTGGGGATCGCACAATTTAATGTGCATTCCGCCCCCTATTGTGCAGGATGGAAACAGGGTAATTCAATCACATGGTTGCAGTCACTGATAAGGGTGGACAGCTGTGGATGAGTGAGGAATGTGGGCCGAGGTCAGGTTAGGTCACATGACGGGAGAAGGAACAGTTTATTACCTGTATCACTTAACTTCCTGCCTAGCAACAGATATGTAATGGCTGTATTGGCTGTCCAGATGTGTAAGGGGGAGACACAGCTGTCCAACTGTTCATCCACTTCCTCCATCTTTCCTCTCCAGTCTGCTCCCCATGATGGATTACAACAGCTCTCCAGTGTAATTGCTTTCTCTCACTCTTACACATTGTGGAGGCACAATCCCATAACTGCTTGCACACATTATTTACAGCTCTTTTAAAGGGACAGTGCTCCTAAGTGGATTCAAATGAATACAGCTATGTGCTTTTACCACCTGGCTACATCTGGATTCAATGTCCATTGTCAATGTCCAGTGTGTGTGTGTGGCTACGGTCAGCCTGGGGTCATTGTGATTTAGCTGTGGTATGTGAGTGCGGTTCAGCAGTTTTGCTGAGGCAGCTATACATACCCCAGGCCCCCAGTCCCAGCCTAGCCAACCAGGCTGCTTGGAGAGCCCTTCCCCACAATACCCAGCCCCACAGGGCACTAGTGGGCACGTCCATGGAAGGCAGTATGCTTGTGACAAAGAGTTCTCCTAGGCTCTCTGTTTCCTCCTTCCTCCCTTCTACTCTCTCCTTCCTCTCTTCTACTCTCTCTAATTCCTCTCTTCTACTCTCTCTTCTTCTCTCTCTCCTTCCTCTCTTCTTCTCTCTCTCCTTCCTCTCTTCTTCTCTCTCTCCTTCCTCTCTTCTACTCTCTCTCCTTCCTCTCTTCTTCTCTCTCCCCGTCCTCTCTTCTTCTCTCTCCCAAATGTTCACCAGGTCGCCATGGAAACACTCTGGCCGTGCTGAGAATATCTATTAACACACTCGTCATGGCAGGACTACCCTACTCTTTCATTTTTAGTCTTTCTTTCTCTCTCATCTCTCTATGGTTTTCTCACTCCCTTCCTCTCGTCCTCTTTCTTGTCCTCTCTCGCTCTGCTCTTCTGCCTCTCTCTCTCCTTCTTGTTCACTCTCTCTACATTCATTTTTACCCTTCTCCTTGTCCATCATGCTGAGTATTAGCAACCCTCCTCTCATGGACACCTCCCCCCTCCTCAACCATCCTATTCATCACATATCCCATTTAAACATCTCTTCAGATTCCTTTTTTCTCTTTTTGTCCTGCAGCATCCCTCCAATCTCGTCCCCCAGCCTCGGAATGGCTCTGGTTACCAGGTCACAGAGGAACACAACACAAACACTATACATTTCAAATAGAGAATGCATCCCAAATGCCAACATATTCCCTATATAGTGCACTTCTTTTCACCAGAGCCCTATGGGTGGACTTTATATAAAGTGGACTTTATATGAAATAGGGTACCATTTGAAAGACATCAAGAGTGCTGATCTCTGAACAGTGCAGGCCCAGTGTAAGCAGCCAGCCTCTCCTTCTTCCCCCAGTGCCCCCCCCCCTCTATTCTCCTGCTTGGTATTCAGGTGTGGTGCTGGAGGTGCAGTCTGGTAAAGTGCAGTATGGAAATGGAACTACATCAGCCCTCCATCATTAGACATTCCTCTCTAAGCAAACACGGCTGCACACTGGAGGTGTGTGTGTGTGTGTGTTTGGGGCAAGATTGTGTGTGTGCGCGAGTGTGTGTTTACTAAGTGAGTGTATATGTGTACGACCGCACGTATGGGAAATATCTTATGTTGTTGTTAAGACCAATTACATGGAAGCCCGGACTGAGTCTAACCTGAAACTCTGCAGTAGCAGCGATGAGTTGCGTATAACCTGAGTTATTCCTATTGCAAAAGCATCAAGTTTTGTGGGTAGCCTCTCAATATAACATTCTTGACATAGGGATACTCAACCCTACTCATCGTTGCCGGGTGCAAGGTGAATAATACTGTATGTAGACGAGTGCATGGAGATGGATATTCCTTCAAGGGCCTTCAGCTGCTCTATAATGTTAAAGCTGGACCGACAACGTGAGAGACAAAGATAAAGAAGGCGATAGAGAGAGAGAACGAGAGCGGGAGAAAGGTAAAGAGAGAGGTCGTGCGTGCGGACAGACGTCTACACACCAGGCTACCCTCAGTAGGTCTCACATTGTGCCTGTAATCTGCTTAACTAGCTCTCTGCTCTACACATTCTCCCTTGCAGATGGTGCTCACACACTGCACCCCAAAACTACACACACTGTAGAGCAGGAACCCAGAGAGCAGGACCACAATACAGATACAGTGTGCTGTAAGTAACACCTGGTGAAAAAATGGTTGAATCGCAGGTACTGTATACACATAAATGCCCTCACAATCTGGATACGTGAGTGTGTGTACAGGCCTAAAGTTGTGTGTATCTGTTCAACAATTATACTCACTAGGCCTTTATCCCAAATGAAATGGCACCCTATTCCCTGAGGGCCCTGATCAAAAGTAGTGCACTATATAAGAAACGGGATGCCATTTGGGACTGAACCTAGTAGAATAAACAAGCAAACCAACTAACTTTATGTACATACTGCTTCAAAAACACACTGCCAGTCAACCATGGACCCTGACCCACTTTTACAGTGAGAGAGAGTGTGTTAGAGTTTCTGAGTATCTTGCTGCTCAGTGTTCGGGCTCTCAGGGTCATTGTGTTCTCAACCCGAGGGAACAGGTCTTTGTGGAGAGCCTGGTACATTGTCACAAAGCCAGTTGGAACAGCGCTGTCACTGTCATCACAGAAACCACCATGAACTATCTCTCCCATCCAAACCCCAGCCTTCTCTCTCTTTCTCTCTCCAGGGCCAACATTCTCCCTTTGCTTTGGGCTTTAAGCCTATTCAGAGCCATGTGTTCTATTCAGACAGCTCCCCCCCATCTTTTTCTCTCTGTCTCTCTCTCCGTCTCACTCTGTCTCTCACTCTCGCTGTCTCTCTCTCTCTCGCCATCTCACTCTGTCTCTGTCTCTGTCTCTCTCTCTGTCTCTCTCTCTCTCTCTCACTCTCACTCTCACTCTCACTCTCACTCTCACTCTCACTCTCACTCTCACTCTCACTCTCACTCTCCTGTCAATAGAAAGCAGAGAGCATGTACGCCAATGTAGGCGCCTCCAAGTTGAATAGCCGTGAAAGGTTTATATTCATGATTCAAGGGCATGACGTTAACATTTCTATTCAAGTGCATGTTGACATTTTTGTTCTCATATTGCAGTTGGAAACCTTCCACAGCAACTGGAAACAAGGACGATGGTTAAAAATAATTTGTTCTATGTCAACCACAATAATGATTCAGTTATCAAATGTGGAAATGTTTTATTTAGCTAAAAAAAAGATATATTTTGAGGCAGATGGTTTATTTATCTCGTACTCCATACAGGCCAATGAAAGGCTGGTGTATGTTTGCTGCTGGCTCCACCCAAGTATTGTCCTCTCTCTCTTCTCTCTCTCTTCTCCCTACTGTTCTATCCATCTCTCTCTCTCCTCCTAGGTGAGCTAGTCCTACCCCTCCCAGCCACGCCCGGCATCTTCTCCCCGTCTCTCTCTTCGTCCGCCTCATCCATCTCTTCCCCCGGCATTCTCCGCCATGGCACTCCTCTCCACCGCTCTCTCTGCCTCCGTCCCCTTCCTCCTCTTCCTCCTCCTCCCCCTTCCTTCGCCCTGCGCCCTGGAGTCTCTACGAGGAGGAGGAGGAGAGGAAGAGAACCGCTCCATCTCCACCATGTCCTATCCCTCCATGTCTCCGGAGTTCTGGAGCAACAGCAGCACGGGGCTGGGCAGCAGTTCAAAGTGCTCGCAGCCGGTGGTGTGCAGGCCGGGCACCCTGCTGCCCGTGTGGAAGCCCCTGAACCCCGGGCTGGGCGACCAGGTAGCCAGGGCCGTGGTCTACTTCACCTGTCTCATGTACATGTTCCTGGGAGTGTCCATCATCGCAGACCGCTTCATGGCCTCTATCGAGGTCATAACCTCACAGGTTGGTACCGTGGGACAGATCGATCCATATGATAGAGTTGTTAAAGCATTGTACGAGGGATGTCGTCTCATTCACTACAGAATGAAAATGACATAGAAACAGAATGAAAAGATGCTATTTTTACAGAGAGAGCTCTCCCACTCTTAGACCCAGTGGTTGGCTCTCCTTTCTCACCTCTCCCTAGACTACATTAACTGTCACTCAAACACAGTGAACATCGAAACACTCTATAATAAAGGCATTGTAAAACTGGCCTCCGCAGGGGTGATAGACATAGCAGTTTCCATCTCCAGGAATGCCGCCTTGTTTCTCGGTGTTACCACAGACAGCTCAAATGAACGTGTTATTTCTATGTTTGGGTTTCTACATTTCTTGTAGTGACAGACGCTGGGGCCATATGGAATTCCAATATTTCAATACTTCTCTGCTGACTCAATGAACTGAAAGAGATTCTACCCTTGGGTTGGAACCGGTTCAGAGAACCGAACCGAAAACCGGAAAGTAATGAACATTTTAAAGAAACGGAACCCGGGAATGAGAGTGATACAGTTCCGCAGCAGAACCTTTATTTTAAAAGCACGGGAACTGGTTCAGAGAGTTACTTTATGGTCAAGGCATGTTTTTCTAGTCCCACAAAAGGCCGCAACAAAGCAGCTATGCAAAAAGCCCTCACTCTGTCACTCGGAAACTGTGTCCAGTGTCTGCCTGCAAGCTGAAACTCTTTGCCAGTGTGTGTGGGTGTAAGCTACCTGCACTTCCCCCTCCGACGGAGAGAGACAACATGGTGCAGTTTGAGGCCATGTGGCGGAGAGTGATACGAGGGCTGGAGATGTCATCAGGTGGTTCTGGGCATGTGTTATGTAGTTGAGGGTTGTGTGATGTCGTTTGTATGTTTTGTAATTGTTCGTTTATATTAAAAAAGATATTAAAAAAGATATATATTAGAGAAAAATAGATTTTCAATGCTAGTTAAAAAGGAACACAAAGGAACGATATAAACAGGTACTTTTTAAAGTTCGAACTGGTTTGGAAAATAATAGGATACTTAGTGTATTGAATTATTGGTTCCATCTGATTTAAAGCTTCAGATAATTGGTCCAGACTCTTTGACATTGTTATAAATTGGATTTCTCTGCTGACGAGAGTTTTTTTTTAAAACTGAAGTAGATTCCAGCCCTGGAATCGATTCAATAATCAATTAACCTGCTAATGATTATTCCATTTCAGTTCATTGTTGGGCCATCGAAAACCATTGTGAATTTACTAGTTACAGTTGAAGTCGGAAGTTTACATACACTTAGGTTGGAGTCATTAAAACTCGTTTTTTAACCACTCCACAAATTTCTTGTTAACAAACTATAGTTTTGGCAAGTCGGTTAGGACATCTACTTTATGCATGACACAAGTCATTTATTATTTCACTTATAATTCACTGTATCACAATTCCAGTGCATGAGAAGTTTACATACACTAAGTTGACTGTGCTTTTAAACAGCTTGGAAAATTCCAGAAAATGATTTTATGGCTTTAGAAGCTTCTGATGGGCTAATTGACATCACTTGAGTCAATTGTAGACCTCCACAAGTCTGGTTCATCCTTGGGAGCAATTTCCAAACGCCTGAAGGTACCACGTTCATCTGTACAAACAATAGTACGCAAGTATAAACACCATGGACCACGCAGCCGTCATACCGCTCAGGAAGGAGATGCCTTCTGTCTCCTAGAGATGAATGTACTTTGGTGCGAAAAGTGCCAGTCAACCCCAGAACAACAGCAAAGGACCTTGTGAAGATGCTGGAGGAAACAGGAACAAAAGTATCCTGTAAAACGAGTCCTATTTCGACATAACCTGAAAGGCCGCTCAGCAAGGAAGAAGCCACTGCTCCAAAACCGCCATAAAAAAGCCAGACTACGGTTTGCAACTGCACATGGGGACAAAGAACATACTTTTTGGAGGATTGTCTGGTCTGATGAAACAAAAATTGAAGTGTTTGGCCATAATGACCATCGTTATGTTTGGAGGAAAAAGGGGGAGGATTGCAAGCCGAAGAACCCCATCCCAACCGTGAAGCACGTGGTGGCAGCATCATGTTGTGGGGGTGCTTTGCTGCAGGAGGGACTGGTGCACTTCAAAAAATAGATGGTACCATGAGGCAGGAAAATTATGTGGATATATTGTTGCAACATCTTAAGACATCAGTCAGGAAGTTAAAGCTTGGTTGCAAATGGGTCTTCCAAATGGACAATGACCCCAAACATACAACAAAGTCGGCCATCAGATAGCCTGACCTCAATCCTATAGAAAATCTGTGGGCAGAACTGAAAAAGCGTGTGTGAGCAAGGAGGCCTACAAACCTGACTCCGCTACACCAGCTCTGTCAGGAGGAATGGGCCAAAATTCACCCAAGCACAGGCCTGGCTCTCTCTGGCAAGGAGCACAGGTCTGGCTCTCTCTGGCAAGGAGCACAGGCCCTCTCAGTAATACATTTCAACTCTATATCTGACATCGTATGGGTGTCTTCTTTTCTTTAAGCCCATAACCATGTGTGTGAGGTGTAGACTTTTGTTTCAAAGTAGATTTGTTTACGACTACCAAGAAACACTCTGTGTGACCCTGATTTAGCCCACTGCAGTAAAATGAACCAACCCCACATCTCAAGGTCACTGTAAATGTAAAGGAACCTGCAAGTCAGCATTTCGTAGGACAGTGTATCCCATGCATCCAACTAATAAAACCTGAAACGTCTCCATAGCCCGTCGTCCATCACTCCTCCATTCACTAGATCACTAGGGTAGGTAACAACATCTTCACCCCACTGATCCTCAACACTGGGGCCCCACAAGGGTGCGTTTTCAGCCCTCTCCTGTACTCCCAGTTCACCCACAACTGCGTGGCCATGCACGCCTACAACTCAATCATCACGTTTGCAGACGACACTACAGTGTTAGGCTTGATTACCAACAACGACGAGACGAACTACAGGGGGGGGTGAGGGTCCTCGGAGTGTGGTGTCAGGAAAATAACCTCACACTCAACATCAACAAAACACAGGAGATGATCGTGGACTTCAGGAAACAGCGGAGGGAGCAGCCCCCTATCGACATCGACAGGACAGCAGTGGAGAGGGTAGAAAGTTAAGTTCCTCGGCTTACACATCACGGACAAACTGAAATGGTCCACCCGCACAGACAGCGTGGTGAAGAAGGCGCAACAGCGCCTCTTCAACCTCAGAACACTCCCCAACTTTTACAGAAGCACAATCGAGAGCATCCTGTCGGGCTGTATCACCGCCTGGTACAGCAACTGCTCCGCCCATAACCGTAAGGCTCTCCGGAGGGTAGTGAGGTCTGAATAACGCATCCCCGGGGGAAAAATACCTGCCCTCCAGGACACCGACACCACCCGATGTCACAGGAAGGCCAACAAGATCATCAAGGACAACAACCACCCGAGGCACTGCCTGTTCACCACGCTATCATCCAGAAGGCGAGGTCAGTACAGGTGCATCAAAGCGGGGACCGAGAGACTGAAAAACAGCTTCTATCTCAAGGCCATCAGACTGTTAAACAACCACCACTAACATTGAGTGGCTGCTGCCAACATACTGACTCAACTCCAGACACTTTAATAATGGAAAGATTGATGTAAAAAATGTATCCCTAGCCACTTTAAACAATGCCACTTAATATAATGTTTCCATACCCTACATTACTCATCTCATATGTATATACTGCACTCAATACCATCTACTGCATCTGGCCTATGCCGTTTTATACCATCACTCATTCATACACAGTGCCTTGCGAAAGTATTCGGCCCCCTTGAACTTTGTGACCTTTTGCCACATTTCAGGCTTCAAACATAAATATATAAAACTGTATTATTTTGTGAAGAATCAACAACAAGTGGGACACAATCATGAAGTGGAACGACATTTATTGGATATTTCAAACTTTTTTAACAAATCAAAAACTGAAAAATTGGGCGTGCAAAATGATTCAGCCCCTTTACTTTCAGTGCAGCAAACTCTCTCCAGAAGTTCAGTGAGGATCTCTGAATGATCCAATGTTGACCTAAATGACTAATGATGATAAATACAATCCACCTGTGTGTAATCAAGTCTCCGTATAAATGCACCTGCACTGTGATAGTCTCAGAGGTCCGTTAAAAGCGCAGAGAGCATCATGAAGAACAAGGAACACACCAGGCAGGTCGGAGATACTGTTGTGAAGAAGTTTAAAGCTGGATTTGGATACAAAAAGATTTCCCAAGCTTTAAACATCCCAAGGAGCACTGTGCAAGCGATAATATTGAAATGGAAGGAGTATCAGACCACTGCAAATCTACCAAGACCTGGCCGTCCCTCTAAACTTTCAGCTCATACAAGGAGAAGACTGATCAGAGATGCAGCCAAGAGGCCCATGATCACTCTGGATGAACTGCAGAGATCTACAGCTGAGGTGGGAGACTCTGTCCATAGGACAACAATCAGTCGTATATTGCACAAATCTGGCCTTTATGGAAGAGTGGCAAGAAGAAAGCCATTTCTTAAAGATATCCATAAAAAGTTGTTTAAAGTTTGCCACAAGCCACCTGGGAGACACACCAAACATGTGGAAGAAGGTGCTCTGGTCAGATGAAACCAAAATTGAACTTTTTGGAAACAATGCAAAACGTTATGTTTGGCGTAAAAGCAACACAGCTCATCACCCTGAACCTACCATCCCCAATGTCAAACATGGTGGTGGCAGCATCATGGTTTGGGCCTGCTTTTCTTCAGCAGTGACAGGGAAGATGGTTAAAATTGATGGGAAGATGGATGGAGCCAAATACAGGACCATTCTGGAAGAAAACCTGATGGAGTCTGCAAAAGACCTGAGACTGGGACAGAGATTTGTCTTCCAACAAGACAATGATCCAAAACATAAAGCAAAATCTACAATGGAATGGTTCAAAAATAAACATATCCAGGTGTTAGAATGGCCAAGTCAAAGTCCAGACCTGAATCCAATCGAGAATCTGTGGAAAGAACTGAAAACTGCTGTTCACAAATGCTCTCCATCCAACCTCACTGAGCTCGAACTGTTTTGTAAGGAGGAATGGAAAAAAAATTCAGTCTCTCGATGTGCAAAACTGATAGAGACATACCCCAAGCGACTTACAGCTGTAATCGCAGCAAAAGGTGGCGCTACAAAGTATTAACTTAAGGGGGCTGAATACTTTTGCACGCCCAATTCTTCTGTTTTTGATTTGTTAAAAAAGTTTGAAATATTCAATAAATGTCGTTCCACTTCATGATTGTGTCCCACTTGTTGTTGATTCTTCACAAAAAAAGTTTTATATCTTTATGTTTGAAGCCTGAAATGTGGCAAAAGGTCGCAAAGTTCAAGGGGGCCGAATACTTTCGCAAGGCACTGTATCTGTATGTACGTATTCTTATTCATTCCTTTACATTTGTGTGTGTATATGGTAATTGTTGTGAAATTGTCAGGTTGGATTACTCGTTAGATATTGCTGCGTTGTCGGAACTAGAAGCACAAGCATTTATCTACACTCGCACGCACATCTGCTAACCATGTGTATGTGACAAATTTGATTTGATTAGAATAACAGATTGTCCCCTCTCCTTCTGCCAGGCAGTCGGGGACACGTCCTCCCTCGTGGCAGGATACTGTAAATACCATCCGTCATGCTTATATGTGGAGAGGAATGAAATCTCCAGGTTCCCACTACTCCCCATCTCAGGCTTATGAGCAGTTTTTTTCTTCTTTTACAGTAACTATCTAAATGAGATGAGAGATATGTATGAGTCTGCTGGTGAGATACTGGAGTGTGATGGAGGGGAATAGAGTGATTGCCTGTGTGTGTGACCCCCCCCCCCACCTCTGTCTGTCTGTCCTGCAGGAGAAGGAAGTGACCATCACCATGCCAGGCGGAGAGACGTCTGTGGCCACTGTACGTATCTGGAACGAGACTGTGTCCAACCTGACTCTGATGGCTCTAGGCTCCTCCGCCCCAGAGATCCTGCTGTCGGTCATAGAGGTGGGTGTCACATCATAAAGACTCCCCCGACCACAACTCATAAGTGGGTGTCACATCATAAAGACTCCCCCGACCACATCTCATAAGTGGGTGTCACATCATAAAGACTCCCCCGACCACAACTCATAAGTGGGTGTCACATCATAAAGACTCCCCCGACCACAACTCATAAGTGGGTGTCACATCATAAAGACTCCCCCGACCACATCTCATAAATGGGTGTCACATCATAAACATCCCCTCCCAGCGACATCATATCAGCAGCAGTGTATTATACTGGAATGAAGCTGAAAATGAAACGGATATCTACTTTAAGCGTATTGTCAAATCTTACCAATATAACATTTACGTACAATTTGTACATGGCCTTTTTGATTTATTCTAACAGTTCTCTAAAAGTCTCTCTCTCCTCTGTCTCCCGGGGGTTAGGTGTGTGGGCACGGGTTTGAGGCGGGTGAGCTGGGACCTGGCACCATTGTGGGCAGCGCCGCCTTCAACATGTTTGTGATCATCGCCATCTGTGTGTGGGTCATCCCTGAAGGAGAGACCAGGAAGATCAAACACCTGCGCGTGTTCTTCATCACAGCCTTCTGGAGCATCTTCGCCTATATCTGGCTCTTCCTCATCCTCTCCGTCATCTCACCCGGAGTAGTGGAGGTGTGTGTGTGTGTGTTAGCAAATGTGTATAAAACAATTCATCCCAGTTCGGATGTATGTCTTGTAATGGTCCCCTGTCTTTGTTTGTGTTCAGGTGTGGGAGGCCCTGGTCACCCTGCTCTACTTCCCCGTGTGTGTGATCCTGGCCTGGATCGCCGACCGACGCCTGCTTTTCTACAAGTACATGGCCAAGCGTTACCGCGCCGACAAGCACGGCATCGTCGTGGAGACGGAGGGGGACACAACTCCGAAAGGCTTCGAGATGATTATAGATGGAAAGTTCCCACCAAGGGGAGGGGCGGTGGGAATGATGCCCAGTGAGAACTGCCAGGATGGGGCCAACAATGCGGCGGGCACCGTGGCCTACCTGCCCAACTCCAACAGCACCATGGTGACCGTAGAGAATACCAAGGAGCTGGACGAGAGCCGCAAGGAGGTGAGAGAGACCTGCTGTTAGAGGGATTAGAGAGAGAGAGGTGTACAGTAGGGAGGAGGAGGAGGAGAGAGAGAGGTGTACAGTAGGGAGGGGGAGAGGGAGAGGGAGAGGGAGAGGGAGAGGGAGAGGGAGAGGGTACAGAGGGAGGAGGGAGAGAGGTGTACAGTAGGGAGGAGGAGAGAGAGAGGGGTGTACAGTAGGGAGGAGGAGAGGAGAGAGAGGTGTACAGTAGGGAGGAGGGAGAGAGAGAGGTGTACAGTAGGGAGGAGGAGAGAGAGAAGTGTACAGTAGGGAGGAGGAGAGAGAGAGTGTACAGTAGGGAGGAGGAGAGAGAGAAGTGTACAGTAGGGAGGAGAGAGGGAGGAGAGAGAGAGAGAGGTGTACAGTAGGGAGGAGGAGAGAGAGAGGGTGTACAGTAGAGGAGGAGAGGAGAGGTACAGTAGGTGTACAGTAGGGAGAGGAGGGAGATGTACAGTAGGGAGGAGGAGGAGGAGTAGGGGGAGAGAGAGGAGTACAGTAGGTGTACAGTAGGGAGGAGGAGAGAGAGAGGTGTACAGTGTACAGTAGGGAGGAGGAGAGAGAGAGGGGTGTACAGTACAGTAGGGAGAGGAGAGAGAGAGAGAGGGTGTACAGAGGGAGGAGGAGAGAGGTGTACAGTAGGGAGGAGGAGGAGAGGTGTACAGTAGGGAGGAGGAGAGAGAGAAGTGTACAGTAGGGAGGAGAGGAGAGAGGTGTACAGAGAGAGAGAGTGTACAGTAGGGAGGAGGAGAGGGAGAGGGGAGGGAGGAGGGAGAGAGAGAGGGTGTACAGTAGGGAGAGAGGTGTACAGTAGAGAGAGAGAGAGGTGTACAGTAGGGAGGAGGAGGAGAAGAGAGAGTGTACAGTAGGGAGGAGAGAGAGAGAGGTGAGGGGGGAGGAGAGAGAGAGAGGTGTACAGTAGGGAGGAGGGTACAGAGAGAGAGAGGTGTACAGTAGGGAGGGAGAGAGAGAGGTGTACAGTAGGGAGAGAGAGAGAGTGTACAGTAGGGGAGAGGAGAGAGAGAGGTGTACAGTAGGGAGGAGAGAGAGAGTACAGAGGGAGGAGAGAGAGAGAGAGTGTAGTAGGGAGGAGGAGGAGAGAGAGAGAGTGTACAGTAGGGAGGGAGGAGAGAGAGAGTGTACAGTAGGGAGGAGGAGAGAGAGAAGAGGAGGAGAGAGAGTGTACAGTAGGGAGGAGGAGAGGGGTGTACAGTAGGGGGGAGGAGAGAGAGAGTGTACAGTAGGGGGAGAGAGGACAGAGAGGAGGAGAGGAGAGAGAGTGTACAGTAGGGAGGAGGAGAGAGTGTACAGTAGGGAGGGAGAGAGAGAGAGAGGGAGGGAGGAGGAGAGAGAGGGTGTACAGTAGGGAGGAGGAGAGAGAGAAGAGTACAGTAGGGAGGAGGAGAGGAGAGAGAGAGGGTGTACAGTAGAGGAGGAGGAGAGAGAGAGAGTGTACAGTGGGAGGGGAGAGGTGAGGAGAGAGAGAGAGAGGTGTACAGTGTACAGTGTACAGTAGGGGAGAGAGGAGAGAGAGAGAGAGAGAGGTGTACAGTAGGGAGGAGGAGAGAGAGTGTACAGTAGGGAGGAGGAGGAGAGGGAGAGAGAGGTGTGTACACCGAGAGAGAGGACAGTAGGGAGGAGAGAGAGGTGAGAGAGAGAGGTGTACAGTAGGGAGGAGTACAGAGAGAGAGAGTGTACAGTAGGGAGGAGAGAGAGAGAGAGTACAGTAGGGAGGAGAGAGAGAAGTGTACAGTAGGGAGGAGAGAGAGAGAGAGTGTACAGTAGGGAGGAGGAGAGAGAGTGTACAGTAGGGAGAGAGAGAGAGAGGTGTACAGTAGGGAGGAGGAGAGAGAGAGAGAGAGAGAGGTGTACAGTAGGGAGGAGGAGAGAGAGAGAGAGAGAGAGAGAGAGGTGTACAGTAGGGAGGAGGAGAGAGAGAGGGAGAGAGAGGTGTACAGTGGGGAGGAGGAGAGAGAGAGAGAGAGAGAGAGAGAGAGAGGGAGGAGAGAGAGAGTGAGAGGGAGGAGGAGAGAGGAGTGTACAGTAGGGGGAGAGAGAGTTGTACAGTGGGGAGGAGAGAGAGAGGTGTACAGAGGGAGGAGAGAGAGAGAGAGGGAGGAAGAGAGAGGTGTACAGTAGGGAGGAAGGGAGTGTACAGTAGGGGGAGGAGGAGTAGGGAGGAGAGAGAGAGTTGTACAGTAGGGAGGAGAGAGAGAGGTGTACAGAGGGAGAGAGAGAGAGAGAGGTGTACAGTAGGGAGTACAGAGGGAGGAGGAGAGAGAGGTGTACAGTAGGGAGGAGGAGAGAGAGAGAGTGTACAGTAGGGAGAGAGAGAGAGAGAGGGAGAGGAGAGAGAGAGTGTACAGTAGGGAGAGAGAGAGAGAGAGAGAGAGAGAAGTGTACAGTAGGGAGGGGGAGAGAGAGGTGTACAGTAGGGGAGAGGAGAGAGAGAAGTGTACAGTAGGGAGGAGGAGAGAGAGAAGTGTATAGTAGGGAGGAGGAGAGAGAGAGAGAGAGAGAGAGAGAGAGAGAGAGAGAGAGGTGTACAGTAGGGAGAGAGAGAGAGGAGAGAGTGAGAGGGAGGAGGAGAGAGAGAAGTGTACAGTAGGGAGGAGGAGAGAGAGAGTGTACAGTAGGGAGGAGGAGAGAAAGAGGTGTACAGTAGGGAGGAGGAGAGAGAGGAGGAGGAGGAGAGAGAGTTGTACAGAGAGGGACAGTAGGGAGGAGGAGAGAGAGAGAGAGAGAGAGAGGGAGAGAGAGAGGTGTACAGTAGGGAGGAGGAGAGAGAGAGTTGTACAGTAGGGAGGAGGAGAGAGAGAGGTGTACAGTAGGGAGGAGGAGAGAGAGAGGTGTACAGTAGGGAGGAGGAGAGAAAGAGGTGTACAGTAGGGAGGAGGAGAGAGAGAGGTGTACAGTAGGGAGGAGGAGAGAGGTGTACAGTAGGGAGGAGGAGAGAGGTGTACAGTAGGGAGGAGGAGAGAGGTGTACAGTAGGGAGGAGGAGAGAGGTGTACAGTAGGGGGAGGAGAGAGAGAGGTGTACAGTAGGGAGGAGGAGAGAGAGAGTGTGTAGGATTAGGGAGGAGGAGAGAGAGAGGTGTACAGTAGGGGGAGGAGAGAGAGAGAGAGGTGTACAGTAGGGAGGAGGAGAGAGAGAGGTGTACAGTAGAGGAGTACAGAGGAGGAGAGAGAGAGAGAGGTGTACAGTAGGGAGGAGAGAGTGTACAGAGAGGTGTACAGTGGGGGGAGAGGGGTGTACAGTAGGGAGGAGGAGAGGGAGAGAGAGGTGTACAGAGAGTTGTACAGGGGGAGGAGGAGGGAGGAGAGAGGAGAGAGAGGGTACAGTAGGGAGGAGGAGAGAGAGAGGTGTACAGTAGGGAGGAGGAGAGAAAGAGGTGTACAGTAGGGAGGAGGAGAGAGAGAGGTGTACAGTAGGGAGGAGGAGAGAGGTGTACAGTAGGGAGGAGGAGAGAGAGGTGTAGAGTAGGGAGGAGGAGAGAGAGAGGTGTACAGTAGGGAGGAGGAGAGAGAGAGAGGTGTACAGTAGGGAGGAGGGGAGAGAGAGAGGTGTACAGCAGGGAGGAGGAGAGGGAGAGGGGTGTACAGTAGGGAGGAGAGGGAGAGGGGTACAGTAGGGAGGAGGAGAGAGAGAGAGGTGTACAGTAGGGAGGAGGAGAGGGAGCAGGGTGTACAGTAGGGAGGAGGAGAGGAGAGAGAGGGTACAGTAGGGAGGAGGAGGGAGAGGTGTACAGTAGGGAGGGGAGAGGAGGAGAGGTGTACAGTATGTACAGTAGGGAGGAGAGAAAGAGGTGTACAGGAGAGGAGGAGAGAGAGAGGTGTACAGTAGGGAGGGGAGGAGAGAGGTGTAGAGTAGGGAGGAGAGAGAGAGGTGTACAGTAGGGAGGAGGAGGAGAGAGGAGAGAGAGAGGTGTACAGTAGGGAGGAGAGAGAGAGGTGTACAGTAGGTAGGGAGGAGAGAGAGTACAGTAGGGAGGAGGAGAGAGAGAGGTGTACAGTAGGGGAGGAGGAGAGGAGAGAGAGAGTACAGTGTACAGTAGGGAGGAGGTGAGAGAGAGGTGTACAGTAGGGAGGAGAGGAGGGAGAGAGGTGTACAGTAGGGAGGAGGAGAGAGAGGTGTACAGTAGGGAGGGGAGGAGAGAGAGGTGTACAGTAGGGAGGAGAGAGAGAGGTGTACAGTAGGGAGGAGGAGAGAGAGAGGTGTACAGTAGGGAGGAGGAGAGAGAGAGGTGTACAGTAGGGAGGAGGAGAGAGAGAGGTGTACAGTAGGGGGAGGAGAGAGAGAGGTGTACAGTAGGGAGGAGAGAGAGTACAGTAGGGAGGAGGAGAGAGAGGTGTACAGTAGGGAGGGAGGAGGTGAGTAGGGGGAGAGAGAGGTGTACAGTAGGGAGGAGAGAGAGAGTACAGTAGGAGAGGAGGGAGAGGAGAGGTGTACAGTAGGGAGGAGGAGAGAGGTGTACAGTAGGGAGGAGGAGAGAGAGAGGTGTACAGTAGGGAGGAGGAGAGAGGAGAGAGGTGTACAGTAGGGAGGAGGAGAGAGAGAGAGGTGTACAGTAGGGAGGAGGAGAGGGAGAGGTGTACAGTAGAGGAGGAGGAGAGAGGTGTACAGTAGGGAGGAGGAGAGAGGTGTACAGTAGGGAGGAGGGAGAGAGGTGTACAGTAGGGAGGAGGAGAGGTGTACAGTAGGGAGGAGGAGAGAGAGGTGGGGACAGAGAGAGAGGGAGGGGGGGTTATGGAGGATATACTCATCCCATTCATGTACACCCACATAGCACCTGTCAGGAATAGATAGGGCTAGAGAGAGTAAAAGAGATGGAGAGAAGAAGAGGATACACCCACCTCAACCACACATACAAACACACTGGAGCAAAGGAGACCATTAAGAGCTACTAACGTGCTGAACCTACAAGAGTCACAAACCTTCTCTCTGGGTTGACGTTGATACACCCACCTCAACCACCTCAACATTAAGAGCTACTAACGTGCTGAACCTACAAGAGTCACAAACCTTCTCTCTGGGTTGACGTTGTGTGTCTGTGTCCCTCTTTTTCAACCCCTGTTCCTCTGCCCCCAGGTGATCCGCATCCTGAAGCAGCTGAAGCAGAAGTTTCCAGACAAGGAGCTGGATCAGCTGGTAGATCTTGCCAACTACTACGCCCTCCTCCATCAACAGAAGAGCCGCGCCTTCTACCGCATCCAGGCTACGCGCATGATGACCGGCGCCGGCAACGTGCTCAAGAGGCACGCCGCCGACCACTCCCGCCGCGCCGCCGCCGTGGACGAGGAAGTGGTCTGCGAGGACGACGACCTGGCTGAGTGCAGCCGCCTGGCGTTCGAGAGCACCCACAGCCAGTGTATGGAGAACTGCGGCGTACTGAGGCTGGCTGTGGTGTGTCAAGGGGGCCTGGGGGAGAGCACCTTCTACGTGGACTACCGGACCGAGGACGGCTCGGCCAACGCCGGGTCTGACTACGAGTACAGCGAGGGAACGCTGGTGTTCAAACCCGGAGATACCCGCAAGGAGATCAAGGTGAGGGGTCAGTGGAAGGGGAGGAAAGTAAACAGCAATGTACAGTTATAATCAATTATAGTAAGAAGCATTGCACAACTGTGCTGCCAAGCAGATCCCCAGCTAGGTCATTAGACCTGCTTGTCGTGGGCAGATCCAGACGGCACGTAATGGAAGGTGCAGAAAACAGCCGTAGAAACCGATTACCCTCTGAATTAGAGTCCACTCTGTCCCTGATCAACCGTCTCATATTGTCTTAGAGGAGCCAGTAGAACTGGAGAGTCTTCCGGAAGCTAGAGCACATTAAAGTCTGCCTCATGGTCCTGACTGACAGTGGATACGACTTCATCTGAGGGGGAGAGACGGTGAAAAAAAGGAAGTGGGCTTTGAAGTGTTTTGTCCTTGGAGAGGATGTTTCTCTCTTTGAACTTCGTCTTAGTTTTCACGTCATTTCATGTTCACGCTTAGACAGAGGACAAAGAGAATGTGTATTTCTGGATCGCAGGAGGGGTGTTGAGGAAAGGGAGAAAACAAGGAATGTGAAGAGAGAGAGGGGGAGCGAGTTGGGGAACAACTCAATTGCGTTATTTCATCACAGTAGCTTGTCAACCATTAGACATGAATGAGTGACTACAACAATCAATCCTTTAGTGTCCCAAGTCTTTGACGATCAGTGAGGTTGATTTGACGCGTCTCTCTCAAGCGTTTGTGGTCTGTAACGGCTGTCATTCTGTCCACAAACAACAGTGTTTCTCTTATCCTTTTAAAGACTGGCACTTCCTCCAAAGACGAGTGAGTACGCAATAGTTACAAAATAAATAAATGAATGTGTGTTGCGTGTATCTACCGACGGCCTGTAAAGATCCGGAAAGATCCGGTCCGGAAAGATACATCCGTTGTTTTGTTCTTTTTGTTTTGCTCTGCCTGCAAAACACGCTGGATGATTCAGAATCCATTGAAGAGCTTGAACGATTCATCGACGAGAGATACTTACGAACTCAACGGTTTCTGAGGATTCGAGCATTGTTAAGGACAACCAACCAACCCAATCAGCAAAACAAACCAAAGCCAAGTTGGCTAACGGGTATCAGCGATGGAACCAAAACCATCCCCTAGTAGGAGGGTGCGTGTGGCGAGGTTTACTGATATGGATGTGGACTTTTTGTTAAGTCATCAATCAATCCCGGGGAAAGGCTTGCGCCATGCTCTAAACTTGATATGTGGACTTGTTAAAATCAATCAATGAAAGGCTTGCCAAACTTGATATCGTGGATACATTACGAGAAATGTCCTCTGGTCTGATAAAACAAAAATAGAATTATTTGGCCTTAATGACCATCGTTATGTTTGGAGGAAAAAGGAGGAGGCTTGCAAGCTGAAGAGCACCATCCCAACAGTGAAGCACGGGGGTGGCCGCATCATGTTGTGGGGGTGTTTTGCTGCAGGAGGGACTGGTGCACTTCACAAAATAGATGGCATCATGAGGTAGGGAAATTATGTTGAAAAGCAACATCTCAAGACATCAGTCTTGGTCGCAAATGGGTCTTCCCATGTGTTGTGGCAAAATGGCTTAAAGACAACAAAGTCGAGATAATGGAGTGGCCATCACATAGCCTGGCCTCAATCCTATAGATAATCTGTTGGCAGAACTAAAAAAGCGTGTGCAAGCAAGGAGGCCAACAAACATGACTCAATTACACCAGCTCTGTCAGGAGGAATGGGCCACAATTCACCCAACTTATTGTGGGAAGCTTGTGGAAGACTACCCGAAACGTTTGACCCAAGTTCAACAATTTTAAGGCAATGCTACCAAATATACTAATTGAGTGCATGTAAACTTCTGACCCACTGGGAATGTGATGAAACAAATCTGACAAAGCTGACATAAATCATTCTCTCTACTATTATTCTGACATTTCACATTCTTAAAGTAAAGTGGTGATCCTAACTGACCTAAGAGAGGGAATTTTTACTAGGATTACATTTATTTGGCTAAGGTGTATGTAAACCTCCGACTTCAGCTGTAAATTCAAACCATTTAAATATAATACATAGGGAGGTTGTGCTGGACTATGGTAGATGAGTAATCAGTCTATCTTTTCAGACTGTTAAAGTATTTATCTGGTCAATATGTCAGTGTATTATGTCTGTAACCGTGTGTTATGTGAAAATGTGTTTGTATTATAAATTGTATTTGAATGTTTAAGGACTCTTGGAAGATTAGTCCAAATGAAGAATAAAAGAGATCCTAATAAAATAAAATCTAAATCAATTCTTCCCCTCCATCCTACACCTTTCCCAGGTCGGCATCATCGATGATGACATCTTCGAGGAGGACGAGCACTTTTTCGTGCGGCTGCTCAACTTGCGCATCGGTGACGCCGAGGGGATGTTCGAGAGTGATGAGCCAGGCGCGAGACCCAAGGGTCGCCTGGTGGAGCCACTGGTCGCCACGGTGACCATCCTGGACGACGACCATGCTGGATTCTTCACATTCCGTAATCAGCTGGTGCGCGTCAGCGAGAGCGTTGGCACCATGGAGATCTCAGTGGTGCGGAACTCGGGCGCCCGCGGCACGGTGATCGTGCCCTATCACACGGAGGAGGGCACGGCGAAGGGGGGCGGCGTGGACTACGAGGACACTCAGGGAGAGCTGGAGTTCTCCAACGACCAGACAACGTGAGTACTGATGGACGGACGTCCACACTCCATCGTTTCCTACTCTCCCCTACTCCCTCCCCCTTCCCTCTCACTACTCCATGCCAGTTACTGTTCTCCATTATTCATAAAGGCCAACCTGGTGTGAGCTTTAGCTCATCAATGGCTTATGTGTTTGTGCTCAACTCATAGCCAATACTGTATTCACACTGCTATGTGTTGCTGCCTTAAAGTAGGCTACATCATGCTATATTATCATGCTATATTATCATGCTATATTACCCTACTATCTGTATTCATGTCACAGTCTTAGCTCATTCTAGTTCTCTTTCTCTCTTGCTACAAAATTTGCACAGTAATGGTCATTTCAACATCTTGTTTATTTCTCATTCAGCTCTAATTTCGCTCTCATCTCGCTGTATCTGTCTTTCTCTTCTTCCTCTTCTCTCTCTCTCTCTCTCACTTCTCACTCTCTCACTCTCTCTGTATCTACAGATGTGGGATCTTAATTTGATCACCCTGTTGCAGGAGAACGTTCCTGCAATGCAGTAAATGCAAAACGTGTAGTGTATTTAAGGTTTTAAAAGGCTTCTGAAGTTTGTAATTTCCACTTAGAAATTTCAGACTAGATTTTTTTTTATCAGTAACTACAAAAATGTCCATTGATTATAATCCACATATTAATTCACATTTCCTGTTGCTGCAGGATTGTTTTCCTGCTGTAGCAAAATGGCTCAAATTAAGTTCCTACATCTGTATATCTCCCTTCCCCCTCTTTCTCTCTTCTCCCTCTCTCTTTGTTTCTTTGTTTCTCTCACTTCACTTGTTTATGTTTGCTCTGCCAACAGGGAGACTGTTGCTGTGGTGACATTTTCAGGCACAATGTCCTAGGAGACATTATCAGCACTAATGAGCATAATAAAAAAAAAGTGAAACACGTCTTCCAACTCCCCCTCCTCTCCTCCCCTTCACCCCCTCCTATTTCCTCTTTTCATCAGCCACTCCACATCGGCCTGTGTAAAAGCTGACCGATAGCCCTGCACTACTCTGTAAAGGGGGGTGCAGTGGAACCTATGGGTTAGATCACCAAGAGAGGCTAAGGTTGTTCAGTAGTAGGTACAGTGAAGGACCTACAGTAGGTGGTACAGTGAAGGACCTACAGTAGGTGGTACAGTGAAGGACCTACAGTAGGTGGTACAGTAAAGGACCTACAGTAGGTGGTACGGTAAAGGACCTACAGTAGGTGGTACGGTAAAGGACCTACAGTAGGTGGTACAGTAAAGGACTTACAGTAGGTGGTACAGTAAAGGACCTACAGTAGGTAGTACAGTAAAGGACCTACAGTAGGTGGTGACCAGGTGAAGGACCTGAATGACAGTAGTAGGTGGTACAGTGAAGGACCTACAGTAGGTAATGGTACAGTAAAGGACCTACAGTAGGTGGTACAGTAAAGGACCTACAGTAGGTGGTACAGTAAAGGACCTACAGTAGGTAGTACAGTAAAGGACCTACAGTAGGTGGTACGGTAAAGGACCTACAGTAGGTGGTACAGTAAAGGACCTACAGTAGGTGGTACAGTAAAGGACCTACAGTAGGTGGTACAGTAAAGGACCTACAGTAGGTGGTAAATGACAGTAAAGGACCTACAGTAGGTGGTACAGTGAAGGACCTACAGTAGGTAGTACAGTAAAGGACCTACAGTAGGTGGTACAGTGAATGACCTACAGTAGGTGGTACAGTGAATGACCTACAGTAGGTGGTACAGTAAAGGACCTACAGTAGGTGGTACAGTAAAGGACCTACAGTAGGTGGTACGGTAATGGACCTACAGTAGGTGGTACGGTAAAGGACCTACAGTAGGTGGTACAGTAAAGGACCTACAGTAGGTGGTACAGTAAAGGACCTACAGTAGGTGGTACAGTAAAGGACCTACAGTAGGTGGTACGGTAAAGGACCTACAGTAGGTGGTACGGTAAAGGACCTACAGTAGGTGGTACGGTAAAGGACCTACAGTAGGTGGTACAGTAAAGGACCTACAGTAGGTGGTACAGTAAAGGACCTACAGTAGGTGGTACAGTAAAGGACCTACAGTAGGTAGTACAGTAAAGGACCTACAGTAGGTGGTACAGTGAATGACCTACAGTAAAGGACCTACAGTAGGTGGTACAGTAAAGGACCTACAGTAGGTGGTACGGTAAAGGACCTACAGTAGGTGGTACAGTAAATGACCTACAGTAGGTGATACGGTAAAGGACCTACAGTAGGTGGTACGGTAAAGGACCTACAGTAGGTGCTACAGTAAAGGACCTACAGTAGGTGCTACAGTAAAGGACCTACAGTAGGTAGTACAGTAAAGGACCTACAGTAGGTGGTACAGTGAATGACCTACAGTAGGTGGTACAGTAAAGGACCTACAGTAGGTAGAATCACAGGATGGAAGGAGCAGTGGATGAGGGATGGAGCAGTGGATGAGGATTGGGCCACAGGGGATGATATACAGCAGGGGTGACGCCCCTCTGTGTTGCAGACCCCTGGGTGTCCCCTCCCTGACTGGTGTGCATGTCTGCATCTGAATTATTCAGCCGCGGAGTGATGAAATATTGATGCGGGTCCTCTGTTGTGATTTAAGTGCAAGCTGTGCCTGTTAATTTGTCTGGGGTGGCACCGGGGAGGAAGCCATCGTTTGTCTGGCTTTGTGCGGCTCCCCTCCCTGCCTGTTGCTTGATGGCTCTACGTGGCGCATGGTTAGCTCATGGATAACTGGGAGGGACCCGCGGTGGAAAGAGAGCCTTGAGGCTCTACATTAAGGACAAGATTGTGTGTGTGTGTGTGTGTGTGTGTGTGTGTGTGTGTGTGTGTGTGTGTGTGTGTGTGTGTGTGTGTGTGTGTGTGTGTGTGTGTGTGTGTGTGTGTGTGTGTGTGTGTGTGTGTGTGTGTGTGTGTGTGTGTGTGTGTGTGTGTGTGTGTGTGTGTGTGTGTTTGTGAGCTCTCTCTGTAAAGTACAACAAAATCCCTGACTAACCCCTGGGATCACATCCTTCCACTGATCCCTGGCTTTAACTGTTGAATAAAGTGAAATAAGACAGTCTCATCTATTTGTTGCTTAATGACCTCGGATACTGACCTGTGTGGGTGGGTGTGTGTGCGTCTGCAGTCAGACCCTGCAGGTGAGGATCATTGATGATGAGGAGTATGAGAAAAAGGAGAACTTCTTCATCGTACTAGAGGAACCACGCTGGCTGAAGAGGGGAATCTCAGGTGTGTGTACTTGTAGTGTGTGTGTATGTGTGCTGTGTGTCCTTTTCTGTTTTCCTGATGTCAGTGGTTGGGAATGGGTTGGTGCTGACTGGTATGGAGAACTGCACCTTTAATGAGTTGTGGCACCTCTTATAGAATACTGGCTCTAAAACACAAACCCGGGTACGCTACAATTAAGTACCTGTTCCTTTTTCATCGCACTTCAGGCACTGACTGAGTTGGGCCTGATAGCTAGTACCAGTCAGGCACTATAGGTAGCTTTGTTTGGTAAATAATTAATTTTCAATTCTGCTGGTGAGATGAAGATACAAGTAGAGACCTTTCAGAGTCGCAGAGCCAACCAGAGAGCCTGCTGATGTCCAATTGTGTGTGAGGATAAGAAAACAGAGAGGAAATAGGTCTAGTGTGTGTGTTTCGTGCCTGTGTTTTTGAGAGAGAGAGATGGGGGGGAGAGAGAGAGAGATGGGGGATAGAGAGAGAGAGAGAGAGAGAGAGAGAGAGAGAGAGAGAGAGAGAGAGAGAGAGAGAGAGAGAGAGAGAGAGAGAGAGAGAGAGAGAGAGAGAGAGAGAGAGAGAGAGAGAGAGAGAGAGGAGAGAGAGAGAGAGAGAGAGAGATGATGGGAGAGAGAGAGAGAGAGAGAGATGATGGGGGATAGAGAGAGAGAGAGAGAATGATGGTGGGATAGAGAGAGAGAGAGAGAGAGAGAGAGAGAGAGAGAGAGAGAGAGAGAGAGAGAGAGAGAGAGAGAGAGAGAGAGAGAGAGAGAGAGAGAGAGAGAGAGAGAGAGAGAGAGAGAGAGAGAGAGAGAGAGAGAGAGAGAGAGAGAGAGATGGGGGGTAGAGAGAGAGAGAGAGAGAGAGAGAGAGATGGGGGGAGAGAGAGAGAGAGAGAGAGAGAGATGGGGGGGAGAGAGAGAGAGAGAGAGAGAAGAGGATGGGGGAGAGAGAGAGAGAATGATGGGGGATAGAGAGAGAGAGAGAGAGATGATGGTGGGATAGAGAGAGAGTGATGGTGAGAGAGAGTGATGGTGAGTGAGAGAGAGTGATGGTGAGAGAGAGAGAGAGAGAGAGAGAGAGAGAGAGAGAGAGAGAGAGAGAGAGAGAGAGAGAGAGAGAGAGAGAGAGAGAGAGAGGGGGGAGAGAGAGAGAGAGAGAATGATGAGGGATAGAGAGAGAGAGAGATGGTGGGATAGAGAGAGATTGTTTTTACTGAACTGAGGCACTTAGAGGAGAGTTCACAATAGCTGTCGTGACACCAGAGTTCTTAGTTGGTAAAACCTCACAAGGTCAGGGAAGTGTAATGATGTGCACTTGGACTTGTCTGGAGTTTGGACTGCTGTACTGACAGTTCTTTCTTCTTTCTTCCAGCCCTTCTGCTCAACCAAGGTAAGACCATCATCAACTTGCCTCACACAACCAGCCTAGAAACAGCAGACATAGAACGTTGTATTATCCCTAAAGGCCCAAAGGGGGAATTGGTTTTGGATTAGAATCATCCATAAAAACACCAACAAACATTTCACATGAGTTGGTACACTATATAACAACATCAATTTAAGGGTCTATGAAGAACCATAGAAAGAAAATCCAAAACCGGACATGTTTTGGGCCTCCAGGACTGGAATTGAATAGCCCTGCTGTAGAGTTTTAAGCCTTACTTGCGTATTTCCCAGGGTGCCTTTTCAAGTGAACGTTAAAGTTACCAGTACCACCCATAACTGTGATTGCTAGTGACAGAGACATGGTTGTTGATTTCATCCATTCTCAGTCCTGTGGCCTTCACCAAGCGAGATCCCAAGTGAATACATTGTCATTAACTTGTCATTCTTTAAGACAAGACAATACATATTTCATGAAGCCTTCTTCTGAGGGCTTAGTTCTACCCTAATCCTGCCTGCAATCACATTATGCTAGTTTACAAAGAGATGTGCAATTCCTATTGGAATCCAGCCAGATTGGGGATATCCGACATTTGGAATTGTATTCACTCACAACTTGCATTCAGAATGACTGCCAGTGTTGGGAAGACTGAGATATGAGATTAATTTAAACAACCATTTCAGTACCGAGTGCAATAAATCCAAGTAACAGATTGGATTATTTTAGAAAAATGTATGTTATTTATATTTGAGTAGCATAATATTAAATGTAGACTCGGCACACAAGCAGCACAGCAGATATTGAGTTGAGATGAGTTGCACAGTGCACGGGTTCGCTTCATGCTCTTACGACCAAAACAGTGGATAAGTTGAACTTCAAGCTCTCAGTTTTTGCAGAAATGGACCCACTAAGCCGTTTACTTTCTGCATCTATGTCATATCGCTGAGTCTAACTTTAAATGAATTCATCAATATACATGCAAAAACAGATATTTAAACAAACAATTCTAAAAATCTACTTGCCTTAGAGCATGCTGGGAAATATGATAATAAAGGGCGTGGTTTTGATTCAACTCTGGTTATTAACACTAACTCTGGGGTTATTTTACACCACTGAGTGTTAATTTAACTCTTTACATTGTTAATTTAACTCTTTAATCAACACTGGCCAATTTGCTGTGTTCTATGAAAGGGACACATCTGCAGGTTTCCATACATTTCAAGAGCCTTCTAGAATTCTGAAGAACCGTAGATGCCATGTCAAGAAGCTCACAATTAACTCAAAGGTTCTTTATCGGGCAAGGGTTCTCCAAGGAACCTTAAAAGCTGAGGAAGAACATTGTAAGAACCTTTATTTTGTTCACACCTCTGTTGCGGTTAGCCACTTAGGGATTAGCACCCAGTGTTGCCTTGGCCACTGTGGCATAATTTACAAGTCTATTTACAGCATAAATCCATGAGAAGGACCTGCTCTCGCCATAAAATGCATCACTCTCTCATCGATTTGTATCCATCCCTGGATAAATATTATATGCGTATATATCGCACAACTGGCTTCTCTTGGATAAATATTATATGCGTATATATCGTACAACTGGCTTCTCTTGGATAAACATAAATATTATATGTCTTCGATAAATATTATATGCGTATATATCACACAACTGTCTTCTCTTGGATAAATATAATATGCGTATATATCACACAACTGGCTTCTCTTGGATAAATATTATATGCGTATATATCGTACAACTGGCTTCTCTTGGATAAACATTATATGCGTATATATCGTACAACTGTCTTCTCTTGGATAAATATTATATGAGTATATATCACACAACTGGCTTCTCTTGGATAAACATTAGAGTACTGTCCTTCTACAGTAGTCTAGCAGTGTCCCATGACACACTTTATTCTAATGCACGTCTTAAACAGGTGTTGAAGAGCCTTACCCAATCAGGGCCCATATTCATTAAGCGTCTCAAAGCAGGAGCGCTGATCTAGCATCAGTTCTGCATTTTTAGATCATAATGAAAAAAAGAGATGGACACGAGCTGGGAGGATCTGATCCTAGATCAGCATTCCTACCCTGAGCTGCTTTGTGAATATGGGCCCTGGGATGATGGTGCTGTAATTTATCCACAGTAACCGCAGACCAGCAGTATACTTCATCATTAGAGTGTATTGGTATTAGTATTTAGTATGTGGTGTAACCCTGTTAGAGCAACACGGTGAAGGAGCTGGAGCGTTGGGGGAATACAGTGGGACAGTTGCCATGTGGTGCCTGGCAGCTCTCTAGTCCTTTCATAATTACAGCTTGTGCTTTGAAGGCAGAGGAGAGGAACTAAGAGGAATAATATCTGCCCACTCGCCACGCGGCAACGACGACGCACAATCAAAGCTTCCCGTGCGTCTTCACGGCTCACCATCTTTGTCGTCCCTCCAATGAGAGGATGAGTAATTATACGCTATAAGTAGATAGGAAATATGATGCTGAATGGAAGCAGGGAGAGAATGGGTTTTGCCCAGCTGTTTATAGTGTATTTGAGGTGTTATTTTAAATCCGGCTTTCTGAGGACCCTATTGGTTCAATTTTATTAACAGCCACTAAATCACACTTTGGGACATTGGTCTTTGCCCACCTCAATTCAGCATAAATCTACCCTCATTTCAACTCACCTTCTGTTTCTTCCACAATTTCTTTCTCCAACAAAATGTCTGGCTATCTTTTTGTTGCTACGTCTCCCAGACTGCCCTACTTTCATCTTCTCATGAATATACCCCACTAATCTCTCCTTATCTCCTCTCTTTTTCACTCTTGCTTCCCCATCGCACCCACACATTCACCATCAACCTCTCGTCTCTCCTACTCGCCCTCCCCCACGTCTCCACATACATGGGCTAATGCACATGAGTGATGTACTGTAAGAAGAGGAAATAATGCTGACTCAAACTCAATTATTGATAGGACACTGGCCTTGAAAGATCTGTTTGTGAGGCATGTTGGCATGTTTGAGTTTCAATTTCTCTCTCTCTCTTCCCTCACCCCCCTCTCTCTCCCCTCACCCCCCCTCTCTCTTCCCCCTTCCCTCCCCTCTTCCCTCACCCCCCCTCTCTTCCCTCACCCCCCCCTCTCTCTTCCCTCACCCCCTCTCTCTCTTCCCTCACCCCCTCTCTCTCTCTTCCCCCCTCTCTCTTCTCACCCCCCTCTCTTCTCTCACCCCCCTCTCTCTCTCTCTTCTCCCCACCCCCTCTCTCTCTCTCTTCTCCCCACCCCCTCTCTCTCTTCCCTCACCCCCCCTCTCTCTTCCCTCACCCCCTCTCTCTTCCCTCACCCCCCTCTCTCTTCCCTCACCCCCCTCTCTCTCTTCCCTCACCCCCCCCTCTCTCTCTTCCCTCACCCCCCCTCTCTCTCTTCCCTCACCCCCTCTCTCTCTCTTCCCTCACCCCTCCCCCTCACTCCCCCTCTCTCTCTTCCCTCACCCCCCTCTCTCTCTTCCCTCACCCCCCCTCTCTCTTCCCTCACCCCCCTCTCTCATTCCCTTCAATGTTCTATCGATCTCATCCCTCCTGTCTCCCATCTCTTAGAGGATCCTGATGGCCAGATGAGTGCAGAGGAGGAGGAGGCGAGGCGCATTGCAGAGATGGGAAAGCCCATCTTGGGGGAGCACAGCCGGCTGGAGGTGGTCATTGAGGAGTCTTATGAGTTCAAGGTATATAGCCCCTCTTCTCCTCTGCTTCACTTGATTGGCCACATCAGCACTCAGTAAATGCATCGAGCATCACATGGTAGGCGTGCTGATCTATGATCAGTTCCATATAATCTTATTTGTTGTTATCTACTAGGCAAACCTGATCCAAGATCACATACAGCCCCAGAGCCACACAGTTGGTTTAACCCCAACCCATCTGAGGACAGACACTGGGCACAGTTGAGGGTCGTTCCACTTCAAGAAATCCAATGCAAGTCAATCGTACCAACATTAGCATATCCAAATCATCTATAAGTAACATCCAATCCATTTTTAGATACTTTAGGATGATTTGGGCATGAAGGATGAAAAGGCTAATATAGGTACCATTGACTTGCATTGGATTTTTTGAGGTGGAGCGACCCTCAACTGTGCCCAGTGTCGGTCCTCAGAAGGGTTGGTGTTTAAGCTAATTGATGAATCAATATTTTCGTCAAGTGAACCAACGGTTGTGACGGACAACAGCTAGCTCATTTAAGTCCTATAGCAACATGCCTCGGGATTTCATCCAATCAGTGTGCCTCTTCTTGACTTGATTAAGATTCATTTGTTATACGTAATAAGATTGCGCTGGTCACTCGTGATTTGTAGCAGCACAAAACAAACACAACAGGTAATTGAAATCTCAAGTCATTTCAATGACTGGCACTTGGCTTTATGAAATCCTAGATCAATGTCACATCATTTAATAGCATTGTGAGCTCTATGGATGGGGGGACAGAGTTCGCAAAGAAAAGACCAGTGAGAAATGTTTACACAGGTGAAGTTTCCACATCAACAAGTAAAAACGACTACCGCTGAGCATCACATACTGTATGCCCAGGCAGCTCCTATACCCTGGCAGTCATAGAATACGTCTACATCAGTGGAGGATGGTGGGAGGAGCTATAGGAGGACCGGCTCATTGTAATGGCGGGAATGGAATCAATGTAACGCAATCAAACGTGTGGTTTCCATATGTTTGCCCTGTATGATACCGATCCATTGATTCCATTCCAGCCATTACAATGAGCCCGTCCTCCTATAGCTCCTCCCACCAGCCTCCACTGATGTAAACATACTCTAATAATTCAAACTTAAACTGGATTATGGCAGCAGGCCGACAATGGCAATAGTCATGTGAGCCCTTTACTCTGCTGATTTTACATCGGCGTAAGGTTACATCGAAGTAAACCTACGCTGGTTAAAACATCTGCTCCTCTGAGCATTCTTTCACAGGATTAGGACATGTAAGGTGAATCATTGTCCCAGCGGTGCGTTTGATCTATTCACCGGTAGCCAAAGCTTCCCTCTTATGCACGAGTGGCGTGAGTTTGGATAAAACGGAAAGTGTGCATCTTAGAATTAGTTTTCACACACAAACTTTATATGTCCGAATCAAATAGGTTTCGCAGAATTAACCTGGCTTCTGGGGTACAACGTTTATTTTGATTGGCGATTTTCTGCATTTATTTTTCCCGTCAGTAGCCTGATTTCACAGAAACAGGATTATTCAGAAAATCGTTCTCCTTGCAGAGCATGTAAAAGTTTCCAACAACTCTAATCTAACTATCCACAATAATCGTATTATTGTGTGCTTGAAACCATACCGATTATTGAATAGGACAGTATGTCCCAGTTGTCTAAAGGCTGATGGCCATCGCCTGTAGTCCCCAGTCTTACAGAGGCTTACCCACATTGGTGAGACCTTTCTAGCCAATGAAACCTCCTATCCAGTCGGGTTTGGCTAGGGTGCTTCATAGGATGTTTTTATTGGTTAGATTGAGTAGGAGGAAGTTACAGTTTGGTGCAGTAGTACTTGAGTTCTGGATATGATGCTTTTCTTCAGTGCCTGAGTGGATCCCAGGACTTAGCATGTGGTTTGCTGTGATTGCTTGGGAGGAGTGTCCTTATAAACACAGCATGTGTTTATAAGGACCACAGTGTGTGTGTGTGTGTGTGTGTGTGTGTGTGTGTGTGTGTGTGTGTGTGTGTGTGTGTGTGTGTGTGTGTGTGTGTGTGTGTGTGTGTGTGTGTGTGTGTGTGTGTGTGTGTGTGTGTGTGGTTTAAACAAATACTACTATTGTGAATTCATATTACCCCAGAAATGGACCCCAGAAAGAGTAGCTGCTGCTATCGCAACAGCTAATGGGGATCCTAATAAAATACCAACTATTACTGCACTTCTCATGGTAACGATGCCACTTCCTCAAACTCTTCTAGGCATTCTCCATTAGTGTTCCGGTCACATACATGAGTTTGCCTTCGTCTCGATAATAGGATGTTGACTATGCGCATTTTGTTTGTGATTGGCAGAGCACCGTTGACAAGCTCATTAAGAAGACCAACTTGGCCCTTGTGATTGGCACGCACTCCTGGAGGGAGCAGTTCGTGGAAGCTGTGACTGTCAGCGCAGGTCAGCTTTTGGTATTTGTGCGTGTGTGTGATTTCTATTGAGTGAGAGAAAGATGAATAACATGAGTCTCACTGTTGACATTGTATTATATACACACACACACACTGACTACAGCAGGCCTGGGCAATTATTTTCCATGGAGGGCCACATTAGAATATATTTTTGCCATCATGGCCCAGAATCATATTACAGGATTATATGTCGTTTTGACAGATATATCTACCGTAAATCACGTCCTGATATGCTACTCATTTAACTTCTTTAACATGCACAGAGGTAAACCACATCCATGTTCTCCTTTTGGTATCTTCATTATTAAAACGTCCAATGAACTACACGGAGGGAAAAGTACACTGTGCATTCAGCACCACGGACAGAACTCTTGTTAACTCGTATGCACAAAAACACAAGAAAAGAGAGAGCTCAACATTACATTTAAACTACTCAAGCAGCGTGAGGAGTGAAGTCTCTGATGGGCGTTGACCAGAGCAGTGATATAGTTTCAGACGTCTCTATGTGCAGGATTGCTGAGAGGTCAGAGTCCGTAAGAGATGATCTGAGCCTTGTTATATTTCATCACTGAAAACGTCTGTTCACATACATAGGTTGGACCCAAACAGTACAAACATCTTCTGAGCATGACTCCTAATGGTTGGAAAGTTTTGTTCATCGAGAGATGCATAGAACCTCATCAGTGACATTGTTTTGGATAGCTCTCCAATCACTGCATCAGACTGAAGAACGATAAGCTCAAGTTGCAGGTCAGTGGGAGCGTTATCCACATTGAAGGTGACAGGAGAGGAAACCAACAGCATGTCATTTTCTAACACTTTGAAATCCTCAAAACGATGAGGAACCTCACCGTTCAAAGCACGCAGCAGCGATGTATACGTCTCCCGCTGGTCATCTGACAGGGAACAGACTAGTAGCGTTGGATGTTGGGTGAGATTGTTGGCTTCTACTTGTCGGGTCAGGAGGATTCCTTTTCCCTTGAAGGCTTTGACAAGGCTGTACATCTGATGCGCAAAAAGGCCCTTCCCTTCTAGTTTGGAATTCAGTTCATTCATGAAGGCCCTGATGTCCACGGTGAAGGAAAAAAATCAGCCAGCCATTCTTTATCTTTTAGTTGAGGGAAATCCACATATTTTCCTTTCATTTGCAAAAACTCAGCAATCTCTGACTTCAGGTCCCACCCCCTTTTAAGCACCTTCCCCAAAGGTTTGTGTGGTAGGGGAGAGCTGCATGACCCGACTCTGTCTCTTCTAACAGTGAGACAAACTGCCTGTGGTTTAAAGATTTTGCTTTTATGAATTTACCACTGTAGGGACTGTATCCACAACATGGCTCATTTTCAGAACACATTTATAGAGCACCTCCTGATGAATAATGCAGTGCAGGAAAATCATTTTCTGATCTGGGATCAGCTCAGCTACTTGATCTTTTATCCTTTTCAAAAGGCCAACAGCTTTTTCCTGTCAAGTTTGGGCACCCATCAGTTGTCACACTGGATAACTTTTCAAACCTGAGTCTCAGCTTTTCCACACACTTATTAACCTCCAATAAATCCTTCCCTGTGGTTGTGCTCTTCATTGACTGCACTGAAGCTCCTCTGTCATTTCAGTCTGGGGTTATGACCTCGTAAGAATATCAACTGCGCCGTGTCACGTGCATCACTGCTCTCATCCAGGGCCAAGGAGAAATCGGTGAAATGCTTTACCTTGTCTTTCAAACTGTTTTTCCACATTCTCTGCGATGTCCTCAACACGTCGTGTCACTGTTCGTCTTGACAGAGAAACATTTTCAAACAGCTCTTTCTTGTCGGGGCAAAGTATTTCTGCAGAGTCAATTAAACATTCTTTAATGAATTCGCCTTCAGGGAATGGCTTGCTATGTTTAGCAGTTTCGTGGGACAGTACATAGCTAGCTCACGCAATTCTGTCGTTGCTGATTGAAGTTTGGTGAAAGTCCTGCAACTGAGAAAGCAAGAGAAATTAACTCTTTCGATGCTCTTGCCCTCTGCTCAGAAGACATTCCTATATTTTTCTGCACGCTTCGTCAGGAAGTGTCGGAACAAGTTGTAGTCCTTCAAGACAGCGATGCTCTCTTTGCATACTAAGCACACAGCTTCCCCTGATACCTCAATAAAGAAATATTTGCTGGAACATCCTGCATTCATTGTCTACTTTCCTTTTCTTTGAAATCGTTGAAAAACACATTTTTTTGCTCAATTTCTAGCTAGCTACTATTTGTAACTGTGACGAAGTGTGTGTCCGCCTGTCAGTCACGGTCTTTCCTCGAGCAGTTGTTATTTCTATGTGTCTTCCCGAGTGGTGCAGCGGTCTAAGACACTGCATCTCAGTGCAAGATGCGTCACTGCGGTACCTGGTTGGAATCCACGTTGCATCACATCCGGCCGTGATTGAGAGTCCCCATAGGGTGGCGCACAATTGACCCAGCGTCGTCCGGGTTTGCTCCGGGTAGGCCGTCATTGTAAATAAGAATATGTTCTTAACTGACTTGCCTTTATAAATAAATAAAGGTTTAAAAAAAAAATGTATCCCACGAGCGATGGGGGTTAAATCATTACACAAATGCGAGTATTCATTTGGCTTTAAATTTGAATAACAAATACGTTTTTCAAAACTTTACTATCGCAAATTCTTGATGTGATCTGAATATGATTCCACAGGCCGTAATGAATCAGATCATACGCCCCCCAGGACGGCCATTGCTCAAGCTTGGATGGAGCCATAATGAAGGACTTCACAGCTGCTTTATGAATGTCATTTCTTGCTCATGCTTTGAATAGTGATCTGAGTGCTTTTTGTCCAGAGCCATAATTACATCAAATATTTGGAGTCCTTTGTTGTTCTTCCAAAGAGCTGCCCAAGCATTTCATTCAGGGAGTGAGTGTTAGCTTGCTCGTTAATTTTGATATGTCGAGGGGAAACAAGTGAGGATACAGCCTTATTTTCGGGATCCTCATTATAACAGGAAACAACTTGTTTTGAAAGGTGATAATTGCAAACCCGCAGACTTCATATAAAAAGGTTTCTGTGATATTTATCTTGGTAATATCTATTATAAAGTGTAATATTGACTTTAGAAAGCAAAGCTGTCTTCCACAGTGTTGAGGTAATGGGAGAGATGTCTGACTGTCTATGTCTGGTGTCAAAGCTCCCCCTGGTGGACTGTTATATTCATTACAGATAAACATGAATATAACAATACACCAAGTAAAACACAGGGTGTGTGTGTGTGTGTGTGTGTGTGTGTGTGTGTGTGTGTGTGTGTGTGTGTGTGTGTGTGTGTGTGTGTGTGTGTGTGTGTGTGTGTGTGTGTGTGTGTGTGTGTGTGTGTGTGTGTGTGTGTGTGTGTGCCAGTGAAGGCTCCTCAGAGGAGGTAGAGGAGGACCATCCTTAGTGAGGTTATCCTTTTTAGGTAAAACTATACTAAATAATTGATTTTAAAAAACACTGTTTTGCAGTGAAGGTCTACAGTAATCTCAACAGCACTCTTTAGAGTAGCACCATGGTGTAGCCAGAGGACATCTAGTTCCCGTCCTACTCAGGGTACATTGACTTCGATACAAAACCTAGGAGGTTCATGGTTCTCACACCCTTCCATAGACATACGCAGTAATTATGACAACTTCCAGAGGACATCCTCCAACCTATCAGCGTGAACTGACATGTTGTCCACCCAATCAAGGAATCATAATGAATATAGTACTGAAAGCATGAGCTACATCTAGCTAGCACTACATAAAATGTGGTGTGTAGTTGACTCAAAGAGAGAGAAAGACAATCGTTGAACAGTTTTGAACAAATTAATTTCTTCCAAAATGAAGGACAAGCGAGCGAGAGATTGTAATTTTTTTCCAGTTTCACTTATTTAGATAGCAAATTCAGAAAGCTAGTTTAGCCTACTCAAACAAAGAGGGATGCTATGTTAGGTAGCTGGCTATGGGTATCCAACACTGGAACTCTTCCAAATCAAGGGAAGCTTTTGGTTTTATTAATTAATTGCCACCGGGGCCCGTCGGTGTAACTGCTAAACTGATTGCTGACTGTAACACTGTACTGCATGATTGTAAAGGATTTACTAACTCATTAGTTCTAGTAGCTAAGTTGACTATGACGTTAGTTAATTTGATGACAACGGCTGTGTGTAGCGGTTAGGGGTTATGATATGAAGATTTGGCTTGGAAAGGTTTTTTCGCCTGGTCACAAACAGCTGTTGTTTGCAACTGTTGGCCTAATGATTAGACCCTAGATCAGCTAGAAGCAGGCAAGAGTGTGCAAGGCGGTATTGAATGTGTCACTGTCTGTCACTTTGATGAATCATTATTTTCTCTCGACCTGTGCACCTACGTTGTAAACTTTCATCCAAAGGCTAGGTTGTAGCAACCTGATGGGTATAGGCATATAGTAGCCTAAACGTATCGATCTTACATTGATCTGGGTGAATGGAATATTAATGACAGTCATCCAATATGCTGTAATAGAAATAAGGCCATGCTTATAAAAAAAAAAGTATTGTCCTCCCTCGTCTTAAACGGCACCAACCACCACTGGTGTGAGCGCGTGCATAAGTCTCTTATGTTTTACTGTATCCACCTCCTAGGGGATGGTGATGATGATGACGAGGAGGCGCGTGAAGAACGTTTGCCATCCTGCTACGACTACGTCATGCACTTTCTGACGGTGTTCTGGAAGGTTCTGTTCGCCTTCGTTCCGCCCACCGAGTACTGGAATGGCTGGGCCTGCTTCTTCGTGTCCATCTCGGTCATCGGTATCTTGACTGCCATCATCGGGGACCTGGCCTCCCACTTTGGCTGCACTGTGGGCCTCAGGGACACTGTCACTGCTGTGGTGTTTGTGGCTCTTGGCACCTCTATTCCTGGTGAGAGATTATGTATATACAGTTGAAGTGTGTGTGTGTGTGTGTGTGTGTGTGTGTGTGTGTGTGTGTGTGTGTGTGTGTGTGTGTGTGTGTGTGTGTGTGTGTGTGTGTGTGTGTGTGTGTGTGTGTGTGTGTGTGTGTGTGTGTGTGTGTGTGTGTGTGTGTGTGTGTGTGTGTGTGTGTGTGTGAAATAGAGGCACTATGGGCTCAAGTACATCTGCCTCACCAGGCAGCCATATTGGTAGGATGTGTGTATAGACCTCCTAGCTCTAAGGTGTCCTATCTGGATGACATATGCACTGGGGTTTGACCGGGCCACAGATAGTAACAGAGATGTATAGTTGAAGTCGGAAGTTTACATACACTTAGGTTGGAGTCATTAAAACTTGTTTTTCAACCACTCCACAAATCTCTTGTTAATAAAGTATCGTTTTGGCAAGTCGGTTTTTCCAACAATTGTTTACAGACAGATTATTTCACTTATAATTCACTGTATTCCAGTGGGTCAGAAGTTTACACTAAGTTGACTGTGCCTTTAAACAGCTTTGAAAATGCCAGAAAATTATGTCATGGCTTCAGAAGCTTCTGATGGGCTAATTGACACCATTTGAGTCGATTGGAGGTGTACCTGTGGATGTATTTCAAGACTTACCTTCAAACTCAGTGCCTCTTTGCTTGACATCATGGGAAAATCAAAAGAAATCAGCCAAGACCTCAGAAAATCATTGTAGATGTCCACAAGTCTGGTTCATCCTTGGGAGAAATTTCCAAATGCCTGAAGGTACCACGTTCATCTGTACAAACAATAGTACGCAGGTATAAACACCATGGGAACACGCAGCCGCCATACCACTCAGGAAGGAGACGCGTTCTGTCTCCTAGAGATGAACGTACTTTGGTGCGAAAAGTGCAAATCAATCCTAGAACAACAGCAAAGGACCTTGTGAAGGTGCTGGAGGAAACAGGTACAAACGTATCTATATCCACAGTAAAATGAGTCCTATAATGACATAACCTGAAAGGCCGCTCAGCAAGGAAGAAGCCACTGCTACAAAACCACCATAAAAAATCGAGACTACGGTTTGCAACTGCATATGTGGACAAAGATCGTACTTTTTGGAGAAATGACCTCCTTTCTGATGAAACAAAAATAAAAGTGTTTGGCCATAATGACCATCGTTATGTTTGAAGGAAAAGGGGGAGGCTTGCAAGCCGAAGAACACCATCCCAACCGTGAAGCACGGGGTGGCAGCATCATGTTGTGGGGTGCTTTGCTGCAGGAGGGACTGGCGCACTAAACAAAATAGATGGCATCATGGGGGTGGAAAAATACGTGGACATATTGAAGCAACATCTCAAGACATCAATCAGGAAGTTAAAGCTTGGTCGCAAATGGGTCTTCCACATGGACAATGACCCCAAGCATACTTCCAAAGTTGTGGCAAGATGGCTTAAGGACAACAAAGTCAAGGTATTGGAGTGGCCATCACAAAACCCTGACCTCAATCCTATAGAACATTTGTGGGCAGAACTGAAAAAACTGTGTGCGAGTAAGGTCTACAAACCTGACTCAGTTTCACCAGCTCTGTCAGGAGGAATGAGCCTAAATTCACCCAACTTATTGTGGGACCAAATTTAAACAATTTTAAGGCAGTGCTACCAAATACTAATTGAGTGTATGTAAACTTCTGACCCACTGGGAATGTAATGACAGAAATAAATAATTCTCTCCACTATTATTCTGACATTTCACATTCTTAAAATAAAGTGGTGATCCTAACTGAACTAAGACAGGGTATTTTTACTTGGATTAAATGTCAGGAATTGTGAAAAACTGAATTTAAGTGTATTTAGCTAAGGTGTATGTAAACTTCAGACTCCAACTGTATCTCCTAATGTCATTTAAATACCACAACCATTACTCATTTAATGAGGGGTTCGGTACAAGGTAATAGGGTTAAGGTAAATAAAAGAGTATACTATTACTCAGAGTGAAATAGCAGAAATTCCTGCTTTGCAGCCTGTCCAGTTAGTGAAATTGTCTGTGTGTGTGTGTGTGTGTGTGTGTGTGTGTGTGTGTGTGTGTGTGTGTGTGTGTGTGTGTGTGTGTGTGTGTGTGTGTGTGTGTGTGTGTGTGTGTGTGTGTGTGTGTGTGTGTGTGTGTGTGTGTGTGTGTGTGTGTGTGTGTGTGTGTGTGTGTGTGTGTGTGTGTGTGGTGTGACTACAAGGAATGACAACAGCATGGACCCGGGCTCCCTGGCCTACTCCCTCAGCCTCTTCACCAGCTGTGATGACAGGTACTTCACCTATCTCTCTCACTTATCTCTCTCTCTCCTTCCCTACCTCCCCTCCTCCCTCCTCAGACACGTTTGCCAGCAAGGTGGCGGCCACGCAGGACCAGCACGCTGATGCGTCGGTGGGCAACGTGACTGGCAGCAACGCGGTCAACGTGTTCCTGGGCATCGGGGTGGCGTGGTCGGTGGCGGCCGTCTACTGGAAGGTGCAGGGCAAAGAGTTCCGCGTGGACCCTGGCTCCCTGGCCTTCTCCGTCACCCTCTTCACCAGCTTCGCCTTCATCTGCATGGGCGTGCTGCTGTTCCGCCGGCGGCCCTCTATCGGGGGGGAGCTGGGCGGGCCGCGGACAGCACGCATCATCACCAGCCTCCTCTTCCTGGGCCTCTGGTTCCTCTACGTCCTCTTCTCCAGCCTGGAGGCCTACTGCCACATAGAGGGCTTTTAGAGGACATATGAGAGCAGAGACAGGGCTACTAGTCAAAACACTGATATACATTATAGTTATTATAATACACACATCTACAACAGTACAGGGCCCAGGCCAAAGGTTGGGACCTGGTCATTATCACTGGATCGCTAATACCTAAGGGATCTGTAGACATACCCGATATACACATACACACACACTTACATACAGACACATACACACACGTACTGAAACATGAACTGTACATATAACTACATGCATGCACAAACAAATGCACACGTGGTCTCTCACCAAGACCAACACACACATACAGCACTGTAACAAGGGCACCACACAGGTTGCATGTGACCTGGATCCTGGATGACACCCAGTTAACATCAACCTCCTATTGCACACTCAAGTGTTATACACACTCACTGGACAAACGAGGAAGAGAAGGAGAGAAAAGAAAGTATTGGTCAAGGAAGTAACGAAGGAAGTAAGACTGGAGAGATTTCAAAGGAAGCACGTTCAGAATGTAAACCAGCATGTCGTAAAAGAGGGAGAGTGAAGGAGAGAAAGAGACAGACAGGTGTGTAGAAACTAAGTGTTGCAGTGGCATTCTATTCATTCCGACTGGCTGCGTAACATGGTTTTGGGTCCAGACTGCTTTAATTGAAGCAGGGTAGAGTGCCGTGTGTTTTGCAGGGTGGGCCGTAGCTCCGTCACCGTTGCAGGGAAGGTAAACCAGACTCGATCCACTCGACTCAATCCATGTCTGTGTGGCCTTAAAGCAGTACCCTTTCGCTGGGGGTTCCTTAAAGCAGTACCCTTTCACTGGGGGTTCCTTAAAGCAGTACCCTTTCACTGGGGGTTCCTTAAAGCAGTACCCTTTCACTGGGGGTTCCTTAAAGCAGTACCCTTTCACTGGGGGTTCCTTAAAGCAGTACCCTTTCACTGGGGGTTCCTTAAAGTAGTACCCTTTCACTGGGGGTTCCTTAAAGCAGTACCCTTTCACTGGGGGTTCTTTAAAGCAGTACTCTTTCACTGGGGGTTCCTTAAAGCAGTACCCTTTCACTGGGGGTTCCTTAAAGCAGTACCCTTTCACTGGGGTTTCCTTAAAGCAGTACCCTTTCACTGGGGGTTCCTTAAAGTAGTACCCTTTCACTGGGGGTTCCTTAAAGCAGTACCCTTTCACTGGGGGTTCCTTTTCAAAGGCAGAATCCACACACGTAGAAGCTGTGGCGGAAAAAGTACTCAACTATCATACGTGAGTAAATGTAAAGATACCTTAATAGAGAATGACTTGAGTAAAAGTCACCCAGTAAAATACTACTTGTTCTAAAAGTATCTGGTTTTAATTGTACTTAATATACAGTGGTGCAAAATGTACTCAATTGTCAGACTTGAGTAAAAATAAAAAGTGAAATAAATGCTATACATCAAATTCCGTATATTAAGCAAATCAGACCACACAATTTTCTTTTTATTTCTTTTTCTTTTCGGACAGCCAGGGGCACACTCCAAAACTCCGACATCATTTAAAAAAACGTAGTATTTGTGTTTAGTGAGCCCGCCAGATCAGAGCGAGTAGAGATGATAATGTGTTATATTGATAGGTGCGTGAATTGGACCATATTACTGTCCTGCTTTTGGGTGTCAGGGAAAATGTATGGGAGTAAAAAGTCAACAAACAAAAAAATAGGAATGTTGTGGAGTACAAGTAAAAGTTGTCAAAAAATAGTCATGTACAGATACACCAAAAAACTAGTAGTACTTCAAAGTATTTTTACAAAGTTACTTTACACCACTGCGTAGTAGTGGAATGGGTCCATCTTCAGTCGCTATGACAGAGCACCATGAAAATGGTTGATTAATGAGTAGGATGTTTACATTTAGCAATGGGAGATAAAACAGCAACAACACTGAAAGCCCCAAGTTGCAGTTACTGTATGGTTTCCCATACAGGGGAGGTGGGATTTACGTATGACATTGAAACAAGCTCTCAATTCTGTGTTGGTGTAAATACAATAGGAGTGTATATGTATTTGTTAGAGGGGCTTCTCTACAGATATGGTGGGATGGGGTGACCAATAATAGATATAATGCATGGGGTTCAGAAACTAGTCACCACTGTCTTACTTCACAGGAAAATGACTTTTGCAGGTAGCTTGTGTAAATTATGGCTCCGAGATGAGGTATTATCCTTTCTCATAACCACAATCCCCATCCATCGAACTTTAACATAGTCGATCCAGTGGGATTATAAATGTGCCTCCTCATCTGTGGACTTCTGAATGAAGGGAAGACGGAGTTTCTGGAGGCACGACTCTGAATCACGAAAGTCTCACACCCAGCTCTTGAGGCTCTTACTGTTGTGTCTCACTGGACTTCAGATCATAGATCTGCATTCCACTCCAGCAGACAGTAGAGTCCTCCATCACCATCATGTTTGAGACGTTGTACATTTCGAATGACCTTTCGCAACCACAATGAGAGTGAAATGATGATTTAGAAATGCAGGCACGTTGATGGTGTAAATATTATTTTATGTTACTGTCCAAGGGTGAGTTACTATCCACTGAAGCACAGCACAAAGCGACACAAGCGATCTCCTAGAATGTAGAATGCTACGACAAAAGTATATCGCTTTCTGACATATACTTTTCAAAAACAATCCTTTACCTGAATACAGGTATAAAGTCAAACCTTTACATCTATATACTGTATCCCTTTGGCTCCACGCTTGCTCAGTGGACAGTAACTATTCACCGTTCTTTGGTGGATGAAAAGGTAAAAGCAGAGAGGGGTGGTGAGGTTGAGGGTAGCGTTTGTTTGGTCCAAAAGTTATCCTATGTGAGGATATTGGCCACCTGTGTAGGACTTCAGGACCGACAGAGTTCTGTACCGGGATGTTTATATTGTTGTTCATTCAATCGAAATCTGTCAATATTTGTGAGAAGAAAAAAAAACATGTTTGTTTGTGATACTTGTGATACTATAGTGGAGCACCTTTTTAGGTATGGAGGGCTTGTAGACCCTCTGCTGTGGAATACTGGGTAGAGATGCATGACATGACAGAATAATAGTGACAGCACAGCACCGGCATGGACAAAAAAATTATAATGCATGGGTGGTGACAAGAGAATAGTGTCTGTGTCTTTTATGTGAGAAAGCAGAAGGTCCAGACTGCAGCCAGATCTGTGAAGAGCATGCAGACTGCCTCTGCTCCTCACCTGTTTACAGTAAAGGCTGGCCTGAGATCAGCTCAACCCAACCCCAGCTAATTGCCCCCAAATACAGCAACACTGGCCCACCATCAGTACTTAAGACCATGGCATATAAATTATATTATTTTGGAGTGAGGCTTACAGTACATCAATTTGTCCAACAGTGTTGGTTCAAATGCTCCTATTCTTCTGTTTTCTTTTACCTTTTGAAATCCAAACCTCCCCGTTTACTTGACAGTGAAACTGGGATAGATTACATTTCAAACGGTGAGTTCTCATCAGCTACAGACTGTTATTCAGTAACTACTGATCGTCGCTACTGTAATTCTGCATCATACCCATTTAATGCCTTAAAGTCTAGTACTTACTATTTAGTCAAATTTGACTGGTCTTGTGTGTGCTTTGAGTGGGCATCAGAAACCTAATTGAGTAGTGTGCAATATGTGGAACCAGTCAGCAATCTACTATTAAGAAGAGTAGCAAGAGCTAATATGCTAATATGATTACATACAAACTGAAATAACATCTTCTTGAAAGATCAACTTAGCGATACTGTATTTACTCTGGATCTGACTCTACCATATAATATATTGGTATCCCTGCCCCAATCTCAATGAGATGAAAGTGCAATTAATAAGATAGTGGGAGATGGGGAGGGGTAGTGAACTGTTACAAGACTGTCCATGGTCCTTACATGTGGTTCAATCACCTGACTTACTGAGTCGCTAAGAAAACATGTGGAATAACAGAAGAGAACAAGGCTGACACAAAATGGAGGTGGGTTTATCTCAGTATTGCCAGGTGTTCTGAGGTGGATATGGAGAAAATAGGACACAGCACTTGCTAAGAGTTAATATGCTGCACAATACTAGAGACGGATGTTATATCGTATGGGAGTTTTCCCCACTTATTTTAGAGTTCAGGATACTTGGAACTCTAGTTGAACTGTAGAGTTGTCAATCAGTGCAACCAGTGAGAACGATTCACATTTAAATATTACAAATGCAAACAATGGATTAAAAAGGTAATGACATTTTGGAAGTTAAGTGAGTAAACAAATTGACCCCCTCAAAACTATAGATTTATTGATTCAAATAGTAAAGGCTCTCTTGAGAATAGTCATGTATAAATATGCTTATTGTTGCTTGTATAACATATATAATATCAACAAAGATTTCAGTTTCCTTGGCCCTCATTGTTTCCCAAGTCTTTGTCAACTTTTGAAAATAAACGTCTCTTCAGATTATGTTGATAATGCTGGAAGCACCATAGACGTAGACCCAATGGTTTAGGAGGGTAATAAAGAGACCTTTTGATATTTCTCTAATTGTCCAATTTGAAGACAAATTTCCCCTTGAACTAGTCATTTGATGTAGCACAAACTACATGTATATTTCTGTTGCCCAGATTATTTAATTGATTTATATTTATGAATAATATTTTATTGTTCAACGGCTCCTTGAAGCAAACCATTTGAACCGTTCCAATGCTTCAAAGAGAGTGGGAGCAATGTGCTATATAAAGCTGACTCTTCTTTGCTTTCATCTTAATGAGCAGTCAACTCGGCTCACTCGGTGGGAGTGAAACACTTATTTTCTCCAGTGTTTGTTGCGCCCTCGGCCAACCAACATAGATTTATTTCATTCACTTGAGGTTAGCATGTTTACATACAAATTTGTAATGGACATTCCAATGAACCTTGTCAGTTTGTTCAGGGTTGTTATACATAGGATGACATTTTACAGGGCCTTTACTGTGGTCATTGGGTTGGTTATGACATACTTTTTCCTGAATTGAACTGTCTACAATGTTCAGACAATGTTCAGTGTTTTGATGACTTCTATTTAACTATCTGGCCTTTGCCATTGCTGTAGATCAGATATCACTCAAAGATGTTTTATGTGTTGTAAATGCCATCCTATGTGCAAATGCATGAACATTGTGTGTTAGCATGGTCTGTTAAGGACATCTAGGTTTACATTTGGATCGGGTTATCCCAAAACAGTTTTTGGCCTGTGTGGCTGCTTGCGTGGTCTGCTCACGCTTGCAACAAACTGAGCAATGTCGACTTGGTCGAGCAGCAGGTGAATTGTCATTTTTTGATTACGTGTTAACAGGCTACTTACTTATTCACCACCTATAAAAGCTGTGAAAAGAAAGCCTGACTTTTCCTGTCTATGTCTGAATGTCTCTGATCATTTGGTTGTCAGTTTGTTGGAGTTTGATATTTCTGTGTCTGTGTCCGTGCCCCTCAACTCTCTGTATTGGGGTGAACCACCCCAGGTCTTGCTCTTCAATGTGTCCTTGGTGCAGTTTTATCTGTGAACCTTTCTCTCTGCCTGACATTTGTATGGAATAGTGACTGACTTAAAGAAGATATGTGATATTTACATTTATTCAATACTGTAATAAATGATTTGAAAATTATATTACATTTTTTTTATTTAAAGGATAAACAAAGGAAAAGAAAAATGAAACTTGTTTTGGAGAACCTATGGCATGAGGTGTAATGTGTTCTGAAAAAACAACTATGTAATCAACTCAAGTTAACCTTATTGAATATAGTTTATTTATTTTCAACACTTACTGTGTCTGTGTAATCATTTGATGCATGACAAGTTGAAAACAAGTCACAGACGACATTGATAACAACTTACATTTACAAGTTATTGAGTACGCTGCACGTTCAAGACTTTCTCTCATTATATACTGAACAAAAATAGAAATGCAACATGCAACAATTTCAAAGATTTTACTGAGTTACAGTTCATATAAGGAAATCAGTCAATTGAAATCCATTCATTAAGCCCTAATCTATAAATTTCACATGACTGGGAATACAGATATGCATCTGGTCACAGATACCTTAAAATAAAAACATGTAGGGATATGGATCAGATAACCTGTCCTTATCTGGTGTGACCACCATTCACCTCATGCAGCAGGACACATCTCCTTTGCATAGAGTTCATCGGGCTGTTGATTGTGGCTTGTGTGGAATGTTGTCCCACTCCTCTTCAATCGCTGTGCTGGGTATTGGCGGGAACTGGAACACGCCGTCATACACATTGATCCAGAGCACCCCAAACGTGCTCAATGGGTGACATGTCTGATGAGTATGCTTCCAGGAATTGTGTACAGATCCTTGCGACATTTGGCCGTGAATTATCATGTTGAAATCTGAGGCTATGGCGGCGAATTAATGGCACGACAATGGGCCTCAGGATCTCATCACAGTATCTCTGTGCATTCAAATTGCCATCGATAAAATGCAATTGTGTTTGTTGTCTGTAGTTTATGCCTGCCCATACCATAATCTGTTGACAATGTTGACATCAGAAAACCACTCACCCACACAATGCCATACATGCTGTCTGCCATCTGCCCGGCAAAGTTGAAATCGGGGTTAGTCCCATGAACACTTCTCCAGCGTGTCAGTGGCCATCGAAGGTGAGCGTTTACACACTGAAGTTGGTTACGACGCCAAACTGCAGTCAGGTTAAAACCCTGGTGAGAATGAAGAGCACGCTGATGAGCTTCCCTGAGATGGTGTCTGACAGAAATTCTTCCGTTGTTCAAACCCACAGTTTCATCAGCTGTCCAGGTGGCTCGTCTCAGACCTGATAATCTCTCTTATTTCTCTCTAATTTTGTGCGCATATTTTTTTACATCCCTGTTAGTGAGCATTTATGCTTTGCCAAGATAATCCATCCACCTGATAGGTGTGGCATATCAAGAAGCTGACTAAACATAATGATCATTACACAAGTGCACCTTGTGCTGGGGACAGTAAAAGGCTACTCTAAAATGTGAAGAAGCCGGATGTGTAGGTCCTGGGCTAGAGTGGTTACACATGGTCTGCAGTTGTGAGACCAGTTGGACATACTGCCAAATTCTCTAAAATGATGTTGAAGATGGCTTCTGGTAGAGAAATGAAAATATCTGGCAACAGCTCTGGTGGACATTCCTGCAGTCAGCATGCCAATTGCACACTCCCTCAAAACTTGAGACATCTGTGGCATTGTGTTGTGTGACAAAACTTCACATTTTAGAGTGGTCCTTTACTATCCCCAGCACAAGGTGCACCTGTGTAATGACCATGCTGTTTAATCAGCTTCTTGATATGCCACACCTGTCAGGTGGATGGATTATCTTGGCAAGGGAGAAATGCTCACTAACGGGGATGTAACAAATGTGAGCACAAAATTAGAGAGAAATAAGATTTTGTGTGCATGGAATATTATGCAAATTGTAAAGTGTTTACTGAATGGAATATTTCTGGGATCTTTTATTACACCTCATGAAACACTTTACATGTTGCGTTTATATTTTTTCAGTATATCTAAAAATTAATACATATCTGGAACATTTTAGGTATAAACTCAAGACGTCTCTCAAACCTGTATGTCAGAAAAACAACACATGACCTCACTGTTGTGGGCCACATTACTGCGCAAGTGCATCACTGCACGGGTAGTCTAACAGAACAGTGAATGTTTGTTGGCTAGTGAAGAATTTGAAATCCTGTAAAATAAGTAATCAAAATAAGAAATAATTTAAGACATTTCGCCCATGTTTTATTTCTGTAAATTGAGCAGAGACTGATAAATCAATCGCGGAGCTGTGGGGATAAAGGTAAACGTGCGGACGCCATTGTTACTTGAAATCGAATCTAGTGTAGCTAGCTAGTTTTATAAGGAAGATGTAACGTTATTTTACTAGCTGTATCGTCTATGGTTAATTTGAGTGTCACTGGCGATAAAATGTCTAGCAACACTATAATAAGGAAGAAACATTAAAATTGCGAGCTTGGGTGTATCCATTACGCCGTTTCCGTTGCAAAACGTTTCTTAAATGAAAGCAAATTGAACGAAACAGTGATGGACCTACCTGAATGTGTCCAATAGAAACTCTTATTTTGCTCTGCTAGCTTCCGTTTAAGAACCAAACGGTAAACGGTATCCGTAATGAATACACCCATGGCTAGCTAGTTTTTTTGCCTGCTAACGTTACGCCCCGGTAGCTTGTATTTATAGCTAATGTTAGCTAGCTATGCTATTTATATTAGTATCTAGTTAGCTTCATACTCTCAAGCACAGCTCAATTTGAACTAACTATAGCTAATTAACTGGTTCATTTAGGATGTTGACAGTTTCTCCCTATTTCCTCAGGTGGGAAGATGTCATATCACTCGTCTTCTCACAGCTCTTCGCCTAACACCGATTGCAAGGTCTATGTTGGGGATTTCGTCAACGGTGCTGCTAAGGCTGAGCTAGAGCGGGCGTTCAGTTACTATGGCCCTTTACGCAGCGTTTGGGTGGCCAGGCCCGCATGTTTCGCCTTTGTGGAGTATGAGGATGCCCGTGACGCAGAGGACGCAGTTAAAGGCATGGATGGGAAGTAAGTAACTTTATATTGACCTACACATCTAACAGCCCATAATGTTTTCACATCAGTTTATACATATTTTAGTTGAAGTGGTGTGTGTTCTGTTTTGGGATATTAATTTTTGTAATTCAGGCCATAATCTTGCAGATGTTGCCCAGTATTACATGTTTTCTTTCATACCCTATTATCACTATATTCTGCCCTCTCTCCCTACCTTAGGGTGCTGTGCGGCTCTCGGATCCATGTGGAGCTGTCCACTGGCATGTCACGTAAAACCAAACATGACCCCCCCAGCCGTCACCACTTTGACTCTCAAGACTGCTGCTACCATTGTGGGGACAGGGGCCACTATGCTTACGACTGCTACCGTTTCAGCAGGAGGGGTGGAGGTCGTCGGAGCAGGTATTCTTCTTGCCCAATATCTGCTGGCTGCCTCTGATATACAGCCAGTAGCAGTCATAATTCTGCAAAGTTTTCCCTTTATACAACATTGTTCTTACTACATCGCAGTAATAATCAGCTTGAGAAAAATGTCACTATGTTATTGAGAAACAATTATGCACAGACAATATGCTGACCTGGTTGGATTCGTCTCAACTGCTGAGGGGCAATGCTGTCCTCTTTATACACTGCGCAAAAAAATAAAGGGAAAACTAAAATAACACATCCTATATCTGAATGAATTAAATATTTTTATTAAATAATTTTTTCTTTACATAGTTGAATGTGCTGTCAAATCACACAAATTATCAATGGAAATCAAATTCATCAACCCATGGAGGACTGGATTTGGAGTAACACTCAAGATTAAAGTGGAAAACCACACTACAGTTTGATGTAATGTCCTTAAAACATGTCAAAATGTGTGGCCTACCAGTGCCTGTATGACCTCCCTACAACGCCTGGGCATGCTCCTGATGAGGTGGCGGATGGTCTCCTGAGGGATCTCCTCCCAGACCTGGACTAAAGCATCCGCCAACTCCTGGACAGTCTGTGGTGCAACGTGGCGTTGGTGGATGGAGCGAGACATGATGTCCCAGATGTGCTCAATTGGATTCAGGTCTGGGGAACGGACGGGCCAGTCCATAGCATCAATGCCTTCCGCTTGCAGGAACTGCTGACACACTCCAGCCACATGATGTCTAGCATTGTCTTGCATTAGGAGGAACCCAGGGCCAACCGCACCAGCATATGATCAAGGGGTCTGAGGAGGAACTCATCTCGGTACCTAATGGCAGTCAGGCTACCTCTGGCGAGCACATGGAGGGCTGTGCGTCCCCACAAAGAAATGCCACCCCACACCATGACTGACCCACCGCCAAACCGGTCATGCTGGAGGATGTTGCAGGCAGCAGAACGTTCTCCACGTCGTCTCCAGACTGTCACTGTCACATGTGCTCAGTGTGAACCTGCTTTCATGTGTGAAGAGCACAGGGCGCCAGTGGTGAATTTGCCAATCTTGGTGTTCTCTGGCAAATGCCAAACCTCCTGCACAGTGTTGGGCTGTAAGCACAACCCCTACCTGTGGAGGTCGGACCCTCATGGAGTCTGTTTCTGACCGTTTGAGCAGACACATGCACATTTGTGGCCTGCTGGAGGTCATTTTGCAGGGCTCTGGCAGTGCTCCTCCTTGCACAAAGGCGGAGGTAGCGGTCCTGCTGCTGGGTTGTTGCGCTCCTACGGCCTCCTCCACATCTCCTGATGTACTGGCCTGTCTCCTGGTAGCGCCTCCATGCTCTGGACACTACGCTGACAGACACAGCAAACCTACTCGCCACAGCTCGCATTGATGTGCCATCCTGGATAAGCTGCACTACCTGAGCCACTTGTGTGGGTTGTAGACTCTGTCTCATGCTACCACTAGAGTGAAAGCACCGCCAGCATTCAAAAGTGACCAAAACATCAGCCAGGAAGCATAGGAACAGAGGAGTGGTCTGTGGTTATCACCTGCAGAACCACTCCTTTATTGGGGGTGTCTTGCTAATTGCCTATAATTTCCACCTGTTGTCTATTCCATTTGCACAACAGCATGTGAAATTTATTGTCAATCAGTGTTGCTTTCTAAGTGGACAGTTTGATTTCACAGAAGTGTGATTGACTTGGAGTTACATTGTGTTTAAGTGTTCCCTTTATTTTTTTTGAGCAGTGTATTTCAATACTGTGGTAATATATCAGAGCAGGGGTCCATAAACTTTTTCAGCTTGAGACCCAAATGAGAAATTGACTGTCCTCCTGTGAGCCAAATTGTCCTCCAATCCAAATTAAGTCGAAATAGTGTGTGATTATACATGTATTTTCACAGAAAAACCCTTTATTAGAGACATCACAGCCTGTTTCCTGTATTCCAGATCACGGTCTCGTTCCGAATCCAGGTCACGTGGCAGCCGTTATCGATCCCGTTCCCGCAGCAATGACCGGTAAGTAAACAGAGTTTTTGCTACTGTCATTCAAACCTGTGCTGATTACTGATCTCTCTCCTACAACACAGCAGCAGGCACCGCTCCCCATCTTATCCCAAACATCGGAAGAGGTAATTGTCTACGGTTCATTTTGCATGCTGATGACATTGCATTTTTCTTATTGTCATAGGAAGTATAGTCTACATTTCTATTCTGAGCAAACCTGTTGTTCCTGCAAATGTATTCATATGATTGTTTTCATTTAATTTATCTATTAGCTTCAAAACAGGTCATTTTCTTGAAACACTTAACTCTTCCCACTTCCATATTAGGTCCGGCTCCCCTGTGTGGTCCAAGTCCAGGACATCTGTTAGGAGGTAAACCACTTGTGTATTACAGTTGCACAATAATTTCCTCCTGTCTATGGATCCCATCTGAAGTTGGGGTGCCTGTGTTTTTGCTCCCATGTTTTTTTGCAGTCGTTCTCGGTCCGGGTCCCGGGCCAGAGGGCGCTCTGCGTCCCGCTCTCTCTCCAGATCCCGCTCTCCCAGCCATAAGAGGAATAGGTTAGCTCTCTGCCTCGTCAACCCATACCTTCACAGCTGCTCCTGTACTGTGTAAATGCCATGACTTAAAATTATCTTCTTTGCCTTGTAGCCCATATTGTACAATACTGCTAATTATACTTAATTTGGATGATTTGGAATATTGTTTTGCAAATGTGCTGGAAGCCCCCCTGCCCCCCCCCCTCCCTCTTTTAATCACATTTTTCAGAGATGACACTCCACATTCACTCAGCTTAAGTTTAGGTATATTGCTATCTGTTAAACAGGGCTAGGTGTGATCAGGTAAGTCGTGGGTAGCTGCCCCCTCAGACCAGCCTCCACCCGAAGTCTGCGGAGTCGACCTTCCAGAACGCACAGAGTGACAACTCATCAGAGAGATGGCTGCTGCTGGAGATGGGGAGGGGAAAGAAATAGTCAGGGACTCTAACACACCCCAAGCTAGAGTGAGGAAACCCCCCTCCCCCTTTATCTTTTCCAAATACCTGATTTTAATGTTCTTTTCTCTTGGAGGTCCCTCTCCTAGAATGACCAGGCCAGACCTTGATTAGCTTCAGAGAGTTGCACACTATATTCTGAGAAACAGAGGCTGTTTGGGTGACAGCTGGGGAAGCGGGGCTCTTCTCTTTTCTCTTCTCCCTCAGATCCGGCCTCAATTTGATTGGCTTCAGAGGGCGAGAGAACCTCAAACCCAAAATAGAAATCTGTCGTGATCAGACTCCAGTGACCAATCGCATCAGGCCTTTTTTTAAAGAGTGTGGGGAGTCGACTGACTGCAGAAGCACTGACCAGGGTCATCCTTGCTGTGTTAAAGTCCTCCCTGAGGGTGAAAAGGGCTGACCAGAAATCAGCTTGCGCCGCGCTGTTTAAAGAGGTCGCCTGATGAACGTTCTGACGAGACACATCATCCTACGCGCGTACACACATTTGTTCCACCCACCACACTCCCTCCCAGAACCCACGCACCACAGACTTGAACGCTGAGCCGAGTTCAGTCGACAAGTTAAGGCCCCTTCCCTACCGAGCCCGGCCTCTTGCTTAGCTTTTGAGAGGGTGAGAAAGGATAGCTGACAAGAGATCAGACTTCAAGACCCTCCGAGTGTTTCTTCGAGTTCTAGAATCCGTCGCTACTCTGTACATGTTGTTTCTGCCACTGTCTCCAAAGGTAATGAAAATCCAAGAGTAATGTCATTCATGATCAGAACGTAGACGTATAGTCTGATACTCCCTAACATACTGTACACTAACATTCAACTATACAGAGCATGCACTGTCCAAATCCACAGGTGTGTGTGTCTGTCTGTGGGTGGGTATATGAGTGTTAAATATTATCTTTGGAGACATATTATCCTGGGTGTAGTGATAAGTGTAGGATTTTTTTTTAGGGGGGATGTAGATACTGTATATTAGGTCAACCTATTTGAATGTTTCCACTGTTCCCTTGGGTTTTAAATAATTGTCTGCACATAGGTAATAGTTTACCATATCGAGGTAGGATTCTAAAGACGTGTGCTTGCAGAAGGCAAGTTTATTTTATTTGGTCAGTGTTTGTTTTGGGTTTTGGGTGCAATTCTTTGTTCAGCTTTTAAAACATCCCAGTCTCAACACCCAGCGCCTTCATTTCCTTGACCTATGGTACTTTCACTTGTTGATTTAATTATGCAAAATTAGGGTACCCCTCCCTACATGTTATAATTAGTGGATGTTGGTGGTATCCAGTGTAGCTGTAATGTGTTGTATTTATAACGTGTCCTGACCAAGGCAAACTGGTGCATTATGGGCAGTAGTGGAAAAAGTACCCAATTGTCATACTTGAGTAAAAGTAAAGAGACCTTCATAGAAAATGACTTGGATAGCCAGGGGCAAGCTCCAACACTGACATAATTTACAAACGAAGCATGTGTTTAGTGAGTCTGCCAGATCAGAGGCAGAAGGGATGACCAGGGTTGTTCTCTTGATAAGTGTGTGAATTAGAACATTATTCTGTCCTCCTAAGCATTCAAAATGTAATGAGTACTCTGATGTCAGGTAAAATGTAGTAAAAAAAGTACATAATTTTATTTGGGAATGGAGTGAAGTGAAAGTTGTCAAAAATATAAATAGTGAAGTACAGATACCACTTATAAAAATACTTGAAAATACTACTTAAGTACTTTACACCACTGATTATGGGCCAGCAGAGTTGGAGCTGTGATTGGTTCTGAGATGGGTGCTGGGCTAGTTGAGTGGACAAGATGGGTGCTGACTGGGCTGCCTGTTGATTGGACATGCTCTGTCTGCCCTGTTCTTACACCATTCTCTTGTCTGTTTCAGTCGTTCCAGATCTCCAAGCCAGAAAAAGAGCCCCACCCCAGGGGAAGATTGATTTGAAGACTAAACCTGTCCCCATCCCCCTCCAACCAACTGGCTTTAGCCTTGCAGCTATTTGTTTTGTCTTTGTTCCCTGCATTGATTAGAATCTAGCCCTACCTTTCTGATGCTGTATAATTACACTACAGGATTAGTTTCATATCTAACCATGCATCCCTTACATGATGTCACATTCCTAAAATGGCTATTGTGTGTCAAAACAGTTCAAATAGCTAATTTCAGAAGTGGGATTTGTGAACCAGAACTTTGTTATTTCCTATCTACTATATTCAGCGTGGCATTGCGTTAATGAGCTGTAAGATACTTTAAATGTTGCTTTCCCTTTTTTATGACACTGGCAGATTTTGGAATAAATCGACACATTAATTCAGTATTATTCTTTTGAACATTGGGAACATCTACAGAATGTGTCTTACATGGAGATGTTTTATAGTGAAAATGGAAATGACATGTATGTTTGCCATGAGAAATGGTTTGCAGTCAATCAAGTTTTCATTTTCAAACTTATACCCCACCTAATGCGTCGTACATAAAAACAGCCCTTAGCTGTGGTATATTTGTAATCTTGGCTCTTTTCAACCTTGCTGATTAAAGTCCATTCTCAAAAAGCTGTAACCACCTAGTTCACTCGCCTGAAATGAAAATGTATTTATTGTAGAAATAAAGATTATCTTAACTTTTTTTTTTTTTTTACAGATAACAGATCAATACAGTAGTAGTGGTTTGAGCTCTAAGATAAATTGGTGATGGCGTTATTGACGTGCCTTTTAGGCCAATTGGAAACCGCAGCGGACTCTTCAAGGCGGGCCCATGTGTGTCTTTTTCAATACTTTCCCGTCCATTTCATACGGTCGCTGCTACCAACCTTATTAACTGGGACAACATGGCTATGGCAGGCCGTTATTACGAAGGCGGCAGGGCAACGAAAAGACTAAAAACCAACGACGGAATGACAACGGTAAATAATGAATGCTGATTTCTGTGATATAACAAAATGCATTTAAGCACATGCATTGAAATGTACTCTTTAAATAACACAATCTCACATACTCATGACGCGGCGTTTGAAAAGAAAATATTGCACCCAGCAACGTTAGCTAGCTCGCTTTCCCTTGTTCCACGATGTTACTTTTTTTTGTGAATTACCTTTCGTTCTGTTATGTTTAGCTTAAATTGTCCGTGGACTAAACATATCTCAATGTAGTTAGTTAGCTAACTGGCTAGCTAGTTCTGTTTTTCCAACAATTGTCTAGCTAACGTTAGCTGGCCTTTTTTTCCGTTTGAATGAATGGGTGTAATTCAGGCCACGCCACAAATCATGCGGGAGCTAACATTAGCTAGCGGTAGCGTTATTGCTTTGTTCTAGCTTAGCGGTGTCGTTTTGCCAAGCAACGAACACGAGTGGATGTGTTCAATTGAAATAAACCTAGTAAGATGCATTACTGACTCGTTCTTTGATGTAGCCGGTAACTAGTTAGCGAGCTAATTAGTTTGCTACTTTACCCAGTCACAATGTTAACATTCTCGAAATACACCTTATCGGGGGCCATGTTCTCGTAATATTAGGGATAACAAAATACATTTCCTCACTAATATTCCCAACAGTTTAAGCTGAATAGTTACCCCTACTTCATGACATTTCGTCTGGTAGTGTTAATCTTTCCCGCAAAGGTGAATAAAATAGAATGGATTGTAATTACACATTAATTGCTGTCCAACTCTATGATGAAGTTTGAACTCCACCAACGGAGTTTAGCAGAGCAGGCTTTGTGGAATTCAGCTCTGACTAAGTTTTTTATTTTATCTAACAAGGATAGTTAGTTAATAACAAATTGTTATTCGGTTCAACTCGGGCTCCCGAGTGGTGCAGCGGTCTAAGGCGCTTCATATCAGTGCTAGAGACGTCACTACAGACACCCTGGTTCGAATCCAGTTTAACCTCTGTGGTTGCGTGCCTTTGTCGAAATTCATACGTTAAAAACGTAAAATAACGTAACAATCACCGGCTTTCGTTGAGATTCAATGGACACAGTCGGTGGTTGTATTTGGTTAACGTTTATTGGATTATTATGGATTTCAGCACGCAACAGCACAGGGCATGGCTACCAGGTAAGCCTTTCATAATTTTTATTTTTAAATATTGACCTTGGATGAATCAATGTAGTCGGTGCTGAATTATTATGCAAAGCCTGGTCTACTCAACTCATTTCACCGTGTAGTTGAGTTTAGTCAGCTAGTTACATACATTGGACTCCTCAATTCTTATAAAGCATGCTATGAGCTAAACGGGAAACATGAGTTTATTGCTTGAATTATTTTTTTTAACTAGGCAAGTCAGCTAAGAAATAATTATTATTTAAAATGTCGGCCTCCTGCAGGGACAGGGGCTGGGATTAGAAATAAAATAAATAAACATAGGACAAAACACACATCACGACAAGACACCACAACACTACATAAAGAGAGACCTAAGAGGACAACAGCATAGCAGCATCATAATACATGGTACAAACACTATTAGACACAGTCAACGGCACAAAGGGACAAGAAGGCAGAGACAACAATGCATTGTGAGAAGCAGCCACAACTGTCAGTAAGTGTCCATGATTGAGTCATTGAATGAATAGATGGAGATAATGGGCCTGTTCTTTTTTGCAGGAGGGCTATGATGACCCACATAAGACCCTTCCTTCACCAGTTGTGCATGTGCGTGGCTTGGTGGACGGCATTACGGAGGCTGACCTTGTGGAGGCTCTGCAGGAGTTTGGAGCTATTAGGTGATGAATATGCACATTGAGTAACTGTCTGCTTTAAAAAATATCTGCATGTTTCTTCTTCACGACAACGGGGAAATGGCTCGGGCAGAAGCAGACTCCTACCCAGGCTACTTCACTTACAATGCAACCATTTATAGTTGGTTACTGTTAAATCAGTGGTAGCTATCTTTACCTCAGAGGAGCTTCTGGGTGCGCAGGCTTGTGTTCTAACACAATTGATTCAGCTGATGTTCCCGATGAGCAACTAGAATCCGGTGGGTGGGAATGCTGAAACAAAATCCAGCTCGTCCAGAAGCACTCCAGGGAGGCTAGGTCACCTCTGGTCTGTAAGCAAAGCAAGTAAAGAAACGGTGTCCTCTTGACTTGGTTATGCGTCCTCCATTAATATAACTGTTTTGTTTACAGCTATGTGGTGGTTATGCCCAAGAAGCGTCAAGCCCTGGTTGAGTACGAGGATCTGAATGGGTCGTGTACTGCTGTGACGTATGCCAATGACAACCAGATCTACATTTCCGGGCACCCAGCCTTTGTCAACTACTCCACCAGCCAGAAGATCTCCCGGCCAGGCGACCCGGACGATTCTAGAAGTGTCAACAATGTGCTACTTCTCACCATCATGAACCCAATCTACCCCGTTACCACGGTAAAGTGCGGGCGACCTCTACCTAACCTGTTGATTCTGTTGTGCTGTGTACTTCAATATTATTTCTGATTATGTGAATTACTTGTCTACAGGATGTGCTCTACACGGTCTGCAATAACTGCGGCCCTGTCCAGAGGATTGTCATCTTCCGGAAGAATGGTGTTCAGGCCATGGTGGAATATCCTTTGCCGCAAATTGTTTGTTGAAAATGTAGGTATTTTGTGAAACAGTTGCATGCTCTCTGGTAATCCTGGGTGAAACTAAAACTTCTTGAATTTTAAATTGACATACTGTCTCTACATACCATGTCAAGCCATCTGCATTCTGGAACATGTCATTTGTTTGTAGCACATACTGTATGTGATGATTGATAGACTATTTACCTGAATTCTTCATGTATATTTAATTATTAAATAATTAATTATTAGCACAAAGACTTGTAAACAAGGGCTTGTGCAATAAGCGCTGGAATTACCAGAACATGTTATGTCTGCGCGAGGTGCTGTTCTCAGAACTGTAGTCTGCATGTCCTTTCCTTGACTCCCAACACGTTTGATTCGGTGCAGAGTGCACAGAGGGCGAAGGCCTCCCTCAACGGGGCAGACATCTACTCTGGCTGCTGCACCCTGAAGATCGAATATGCCAAGGTAGAGGAACATGCACATCCATAGCGCTGAAGAGCTTCTAGTGTTCCATGAAATGGACTTAGAAAAATGCTTTGATGGAATTCATTTGTATATTCTCCCACAGCCAACTCGTCTCAATGTGTTCAAGAATGACCAGGACACTTGGGACTACACCAACCCCAACCTGAGTGGTCAAGGTAACGCATACAGCCATCTGTGGTCCTTGCTGACACTACCAGCACCCTTACTGCCACTGTGGGGGAGGGAAGGGGGGTTGGGTGGTAGACCTTCAAGGGTAATGCCACTGAGCACAGGAAGTGCTCTTTTAACCAGCTCAATATCCAACTCCTTCAAATGGTCGTTGGGCTGGGTTGGTATCTTTCTCACCAGCTGTAATATTGGTTTAGCGAATTAACTCTTGTCTTGGGCTCCATTTCAGTGGCATTATAACTGAAGTGATGATGCACTGTCCGTCGCACAGCTAGACACGCTAGGGATGAAAGGAGCAGCTGAATGGCCAGATATTCTTCACTTGAGACTAGTTATTGCTCAAGGCTTTTACTTGTACACCTATTTAGGAAAAATGCATGTAAAAAAGTGACCTCCTTAACCCAGTGCTATCAGATCTAATGGTAAGTGGGCACTATGGGTACCAAATCAAGGTCCCGTGAGTTCTTGCATGCATCTTTTCTAGTTTGGCGATGATTGACTTGCAACCGAAGCTTGGGAAAGTAATAAAACTACCCGATGAAGCGGTCATTTTTTTTGCTCATTCATTGTGAGGGAAGGAAGCATTCTAGAATGTTGCTTGTAAATCTCACCACTGAGCCATTCATGTCGTACATTCTTGTCTGAATATCTGCTTGGTGGCTTCTCAGCAGTGTCTGATACAGTGACATTATGCCTGTGTAAAAATATACTTATACATACTGAGTGATCTGTATTATTTTTGCCATGGCAACCAATCTCATGCAGTCCATGGATGCATCAAGTTGTAAGACTAGACAGCCTGAGCATAGATACCCACTTGAGTCTCTTGTGAAGCTGGGTCTATTGACAGCCAATTGCTAATTTCATTCCCAGTGCACTTGCCAATGTTTAGATCTGTTCATCTATACAGGCTACTTTAAGCATAGACTATACTGCAAAACAAAAGCCAGTCTAGCTTCTCGCCGGAACACCTTGGAGCAGCACATTTCCATATATGCATCGGAGACACATTGTTGCCATCAACACTACTCTCAACACCACCTCAACCTCACCGCTCCTACGTCAATAAGGACACATCCACTTGCAACCGCATAGCTCCAAAGCCACGAAGACATCCCCTATACCTTTTCTATGGCATGACACATTTTCCATGGGGGGTTTGGTTGCTAGTACATTGGCACTAAGCTGTGCTTTCCACACCCTTCCAGTTTTGAGACCCCAGCAAGACATGCCTGACACATTGAAACACGCCATCACCCAGATCTCACCTGCGAGTCATCACCTGATACACATCCACAGGAGACCCACCTTATAAAGACAACATCCAGAGACCCGTAGTGACGAGCATGCTCACACAAACACAAAACAGATGAACCATACTGATACAAACCAGTTGCTCAAGACTACACAGCACCTGTCCTGTTCTCTGTACCTGCCTGTCTTTGGTGGTGCAGGTGGTTTTGCTCTCTTGTGCCCTGCTCCTGGTGTTTAACATATCAAACACTACTCAAAACCCTCCACCCCTGTTGCCGCACTGACTCCATAGATGATTCGCACCGTCACTGTCAGGCTGTAGCCAGTCACATGGGAAGGAATACAACAGACAACTGATGAAGACACTACAAACATGAACAAGCATACGCACATTCAGACAGGCCATATTTTTCTCCCCATATATGCATACCTCATGGATTCGGGTGTTCCGTTTTGCCTCTTCTCCCCCCCCCCCCTCCTTTCCTCCCTCTACTGTTCTTGCAACATGCATCCCTGTCTAGTTTCTCCATCTTTTTCTGAATGCAGCTCTTTTGTGGAAATTTGACCTTTTTTAGTACCTGTGTAACACCTTCCATGTGACGCAGGTCTGGAAATTTGCGCCTAATGAGGACCAGGTCTGAAATGTGCCAAATTGCTGCTTTACGGCCTGCCATTGGCGTGTGTTCGATAAGACACTTGGAGAGTGGACCACCAACCACAATGGAAATTGCCACAAAAAAAGGGGCAGAAATGCGACTAAGGTGGAAATGTTCATCCAAAGAAGAGTGGAGTGAAAGGATGAAATGAACACGGAGAGAAGTAATGGACCCACTGCCAAATAACAGCCTGTGTCTCCAGCCTCAATCTTTGTCCCCCAATATATCCATGCTGTAAGTAAACTGATCCCCAGTTTGTTACACAACACATGTTCCATTTCTTACACTCGGGATGTCTTCAAAAATATATTGATATTGTCGTCCTTGAAGGTATTTTTGTTATTTTTCTGTCTTTATATGGTGTTCCACTCCCCCTGTTCTCAGTGACACCATATTTCCCCTTGGAGGGGACTTGTGCTTTCCCTGTGGGCATTTTGTCTTCTGTTGAATAACTTGTCTGAATAAAGCTGGTGTTTGGGTGGCTCTCCACTAGCATTTTAATTTTTCGAGACTTGTAGGTAGAATTGAAATGTGACGTATTTGTATATCCTAGTTACGGTATGGAGATAATGGACTGAATGTATTAAAATAGTAGAATGTTGAAACGGTCTGATTTTAAGTGCACCAGTGATGCTTTTCTGAATTTTTATCAACTATCCATGTGGGTGAATGTGTTCAATCTGGCCTGAATTTAATGTGTATGAGATGTGTACCTGTACAGATGCAGAAGCTGATGGCAATGGGAGCAATGCTGGAGGTGTGTTTGCAGATTTCTGTTGGCTTCATTCTCACCCACCTCGTTCTCCCTTATACCATGTGCTAAAACGTTTAAAATTGAGGATTTATCTAGAGTTCAGGATTGTTTACATGTTAGCATTTGTTAATTCATTCTGAGCTGTAGTAATAAGTTTGTTGCTTTAAAATTCATTTTGTCATAGAAACTGTCCAACCTTTGGCATCAAAATGCTATGACTGAAGCAGCAGTAGATATGCTATGGAGATGTTTTTGTTCAGTGGTTAGTGTGCTTTCTCTAGATGTGGAGGTCGTCTTGTGTGCTCTCCTTAATTCTAATTGAACATCCGCTACTGCGCTGCGTTATCCTGTTTCCTTCCAAATGATCTATCGCTCTTCCTCCCCTCTTTTTCCTTCCTCTGCCTCCTGCCTTCATCACCTCTCAGAAGATGGGAGTGCCAACCCCAACAAGCGTGTGAGAGCGCCGGCTCTGCTGGGAGACCACCCTCCAGAGTACGGTAAGGCTTTAGGCCCAGGGGGGGTCGCACACGGGCTGGCCCTTTTTGTAGTGCTCTCCTCACCCAAAATTCACCTGCAACGTGCAGGTGGTAGGTCAAAATGTATGACTAAAAATGGGTACCCCACAGTGGCAGCGAAGTGGTGTGGTACATTTTCTTAGCTCACCTAATGGAATGTGCCAACCTTTAATCAAAACCAAATGTTTTCGTCATGGTGAAATTGACCACTTCTTTGGCATGTCTACCCTTTATCCCTATCAAGCCATGTTTCCTGTTTGAGCCTGTGGTCCCTTGTGTTCCCAGCTGGTGGTTACCATGGATATGATGAAAGCGGTTATGGTGCCCCGCCCCCCCCACACTACAGCGAGGGCCGTCGCATGGGTCCTCCCATGAGGGGGCGAGGGGGGGCACACAGCTACGGTGGGGGACCTGGCTACGGCCCTCCCCCTCCACCCCCTGGCGAGTACAGTGCCCACGCAGACTCTCCTGTAGTCATGGTCTACGGTCTGGAGCCTGCCAAGATGAATGCAGATAAGGTGTTCAACGTTTTCTGTCTCTATGGCAATGTGGAGCGGGTAAGTGTGGAGGGAAAGGGGGCAAGCCATATCTGTTATTTCCACAAGAGCCTGCTGGTATTGAGTGACTCCATATATCTGGTCCCCTACCTCAGGTGAAGTTTATGAAGAGTAAGCCAGGAGCAGCCATGGTGGAGATGGGAGACTGTTACGCTGTGGATCGGGCCATCACTCACCTCAACAACAACTTCCTGTTTGGACAGAAGCTCAACGTCTGGTAAGATGTATATCTGAAATGCCTGTTCATTCAGTGCCTTGTCATGTAAAGATGGTGCTTAATCGTATTCGCTGCCTCTTGCCATAACAAGTGACTGTTCTGTGAGGCTTGTACAAGTTCTGTCTCGTGTTCTTTTCCCTTTGTAGTGTGTCTAAGCAGCAGGCCATCATGCCCGGTCAGTCTTACGAGCTGGAGGACGGCAGCACCAGCTTTAAGGATTTCCACGGCTCCCGCAACAACCGCTTCACCTCCCCAGAACAGGCTGCCAAGAACCGCATTCAGCACCCCAGCAGCGTCCTGCACTTCTTCAACGCCCAGCCAGACTCGTCTGTAGAGATTTTCACTCAGGTGAGTCCCAAAGCATGCTGATGAACCATTGTATGTAGGGAGCAGTGAAATAAAGACCCAATGTGCCTACAAAACCAATCAATTGACCGCTGCCTTGTTGTTTTCAGATCTGTGAAGAGGTTTCTGTCAAAGTCCCTGCAAACATCAAACTTTTCACAGGAAAGAGTAAGTGTACATTTTAATGTAATTTTGAAACCACATACTATTTGGTATGCACGACAGTGGTGCTAAACTGACTTGGGCTGTCTTATTAGGTGCAGGTCCAGGTGAACGCAGCTCTTCAGGGCTGTTGGAGTGGGAGTCGATCAACGACGCCATGGAGGCCTTGTCCATGATAAACCACTACCAGATGAAGAACGCAAGTAAGTGTTTAAGCACTAAGCCTATATATAAAGTAATTTCACTGTTTACTCAAATGGTGTAGGTTGGTGATTGCTGTTTTCTAATAGCTTCCGTCTTTGTCTCTTCAGCTGGGCCGTACCCATACACCCTCAAGCTGTGCTTTTCCACCGCTCAGCATGCAACCTAAACAGCCACCACAATCATGGACAATGTTCCACATCAAACCATCGTCCCAACAGTCTTCACCCCTATTTTGACCATGTCTGTTTTAGGCAGTTAATGAGTTTGTCCGCAGTCATATCGGTTTGTCCTTGATATTGAGCTCATAAAAGCGAGTTGTGTGAACTGGTAAAGTAGGTTGTTTTTATTCCTGATGGATGAAATATGTAAAGGCTTTTGTATAAGTATTGTTTTGCATATTTTATTACTCCGTGTGTTTGTTGTTGTATCTCTTCCTGCTCAGTACCATGCCTCTACAAGTCTGTATTTTGAGGAAGGAGTGTTTTATTTGGTTGGAAAACATCAATTTCAAGAAATGTATCTTTTGAGAGCCCTCAATAAAGGAACTTTATTCCAGATTGCCAGTTAACAATTTGGTTGTTCAATTATACTACTAAACTATTGTAAGAATTCTAACGTTATCCTGTATTTGTTCTGTTAAATTATTTCCCCCATAATTGGATAGAAACGCTAATCAATCCTGCCCCATTGAATGCTTTTTTTTAAAGCCTTCTCCATCCCGTAACTCAAATGTTACGGCGCTTAGAATAATGGAACAGATATTGAGATTGTCGTATTTACAGCATGGGTTTTTTGTTCACAGTAATAGTGAACACCGCTGTCTGCTTTTCTGTATATTTTTTTGCATTAGGCTAGCTGTGAACAACAATACTTGACAGCCAGTTAGCTGCCGTACTACAACTGACAAGTAACGTTAGACCGACTGCGCCTTTCGTTTGTTTCCTTACACTCGTTGATTTAGTCAAATGGCAATACCATTATTTAACCGATCAGCGCTCATGAAAAGTAAGTGTACAGGATTGAGTGTAAAATGCATGGGGTTGTCCGCTCTAAAACGTCGCTAACTTTAGCTAAATGTATGTTTTGTGCACAGGTCGCCAATTAGCAAGACTCGTCACCTGACATCAAAGTCATTGGCAACACAATTATTGGAGATCGGGACCAGATTCTCTAGCTAGCTACTGTAGTTAACTAATTTGGCTATAGATTATTACTTAGATGTCAACACTTGGCTAAATTGCTAGCTAATACTAAACTGTGTTTGGTTAGCGTCTTGGCTAAGTAGGTGAAAGTTGAATACCATGCAACACTATTCTGTATAGGGGTGGATAGCAAGGTGGTTAAGCAGGTCTTAGGTCAAAAACAGTGCAAATAACTATTACTTGAACTATGTTGCTCTAATTCAATTAATCTTTCTTAGAATACAAATGAAATACAATCAACCCTGTTCCCTACCTTTCATTTGGGTGCTGATCATCAGACAGGAGTCTGTGGCTACCAATGCCTTCCTCTTGCAGGAACTGCTGACATACTCCAGCCACGTGAGGTCTAGCATTGTCTTGCATTAGGAGGAACCCAGGCCCAACCGCACCAGCATATGGTCTCACAAGGGGTCTGAGGATCATCTCGGTACCTAATGGCAGTCAGGCTGCCTCTGGCGAGCACATGGAGGGCAGTGCGGCCCCCCAAAGAAATGCCACCCCACACCATGACTGACCCACTGCCAAACCAGTCATGCTGGAGGATATGTTGCAGGCAGTAGAACGTTCTCCACGGCGTCTCCAGACTGTCAGGTCTGTCACATGTGCTCAGTGTGAACCTGCTTTCATCTGTGAAGAGCGCAGGGTGCCAGTGGCAAATTTGCCAATCTTGGTGTTCTCTGGCAAATGCCAAACGTCCTGCACGGTGTTGGGCTGTAAGCACAACCCCCACCTGTGGACGTCGGGCCCTCATACCACCCTCATGGAGTCTTTCTGACCGTTTGAGCAGACAAATGCACATTTGTGGCCTGCTGGAGGTAATTTTGCAGGGCTCTGGCAGTGCTCCTCCTGCTCCTCCTTGCACAAAGGTGGAGGTAGCGGTCCTGCTACTGGGTTGTTGCCCTCCTACGGCCTCCTTCACGTCTCCTGATGCACTGGCCTGTCTCCTGGTAGCGCCTCCATACTCTGGACACTACGCTGACAGACACAGCAAACCTTCTTGCCACAGCTCGCATTGATGTGCCATCCTGGATGAGCTGCACTACCTGAGCCACTTGTGTGGGTTGTAGACTCCGTCTCATGCTACCACTAAAGTGAAAGCACCGCCAGCATTCAAAAGTGACCAAAACATCAACCAGGAAGCATAGGAACTGAGAAGTGGAGAAGCATGTGAAATGTATTGTCAATCAGTGTTGCTTCCTAAGTGGATAGTTTGATTTCACAGAAGTGTGATTGACTTGGTGTTACATTGTGTTGTTTAAGTGTTCCCTTTATTTTTTTGAGCAGTGTATATATTTCGGATTATGACTGCGTGTAGGCGTTGACTTCACGGACATGGCCAGTGAAGTCTTACAGCCTGAGGGGGACGACATGGCCAGGACTTCCTGGAACATGTGACGCATCATCGCCATGTACCAGGAAACCTTCACCCTCATTGAGAAGGTCAATATGAACTCGTGAAATACTTACTCATGTACAATATGTTAGGGATTGATGGTGGACAAGTAGGTAAATGCATTCTCTCTCTTTTCCACCATCCCCTTTCTTGTAGTGTCCAAAGCCTGTGGTTGTGTGGCAGTGCAGGGAGCTTGTGTTGGAGGTGAGCTTTGGGGGTGTATTACTGATTTGCTTGTGACCGTGAAGTCTTGCAAAAGCTTTCATATATTATTCACTCTTTCCAAATGCGATTCTCTTCTCTCGTGAAGGTGTTCTGCAATAAAACTGTAACGGCTTGTCCTGCTATAACGTGTGTTCCGTTAGGAGTGGATCTGATCACATCTGATCTCTCAGGATGCCTGGTTTCAGGTGAAGGTAAGTGGTCTTAAATATCCCCAATGATCAACTCCATGAGGACCGGGGGACATCTAAAGGCCTGTACAGACTGTACGTCGGATGCAGCCTTTTACGATTATTACGTCGCACTGCGATGTAACCAAATGAAAGTCTTTGTATCAAACTGGCCAGATTGAACAATTTGCTTCAGTTCTGTCTTCATTCTGCGATTGGCATGCGAGGCTATGTCAGCCGACATCAACTGCAGCTGTGTATTTAAGCTGCACATGTGCATGCAGCGCAAGCCTAACTATGCTTATGTGCAGAAAACTTAAAGTAGCTGTCTTAGAAATAGTTTTCACATACAAACTTTATATGACCGAACTCTGAATCAAATACGCTTCCCCAAAATAACAATGTCACTGTGGTAGAATGTTTATTTTGATTGCCGATTTTGAGCATTTATCAAAATCCCATCAGGTAACCTGATTTCAAATGTCATGTAAACCAGATTATTAGGGAAATTGCTCTTCTTGCACAGCATGTAAATGTTTACATCAAACTATTATATTAATCTGGCTATGCACTCGTATTATTGGGTGCACACTCAGTGTTCCTATTGGTCAATCACCACGATCGGCTCGTAACATCAGCCACACTACATGATAAAGGCAAAACAAATCTGACACTGCCAGAACTTTGTCGGACCGCACCAGTGGATGCTGCTGAGGGGAGGACGGCTCATAATGGCCGGAATGAGGTGAACGGAATAGTATCAAACATGTTTTCGTGTGTTTGATTCCATTCACTCCATTTCAGCCATTATTTTGAGCAGTCCTCCCCTCAGCAGCCTCCGCTGGACCGCACGTAGTGGTACTTAATCAGCAGACCTAGACCCTGCCACACCGAACGAGCCGAGACGTTCAACAATCGTTTACGACCTAAGAATTTGCCCATGACGTGGACAGTTTGTCTGGGACTGCAAAATCGCTGCATAAAATGGCTAAAATCGCACCGTCTACAATGGCCCACACTGGTAGCTGCTTTCATGTGTTTTCTGTAGCAGCCCCCAGGGGGACTCTCATAGTAAAGGATAGGCAGATTAATGAGAAATGTACATGTGCATTCTGCATTGTATCTCTGAGTGATGTGAAAGGTCTGCCTCTCTTACAGGAAGTGGATATTGGCCTAGCAGCTGACGTTGGCACTCTGCAGCGCCTACCTAAAGTCAATGGGAGCCGCAGGTAAGAGCAAGCATTTGATATGCTTTCATTACAACTCAATGCTGCGTGGTAGTCCCTTAGCTTGCATACATACACCCAGGAACACTTGAGTGCTGCCAAGTATTGTATAATCTTCCTGCCTCTCCAGCCTGGTGAATGAGTTGGCTCTGACAGTGAAGAAGATGTACGCTGATGAGGCCAAGGAAAGTGGATTAGTCAGGTATGGATACAGCGGGCGTGTATTTGTTGCGTATGCGTGTTGGTTTTGTGTATTCATACACTCTTTCCCTGTGTAGCTGCGTATTTCCGGACAAGCAGGCGATGATGGCTGGAGCTCTGGAGATGGCAGGGGAGATAGCAGGCCGCAGCCCTGTGGCTGTCCAGGGAACCAAGGTCAACCTGATCTACTCCAGAGACCACAGTGTGGCAGAGGGCCTGAACTACATGGTGAGGCTCAATTACTACAAGGATGCTCACAACACCACACACATCAGCGTGGCAACAACACAGGCTAACAAAGACACAAACCCATATAACCATGGGTCTCTTAAACAAGTGTGGTTTTCTGATAAGGTGGGTGGGTAATTGTATCCTACCAGGGGGCATATTTTATAAAGTAGATATCATTGGAAGACCAAAATCTGACATGTAAAAAATAAATTTAAAAAAAATAAAAAATGGAATGAATTATTCACTGAAACAAGAGTTCAGTCTCTCTTTCCTTCGGTCTTCAGGCAACGTGGAACATGAGCATGCTGCAGACGGAGGATGTCATGAAGTCAACTGAGGCCTCCATGGAGAAGAAGAGTCCAAAAAACAATAACTTTCTCCAGGCTCTGAAGCTGAGCTGCAGAAAGAGGCCGGAGTTCAACTTTTCTTAGCCGATGGAAAGTCAGGGGGCGAAGGGGAATGGATGGAGGGGTGGTGTAGAACGTTAAATTAAAGGAATTCCTTTATCTACTTAACCAGAGTCAAATGAACTAGTGTTACCATTGTTATGTCTCTGCGTCCAGTATACTGGAAGTTAGATGTAGTTTGGGGCGTTTGATAAAGGGGCATTGCCAAAATGATCAACTATCAATTTATAAACAAATTTAAAAATGATCTCTTTTGCCTCCTGACTGCATATGTTTGTGTGTTGGTGCCTTTTTGTCTGTATGAATCACCCAAAGCAGAGCTGTCTGTAAAGATGTGTTATTGTCCTCTCTTGCTGGCTCTGCATGCAGGATTCAGGTTGGATACTCTACCAACCACCCTCACACTATTGTAAATGTACATAAATGATTGCATCATAAAAATATAAATTAACTGAGCCAATGTGCCCTGTTTCTACATGTTAAGTGTTTGTGCTGAGTTTTAGGCATTGAGCATACAATTCAAAACCTAAATATGAAACTTAAGCATCATTCACCAAGCAAATGCTCATAGCGTCGCGTTCCAGTTTGGACCACTGCCACGGTTGGAGGAGATATGCCTATTGCCCAGACTCACTTGCCGCGTCTTCATTACGCTCAATTGCCAACTTGTTGACTATAAATACGCACAGTGGGCATCAGGGGAGCCCTGGGGTGGGTGGATTAAAAACTTTGGTCACGCCTTAAAAGCAGAAATTCTCCTTGCATTGAGACGGCAAGGTGGTCTGACCATAGTGTAGACCTATATCAGTAGGTCAGAGGTCGTAGTTGGAGGCCTGAAGATGCTTTTGTCTCCCAGCCGTTGTATCATCCTTCTTCTCCTTATCAACTCCGTCTATTCTGGTACGTTAACGATCCATAATGACCTGAGCATTTAACAAAACAAAAAAACTTAAATTATCAGATTCATAAGATGGCAAAGTGGGGTAGGTTGAGGAACCTTTGTTTCTAGGAAACTACACAAAATTAATAATTTAAACAAATATTTAGGAAGATGTCATTTCATGAAGAAACCACATGGAACAAGTGGTAAGCAAGTTGGGTTTAAAAAACCTTTTTTCACCAAGTTAAAGTATTGTGTTAGAGGTTTCATGATGCTTGTATTGAAACAAAAGTCGATCATTTTAAGATTGTTTATACATCAGTTGTGGTCTCTTAAAGCTTCAATATTAGGTCCTAAACTTAGCATGAAAGTGCATCCTTGTATCTCTATGGGCTCATATAATATACACTTTGGTCAAATATAATTTTTATGTATAGGCCTATAGTTTTAAATATTGAGGTGAATCCATAAAATTGTGTTCAGAGGAACGAAATTGGCTGATGTATAGGCTATAATTAGATAATTATGCAAAATGCTAATTAGAAATGGAGCCGCTTCTATATCTGGAAAAGTTGATTCTGTTCCTGACTACATGTTTTATTATTACTTTAAGTATGTATTGAATTATAATAACATGAAAATAAAATAAACATGGGATTGGCTGTCGAATATGAATTAGATCGATAAGAGGGTGGCAGAGGAGAGGATTATACCTAATGAGCAAAATCGGACGGGGCCATGTTCTTGTTTTTTAAATGTACGGATAGCCAGGGGTAGACTCCAACACTGAGACATTATTTACAAAAGATGCATTTGTGTTTAGTGAGTCCGTCAGGTCATAGACAGTACTGATGACCACGTGTTCTCTTGATAAGTGCGTGAATTTCACACTTTTCCTGTCCTGCTAAGCATTCAAAATGTAATGAGTTATTTGGGTTGTCAGGGAAAATGTATGGAGTAAAAAGTACAGTATTTTCTTTGGGAATGTAGTGAAGTAAAAGGAAAGTTGTCAAAAAATATAAATAGTAAAGTATAGACACCCCCAAAAACTACTTAAGTAGTACTTTAAAGTATTTTTACTTAAGTACTTTACACCACTGCAAAAGACGAGAGGGACGCAGGACGGGCAAAGATAGAGATAATACGATTAGATCAATCGTTTGTAGTTGCGCGTAAAGACGCATATAGAGCTAGATTACGCGCGTAGTTGTTGGTCAAACCACGAGAGCCTCCTGAGACTTGAAAATCAGAATGTGCACATATTCCACTCCATAACAATTACTACAATTATCTTTCACATTTCGTTCTACAAAAATTGCTGTCCCAACGTGTCACGGATCTTTTTACGATTGGATACAATTTTGGATTAATTCCGATGGCCTCAGCACATCGCTTTTGCTTAATATAAGAAATTTGAAATGATTTATACTTTTACTTTTGATATTTAAGTATATTTGAGCAATTAAATGTACTTTTGATACTTAAGTATATTTTAACAATTAAATTGACTTTTGATACTTAAGTATATTTAAAACCAAATGCTTTTAAACTTTTACTCAAGTAGTATTTTACTGGGTGACTTTTACTTGAGTAAATTTCTATTAAGGTATCTAAACTTGACTCAAGTATGACAATTGGGTACTTTTTCCACCACTGGTCTTTTTATATGTCATATCACATTTTATATTTCATAGGACGAGTTCTGAGGAAGATTAAGGAGCGCGTGCGTAAAATTCAGTATGAAAAAGCGAAGAAGAATGTGCTGATGAGCGCAGTCAACGGGCATAAACCCATATGCGAAGTGAGAGACGGGAAAATCCACCAACCCCTGGACCACTTCGACAGTCAAAACGATGAAACCTTTCCTCAGGTGACCCACCATCGAAACATGCACCGACAGTGAGGTCCAAAAGTATTTGTACAGTGACATATTTTTAGTTGTTTTGGCTCTGTTCTCCAGCACTTTTGATTTGAAATGGTACAAAGACTATGAGGTCAACATGCAGACTGTCAGCTTTCATTTGAGGGTATTTTCATCCATAGGGTGACACCACTTTTTGTACATAGCCCCCCCCCATTTTAGGGAACCAAAAGTATTAGGACACATTCACTTTTATGTGTATTTAAATATTCAAAAGTGTAGTATTTGGTGTCATTCCTAGCATGCAATGACTACAGCCTGTAACTAGAAACTTGTTGAATGCATTTGCAGTTTGTTTCGTTGTTCTCTTATTCTCTCGCTTCCTCTCCCTTTCTCTCACACTCCCCCCCCCCTCTCTCAGAGGTTTTTAGTGAATGAAGCCTATTGGGAGCGTCCTCATGGCCCAGTGTTCCTGTTCATTGGAGGGGAGGGCCCCATCTCTGAATTCGATGTGCTAGCAGGTAAACACAAATCTCCCCTGTCACGCTCTTAAAAGAAAGTGGAAATGCATTGACACGATAAGTTAGGCTTACATAGGTGTTATGAATATGATACTTGTATTTAGTTACAAGTCAATGCCTGTTCTTTTGGTTTTTGTCTTGTTGATACCTCTACCAACTCTTAACCTCCCTCTTTTTCTCCCCTGCTCTTGCTTTGTGTGTATCTGTAGGCCACCATGTGGACATGGCTGAGGAGCACGGGGCCCTGCTTGTGGCCCTGGAGCATCGTTTCTACGGCGAGAGCATCAACAAAGACGGCCTGGAGACTGAGAACCTGGGAGACCTGTCCAGCCAGCAGGCGTGAGTACTGGTGGGAGGAGGGAGTCAATGTGATGACGTTGAATCAATGTGGAAAACTGATTGGATTTGCAAAAAGTCCTCAATGTGAGGTCATTTTGCATTTCTTTTTCACCCACCTTTGAACCTAAATCCAATGAATTTTGGGGGGATTTCATGTTGAATTCACATTAGTTGACAACTCAACCAAATGTCAATGCTGAGCGCTTTTGAGTGTGCTTGAATTGGGAAGAGATTAAATTTCATTTTCTCTGCCATCCCTTGGTTTCCAGTCTCGCCGACATCGCAGAATTCCATCTATACATCAGCGATCGCTTTGACCTCTCCGACAAAAATACCTGGATCAGCTTCGGAGGTTCCTATGCTGGGGCCTTGTCTGCCTGGCTCAGGGGAAAGGTCTTTATTTATACTTAGGACTGGACAGCAGTGTTACATGGTAATAATAGTAAATAATGTTCTCTGTTCCTGCTCTTCCAGTTCCCCCACCTGGTCTACGGTGCTGTGGCCTCCTCCGCTCCTGTCAAAGCCAAACTGGACTATTCCGCCTTCAACAAAGTAAAGATCTCATCATTAGTACTACTTGTAGTAGTAGTATTGGTACCAGTAGTAATAATAGTAATAGTAGTAGTAGTAGACATACTAGTAACTGTTAATAGCATGGCAGATGTGATGTTCAGCTGTACAGACAAACGGTTTGAAACAAACCGTGGTGTTGCTCTCTTCTAGGTGGTGGGTCTAAGTCTTGCAGACGAGGACGTTGGAGGTTCAGATAAGGTGTGAGAACATTTACAGTAGATGTGGGCGCTTGAAATCATGTGTTGGAGTGTCTGACTGTATGAGTCTTCTGCTGTGTGATTTGACTCTCTCTGTCTCCTTGTTACTGTCTCTCTCTCTCTCTCCGCTGTCTCTCCACCGCCCTCTTTCTCGCTCTCTCCTTCAGTGTGTGGGGGATATCTGGGAGGCCTTTGCTGCCGTGGAGGCCGCCCTGTTTGCGGGGAACGCCACTGAGGTTGGGAAGGACTTTGGGTGCTGTGAGACTCCTGAGGATCTGGAGGACCAGATTGAGCTGATGCAGAGCCTGGCTGACATCGTCATGGGAACTGTGGCGTACAACGAGGAGGGGGGCATCCTGACTATTGAGGAGCTCTGTGACATCATGACCAATGAGACAGAGACCTTCGATTCGGAGACTGAGGCCTACGACCGGCTGATCAAACTGGTGCAGGTACACACACACACACACACACACACACACACACACACACACACACACACACACACACACACACACACACACACACACACACACACACACACACACACACACACACACACACACACACACACACACACACACACACACACACACACACACACACACACACACAGCCCCCCCCCCACACACACAGCCCCACAGTGACAATTCTTTGATTAACCAGCAGAGGGCTGTATTGAGCTACAGTTGTGCATCCCCACGCCTTGACTGATGCAGAACAGTCAGAACACTGTTACTGTGTTTGTGTGCATGCATATTTATGTGTGTGCGTTTATTAGATAGACCGTGCCACTGGCGAAGAGCCCTGTCTGGATGCGTCCCACAAGCAGACCATCAAGGACTTGAGTGACACCAATCTGGACTCTGCCTACAATGGAGAGAGACAGTGGTACTACCAGACCTGCACCGAGTTCGGCTTCTGTGAGTAACACTCCACCACACAACACCGTCAGTCCTAGAGGAGAAACAGTGAGGTCTGAAATTATTCATGCCTTTTGATAAAGAGGAACAATAATGACCACATAAAATAAATAATTCAGTATATTGTATGCAAAAAAAAGGGAAATTATATTATTTTATACGAAATCAATTGCTCAAGAGAAAGAGATTTTGTTTACCAAGTAATGCATTTTTTTCTCTAGAAGATAGGGGTCTAAATGATTCACACCCCTAAAAATTCTTATAAATAAACTAGTCAAATGTTTAGTATTTGGTCGCATATCCCTAGCTCGCAGTGCCTACATCAAGCTTGTGACTCTACAAACTTGTTGGATGTATTTTCAGTTCGTTCTGGTTGTTTCAGATTATTTTGTGCCCTATAGAAATGAATGGTAAATAATATATTGTGTCATTTTGGAGTCACTTTATTATAAATAAGCATAGATAATAAGAATATTTCTAAACACATCTACAGTAATGTGGATGCTACCATGATTAGGGATCATTCTGAATGAATCGTGAATAATGATGATTGAGAACGTTACAGAGGGTCAAAGATCATACCCCCAAGTCATGCTAACCTCCCCTGTTATTGGGAGCATCCACATTACTGTAGAAGCATTTCGCTACACTCGCATTAACATCTGCTAACCATGTGTATGTGACCAATAAAATATGATTTGATATGGGACCAAATACTATTAGTGTAAAATAATATAATTTCCCCATATTTTTTGTAGCATATCTCAGTATTTGAATAATCTATTGCTCACCTTTATCAAGGATGTCAATCATTTTGAACCCCACTACATTTACCAAGCTCAAGTCCTCTAGTATAACCGAGGTAGATGCTTCAGTCAGGGAGTTGACTGCTCACGCCCACTGGAGGGTAAAGAAAAACAGGTCCAGAGTTCATTTCCCCCTAAAGCATCACCTTCATAAGCCCAGTGCATTAACACCAGCTGTACAAAGCTCCCACTCTTTAGTACCGTATCACTCATTATAGGATCGGTTTTACTATATGCCCATAGCCACTCAGCTGTATCTTACATTACAGAAATACAACTACTGATCATCATTCAATAGGAATTCATTGTATTTCTATGGCTTACCTCATCATTGTTTGGTTGTGACAGTCCAGACGTGTGAGGACGCCAGCTGTCCCTTCTCCCGCATGCTGACCCTGCAGGCTCAGACCGACCTGTGTCCTGAGGTGTTCAACATCCCCCAGCACAGTCTGCCCGGACACATCGCCTTCACCAACAAGTACTATGGAGGAGACCACCCCGACACCGACAGGGTGCTCTATGTCAACGGTGAGCAGAGACTTCACAGATAGATAGAGTAGATAGGCGATGCCTAGTCAGCTGCACAACTGAATGAATTCAGCTGAAATGTTTCTTCAGTATTTAAACCCAACCCCTCTGAATCAGAGAGGTGCGGGGGGGGGCATCAATGGAACGGGATCAAAAACATCAAGCATATGGAAGCAACAATGAGCCCACCCTCCTATAGCTCCTCCCACCAACCTCCTCTGTGTGACAGTCAGTATATGACCTGTCCTTCTGGTCTGTGACCTGTGACCTCTGTCAGGTGACATTGACCCCTGGCACGAGCTCAGCGTCCTGGAAGAGGACTTGGACAAGGAGGACAAAGACATGACCATCCTCATCGAGGGCACCGCCCACTGTGCCGACATGAACCCCGATGGCGTCGCAGACCGCCCCGCCCTGAAACAGGCACGCAAGGTACGGCACACGGCAGGCTAGACAACACTAAATTGATGTAACTGAGAGAGACACTGACTGTGAGCTTTGGCGGCACATGAAGAAAATGTATGCTTCAGAACTGTACAGTGTGTCTCAATTGAACACTTTGGGCCGGTTTCCCAAAAACAAAAAAGCATGGTCAATTGTCAATAGCTTTTTAGTCAAGGACTAATCTTAATCTGTGTCCAGGAAACTGCCCCATAGTCTATATTATTTGAAAACTTCTCTTCCCCTCATCCTGCTCTGTCTTTTGTCTCTGTTTGTCAGGCCATTGAGAGGAAGGTTGCCAAGTGGCTGAAGGAAGCTGCCTGGAAGCTTGTGGGCTGATGGACCCAACAGCAGGTCCCCTGATCATCTGACTGTCATGACCATCACTCAGCCCATCAAACTGATCTGACCTGGTTGTACTGCGGTGACCCCTCCTCCTCTTCCTGTAGCTCCGTGCTCATATTACACATGTACCATTACTATAACCACAACTATGGCCCCTACAGCAAATAATGTTATCTGTGTGTGTGTGCATGTGCTTGTTTGTGCGTGGCAAACTTTGGGCAGTGAATCACATGGTCCTGTTTCTTGAGCCCATCTCTTCATGTTTATTCCCATGATGATCACATGACCATTGGGTCAGGCCCTCTAAGGTTATTCTGGTGGTTTTTCTAGTGTTTTTCTTCAGTTTTATAGTGTGCTTGAATTCACTCCAGTATATAAGTTTCAGGGCAGATGTTTTGAGCCCCACATTTTTAGCTAAAAAATAATAATTTGTATTTGTATTTTTTGGACTTATTATTTTTTTTATTTTGGCATTAATACGTGTTATATATCAGTTTGCTAACAATATAAAAAATACATATAAATTATTGAGTTAATAAAGCAGCACACAAACATGGTCACTATTTTGTTTTCTTGAGTAAATGCAGGTGTTTCAGCCTAGCTCAGTGCTTTCTGTGGTGGTGTGGCAAGCCAGAATAAAATACAGAGCGTTGCGCTGCGATTGGCTCAGTGTTCTGTCACTCCTGAGGACACTGCGTTACTGCCTAGTCTAAGGGTAGACCTGACGTCATCATGATTGAACCTTTTTTTTCTGAGTTCCCAGGTTTCTTGAAAGCACCATAAATCCAGAGAATAGGAGACTGATGACAAAGTTTGATGACTAAATTTGCCCACGAAGGACCACAGCGCCACCTTCCTGTTCCAAGTGAGCACAACAAGATGAGTCCAAACATGTATTGTATGCTGCTGCATAAAGGATGTAATATGACAGGGAGATATGTTACTGTAGCTAAGAAAGTAATACTAAGTGTATGTTGTGTAGTAAGCTGTTAGTAGCCCATGTGCCTCACCCTAATCATTTGGTCTATTTTCACCTCTTAAGTTTACATACTGTTCTGACTTGGTGGTGCACATGTAGCCTATAACCTGTTTTTGAGAATATTGTAAGCGCTTCCATGTCTGCTTCTATGCCCCCTTTATTTATCCTATAATTCTGACTTGGTGTACACTGTAAAGGAGAATCCTGTAATTTTCTGGATTCTGTCGCTGTACATTTCAAAAGTGCAGATCAAATAGTTATATTTTTAAATGTAAATGGTTTAAATTGAACCTTTATTTAACTAGGCAAGTCAGTTAAGAACAAATTCTTAGTTACAATGACGGTCTACCCCTGCCAAACCTGGACAATGCTGGGACAATTGTGCGCTGCCCTATGGGACTCCCAGTCACGGCCAGAAGTCCTACAGCCTGGATTTGAACCAGGGACTGTAGTGACATCTCTTGTACTAAGATGCAGTGCCTTAGACCGCTGCGCCACTCGGGAGCCCGAATTTGACTACGTCCGTCCTATCTCACTCATTAATGTCTTAATCGAAATTACGGATTGCTTCTTATCCGCTTGTTGTCCCCTTATGGGGCGGCAGGTCGCCTAGTGGTTAGAGTGTTGGACTAGTAACCGAAAGGTTGCAAGATCGAATCCCCGAGCTGACAAGGTAAAAATCTGTCAAGGTAAAAATCTGTCGTTCTTCCCCTGAACAAGGCAGTTAACACACTGTTCCTAGGCCTTTATTGAAAATAAGAATTAGTTCTTAGCTGATTTGCCTAGTAAAATTTTTTACATGATCCCATAGTTTGTACATCTCAATTGTTAGTAGAAACCACATTTGTTTAAGCAAGTCAGCCATATCAGCTATGTTTTTTTAAAAGGCAGCAAATGAGACGGAATGAACTCTGCTGATAGCCAGGTGTAGCAGTGGTAAGGTGTAATTAACGTGTTGTTTAGTGTTGTGTAGTGGCTTTGCTCACATGCATTACTCATTTCATTTTTTAGCCCTACCATGATTTACATGCTAAAATCGCCACTGATAGGCAGTTTTAGTCCTTTGGGAAACACGTATAATGCAGTATTTAAGTTTTCTAGCTACATACCATTATAGCTAACCAGAGAGTCTCAGTATAAGATGACTTTAACATTATCTAGTGTTCAAAGGTTTACAGCCTGTGCACACAGGCATTTTCCTGTGTCTAGATTCAGTGAAGTTATCTCAGACAATGCATCATCTGAATGTATTCTGGATTGCTTTGTAGCTTGTGTTGATCTTTTCCAATCAAATCAAATATTTGTCACATGTGCCAAATACACAGGTTTAGACCTTATTGTGAAATGCTTACTTACCACCCCTTAACCGACAATGCAGTTCAAGAAATATAGGTCTTCTTCTCACAATATTTACTAAACAAACTAAAGTAAAAAAATAAAATTAAAAAAATAAAATGAACACAATAAAATAACATAACAATAATGAGGCTATACACAGGGGGTACCGGTACTGAGTCAATGTGCGGGTGTATGGGTTAGTCGAGGAAATTTGTAATGTGATAATAAACAGCGAGTGGCAGCAGTGTAAAAACAAAGGGGGGGGGGGTCTTATACATTTACATTTAAGTCATTTAGCAGACGCTCTTATCCAGAGCGACTTACAAATTGGTGCATTCACCTTATGACATCCAGTCATGCTTATGGCTTTGGGGTAGAAACTGTTAAGGAGCCTTTTGGTCCTAGACTTGGCGCTCCTGTACCACTTGCTGTGCGGTAGCAGAGAGAACAGTCTACAACTTGGGTGACTGGAGTCTTTGACCATTTTTTGAGCCTTCCTCTGACACCGCCTAGTATATAGGTCCTGGCTGTGAGCTTGGCCCAGTGCACACTACCGTCTGTAGCGCCTTACTGTCAGATGCTGAGCTGTTGCCATACCAGGCGGTGATGCAATTGGTCAGGATGCTCTCGATGGTGCAGCTGTATAACTTTTTGAGGATCTGGGGACCCATGACAAATCTTTTCAGTCTCCTGAGGGGGAAAAGGTGTTGTCATGCCCTCTTCAGGACTGTCTTGGTGTGTTTGGACCATAATAGTTTGTTGATGATGTGGACACCAAGGAACTTGAAACTCTCGACCTGCTCCACTTCAGCCTGTCGATGTTAATGGGGGCCTGTTCGGCCCTCCTTTTCCTATAGTCCACGATCAACTCCTTTGTCTTTCTCACATTTAGGGAGAGGTTGTTGTCCTGGCACCACACTGCCAGGTCTCTGACCTCCTCCCTATAGGCTGTCTCAACTTTGTCTGTGATCAGGCCTACCACTGTTGTGTCGTTAGCAAAGTTAATGATGGTGTTGGGGTCGTGCTTGGCCACGCAGTCGTGGGTGAACAGGGAGTACAGGAGGGGACTAAGCACACACCAATGAGGGGGCCCAGTGTTGAGGATCGGCGTGGTAGATGTGTTCTTGCCTACCCTTACCACCTAGGAGTTCATTTTGTTTAATCCTGTGAGCTTGAAAATGATCATCAGTTTGCTGATAATCTGGTGTCTGATTTCTGTGGATTGCGGGATTTTGTCTTTGACTAAAATTGATTTCATATTAATTTCAACCCAAAAACAGTTGTTAGCATTTTGTTCGTTAGTCCAGTTACTACAATCCCAGAAAAATGTGCATGTCAGCAGTCGAGATGGTGCGCTTCCAGTACAGAGCAAAAACTGTGGTGATTATAAATTCTATTCAAATGGCTAAATACTCTAAAATAGTTTTGAGTAAAATATCCCTTTTTTAATTGTTTTAATCTTCACTCTCAGCAGGGGGCGCTAAATGCCATACACATATACCCAGTCAATGGCAAATATCTAGCAAATAAAAACACTATTGTGTTTGAGTTGGTTTACATGCATGTTTGTGTGGTCTTCGTGAATACATTGACGTAAACAATGTGCCTGTATATGTTGAGATATTCAGCACCATGTGTGTCTTTGTGTGTGATTCATTATTTTGCACTGTGGGTGTGTGGGTATCTGATCTGTAAGTGTGTGGATCCTGTCATGTGTGCATCCAAAAGAGTGTGTGTATGTATGTATGTGTCATTTTTTGTCTACATCATTGTGTGTGTGTGTGTGTGTTACGAGAGAGGTGAGCAAGAGCCAGTTGTCCCAAGGCCATCTGTTTCCCTGTGGGGTGGAGGTGGTGGAGGGGTGGTGATGGTCCTGCTGCTCAGGCCTGCCCCTCGCTGATTGATGATCTCCACTCCCCCGGATTCGACCAGGTCACGACCTCCCACCACTGACCACCCTACAGAGAGAGCTCAAACACACACGCACCCATGCACGCAACTCCTATATTTGTTTATACACTACAGTTTATTTTCTAGTTTACCGGGACACACACACATAATAACACACACTCTCTCAAATGTATTATACTTCCATGCACACAGTACCCACCCACATGGACCCTCTCAATGTGAACACATGCAGTGTGGCTTTGATTCACTCACTCACACACACACACACACACACTCACACACACTCACTCACACACACACACACCATTTCCCTTGTGCTTGTCTCTCTGGTGGATGTTTGAATTATAGTTGTGTGGAATGATAAGGTCTTAATTACTTCATGGTTTGGAACTGCAGTGAGTACACACAGTGAGTACAGTACACACAGTGAGTACAGTTCACACAGTGAGTACAGTACACACAGTGAGTACAGTACACACAGTGAGTACAGTACACACAGTGAGTACAGTACATACAGTGAGTACAGTACATACAGTGAATACAGTACACACAGTGAGTACAGTACATACAGTGAGTACAGTACACACAGTGAGTACAGTACACACAGTGAGTACAGTTCACACAGTGAGTACAGTACACACAGTGAGTACATACAAGGACTATTTGGCATGCATATATTCTTATTCGAATGAAAGGCACACATATGTTATCCAACACTGGATCAGAGAGAGAGAGAAATTATCACGTATTTCCCACAGATCAGAGACCCACAAAGAATTTGAAAACATATCAAACATTGATAAACTCCTAGGCGAAATACTGCCCTGTGCAGTAAAGGACAAGAAAAGGACAATCAGGAGCACATTGTAAATACAACCTATCTGTTTATTTATCTGTTCAAACATAAACTACTTGCACATTGTTACGAGACTGTACATAGCCAATAATATAACATTTTAAATATATTATTTTAAAACTTTAGTGAGTAATTTTTACTAATGTTTCCCTTGTTTATTTCCCTTTGGTTTATTGTCTATTCCATTTGCTTTGGCAATGTAAAGAGAGAGAGAGAGACCAACCTTCTGAGATACTTGTACATATTAACATTACTATATCACATTTTATACATCTATAATAATATAGGCCTACACCAAACACTGTGCTTTTAGGCCTCTGACCAACAAACCCCATATCTGTTACGTTATGTATTTACTATGCACACCGACATACACACACAAACGCAATCAGCAAGCACTGACAGAGCGACAGGGAATGCTTTTTCTCTCTCTCCCCCTCTCTCATTCCCTCCCTCCTCTCCTGTCCACTCCCTCCCTCCTCTCCTGTCCTCTCCCTCCCCCTCTCCTGTCCTCTCCCTCCCTCCTCTCCTCTCCCTCCCTCCTCTCCTCTCCCTCCCTCCTCTCCTGTCCTCTCCCTCCCTCCCTCCTCTCCTGTCCTCTCCCTCCCTCTCTTCTGTCCTCTCCCTCTCCCTCTCCTGTCCTCTCCCTCCCCCTCTCCTGTCCCCTCCCTCCTCTCCTGTCCCCTCCCTCCCTCCTCTCCTGTCCTCTCCCTCCCTCTCTTCTGTCCTCTCTCTCCCCCTCACCTGTCCTCTCCCTCCCCCTCACCTGTCCTCTCCCTCCCCCTCTCCTGTCCTCTCCCTCCCCCTCTCCTGTCCTGTCCTCTCCCTCCCTCCTCTCCTCTCCCTCCCTCCTGACCTGTCCTCTCCCTCCCCCTCACCTGTCCTCTCCCGCCCCCTCGCCTGTCCTCTCCCTCCCCTTCGCCTGTTCTCTCCCTCCCCCTCGCCTGTTCTCTCCCTCCCCCTCGCCTGTCCTCTCCCCCCCCGCTCGCCTGTTCTCTTGATCAATGAGTAAGTTCCAAAGCCACTACTATTAATCAGAGCCTATCGGCTATCTGTCTCCCACAACAACCAATCACAGCAGCCCGACAGCTGGCCCATGACAAATGGAGCTGGGGGAGGGGGGGGGGGGGGCACTTTATCTGATCTTAGTCAGGTCACAGCACATCTGCGCTTACAGTTGATTCAAGATGATGATTGAAAAAGCACACAATAATATACACACAAGTGCATAGACAAGTGCACGCTCAGCCACCTTTAAGAGCGCGCACAACCACACACATGCACACGCAGGCATGCACGCAATTGGACACAAACAAAGGGACACAGCACGCACATTAACTCACATACATTTGGTGCTGCATAAAAGAACATCCGTGTATGTAGCCGTAAAGGGACGTTTGCTAGTTTGCATTCCACTGCATCCTCTAGTGCTGTACTTGAAAAATGAATCTGTCACTTGAGGAAGAACTGATCAATGATTCCATGTTCAGCTTGTCTATTGTTAGGGGTAAACAAACCATGTTCTGTTTCCATGCTGACAGTTCTGAAAACATTCTCAAACAAACACAGATAGACAGCCCCCCCCCCCACACACACACACATATATACAAATGTATACACACACACACACTCCCTTCTTGGCCTATGGGCTCCCTAATGCACAGGAGGGCCAATGAGGAGAGCACTCTCTAATTGACTCTGCTTTGTGTATAGTTTTGTTCCTGTTCTCGTGACTGTCTGTGTTGTTACTGAACCTCCAGTCTCCGCTGCACCGTAGAACTACACAATGGCTGCCTCCTGATCATATCTCCTGAAGTGTACGCACGCTCACTACTTACTACTCACAAATCTAAAGACTTTGGATTGGTCGAGGCATGGGTTAGAGGGAGGTTTCGCCATATTTCTATATACCAGTCATTTTCTTTCAAATCAGTGGATGGAATGTGAACAAGTGCACACTTTGGGAGGAAGGAGAGAGGTGTCCTACTATCAATGGAACCAACAGTCACTCTTGTAACGGGGCTAAGCACAACTGTAAACAGTATGATCAACCTGCTGGTTCTGCTATGGCCTCTGTCCTCAAACCTGAGCCTCGATCAAAACAAATAAATGTTTCCTTTGCATCATGACCCATCGCCCAAGATCCATTCAGATATGATTGTTAAGATCAGATGGCATCTCTTGACATTACTTTACATTTCTAGCCTGGGTTATCATGGCTCTGGGAGATCTTAATGTGTGACGCAGACCAGGTTCCCGTCAGATTTATGGACCTCTTGACTTCCCTTCTTTCCCTTGCCCCTCTCTTTCTTCTCCCCACATCTGTCCATCTATCATCCCCATGGCCAATGGAAGAGAATTAATCCCTCCATCCCATACCTCACTATCCTGGACAGATGAGAATGTGGAGGAGGGGAGAGAGAGGAGAGGCTTGGATTAGCTTTCATAATATTTCTCCAACATTGAGGGGGAAACGAGTCAAATTACACATAATACATGCAGGGTTATCGTTCACTTCTCTTAAGGTGGTCGCTTCTTTGATAATAACAACAGGTGTGTGTTGGTGTGTGCAGGCCACGGACCATAGCACAATGTGTGATGGCGTGATGTGAGTGTGTTTGTGTATGCATGTGTGTGTACTGGGGATTTGAAACATGTAGATGCACAGTACTTCCAAGGTTCATTAAATTACCTCAATGCAAAAATGTTTCCCTTCATACCAAACAAATGACATTCTCAACGCTTTGTCTCCTGACCTGGACATTAAATATATATATATATATATTTTTTACATTTAGACAACAGCACACATCCACATAACAACGTAACAACATACAATATCTGACGCAACACTGTTTAAACAGCCAGACACACACAGGCACACAAACACCCGGAATTCAATACGAAATGCAATAACCTCAAGACAATCAATTAGTTAATGAGGACATTTAATTACTGCAGTACTGGAGGGCGTATTTTCATGTAATTGTTTGGGGGAAGGACAGAGCAAAAGAAGGATATGAAACCTTTAACCAATAGTCAAGGTGCTGTATTGGCCAGTTCTCATCTCTTCCATCCTCACTCCCCCTCCTCCCACCTCACCCAAGGCCCAGCCTCCTTCCCCAGCCTTCCCCGAGCAATGACAGGTAGATTAAAGGGCGTGATAGATGTCCCTCTCTCTATCTCCCTCTCTCCATCTCCTCCCTCCCTCGCTCGCTCTCCCTCCATCTATCACTGGACCTGCTGTAATTGCGGCTGCGTCGAGCTGGCACTGCAAGCCTCCATCCATCTCCTTAATAACAAACAGTCATGGAAACGGATGGGGCTCCAGCCCAGACTTAATCTCCATCTATAAGGAGAGTGGAGGAGGGAGGGAGGGAGGGAGAGAGAGAGAGAGAGAGAGAGAGAGGGAACTAGGGAGAGAAACGGGGGGAGAAAATGAGATAATGGCGAAAGGCAGTGATGACTTCTCCAAACAAAGAGAAACATGAAATGATGGAGGGATGGAGAGGAGAGTAGGGCTTGAGTGGGAGAGAGAGTGGGAGAGAGAGGGGTTATGTGTAGTGAATGAAGTACAGTGTCAAACCAGGTGGAGACAGAAATACAGACAGGCTGAGAGAGAATAAGTTCACAGACAACCCTGTACTGTAAGAACATGGTGATGAGAGAGAGAGAGAGGGGGCGAGAGAGGGAGAGAGAAAGAGAATTTATGTCCATGCGGCCAGACAGCCCAGAAACCGGAGAGGCACACGCTCATAAAAAAGCACTCTGCCCCTCCCCTCCGTGCTTTTACCCCTCTCTCTCCCACCTCTTACCCCCTTCTCCCCTTTGGAGAGTGCCGCTCCTTGACTGGCGGGTCACCCCATTCAGATGTTCCCTCTGGACCGTGGGTAACCCAGGGTCAAGGCAACCATATTCCCTTTATGGCGGAGTCAACCATGTCAACTAGCCTGGGTGGCCAAGGTTACCAAACCAAGGGCAACCGGTGGTGTTTATCCCATTGGCTCTCTCTTCCACAGGCAACCAAAAAATCTGATCTCATCATGAAGAGCCACAGTGGCTCGTGGGTCTGCGTACTGGGTCTGCAAACGGCTCTTAAATGCAAGTTAAACTAAATGCATGCTCTTCAACCAATCGCTGCCCGCACCTGCCCGCCCGTCTAGCATCACTACTCTGAATGGTTCTGACTTAGCATATGTGGACAACTACAAATACCTAGGTAAACTCTTCTTCCAGACTCACATTAAGCATCTCCAATCCAAAATTAAATCAAGAACCTGCTTCCTATTTCGCAAACAAAGCATCCTTCACTCATGCTGCCAAACATGCCCTCTAAAACTGACTATCCTACCGATCCTCGACTTTGGTGATGTCATTTACAAAATAGCCTCCAACACTCTACTCAGCAAATTGGATGTAGTCTATCACAGTGCCGTCCGTTATGTCACCAAAGCCCCATATACTACCCACCACTGCGACCTGTATGTTCTCGTTGACTGGCCCTTGCTTCATATTCTTCGCCAAACCCACTGGCTCCAGGTCATCAGTAAGTCTTTGCTAGGTGAAGCACTGCCTTATCTCAGCTCACTGGTAACCATAGCAGCACCCACCCGTAGCATGCGCTCCAGCAGGTATGTTTCACTGGTCACCCCCAAAGCCAATTCCTCATTTGGCCGCCTTTCCTTCCAGTTCCCTGCTGCCAATTACTGGAACGAATTGCAAAAATCGCTGAAGCTGGAGTCTTATATTTCCCTCACTAACTTCAAGCATAAGCTGTCAGAGCAGCTTACTGATCATTTCCCCTGTACACAGCCCATCTGTAAATAGCCCACTCAACTACCTCATCCCCATATTGTTTTTTATTTTGTTGCTCCTTTGCACCCCACTATCTCTACTTGCACATTCATCTTCTGCACATCTATCACTCCCATGTTGAATTGCTAAATTGTAATTATTTCGCCACTATGGCCTATTTATTACCTTACCTCCCTAATCTTACTACATTTGCACACACTATATATAGATTTTTCTATTGTGTTATTGACTGTACATTTGTTTATCCCATGTGTTGCTCTGTGTTGTTTGTGTCGCACTGCTTTGCTTTATCTTGGCCAGGTCGTAGTTGTAAATGAGGACATGTTCTCAACTGGCCTACCTGGTTAAATAAAGGTGAAATAAAACTTTAAACATTTAAAAAATATTCACATCCAGACCCACACATGCAGCCAGTGTCGGCCCTAACGTTTTGGGGGACCCAAAACGCCGTAAACATTTTAGCGGCACCCCTCTTGACAGCAGACAAGAAATGTTGAAGTTTTAGAGTTCATTCCTGCACATTTTGCCATGGAACGTTGATCAAATGTAGCAGTTGTAAAGCAGGTTTGCAGCAATTCTACACATTTTGCGCTTGGAAGTAGAGAACATTTTGCAGTTTTAAAGCAAGTTTGCTGCTTTGAAAGGGGGCGGAGAGATGATTTTGCTATTTTATAACTAATTTCCTGCAATTCTACACATTTTGCCATGGGGTGGAGAGAAAGGTTTGGCGTTTTTAATATGATATCTGAGTGAGAGTGACTAACAAAATCAATGGTGGCGTCCCCGGTCGGTAATTCAACCGTGATTACTACAAGTTAAGATAGCTGGCTAGACTAACTTACTTAAAACTGCTGATGCATCGATATTGCTCCTTGTGTATTCTACTATTCTAACTCAACAGTAATTTCTTCTACATCTGCAGGCCTACAAAAGGGGGGCCACCGTCAGTTGCACATCCATGGTCTATGTTGTCATGTTCACAAACGACTAGATCACTATACATCTGATATTTCCTATTGTATATATGTGCACCTGTGTTATCTACGTGATCTAGAAGCAATGATAATATATATATATAAACACTCAAAGTGAAGGCTACGCAGTATAAATCATGACTATATGGACAACAGAAGTTTTGAATTGCCCATGAATGTAGAGGGAGAGAGTCCAGCTAGAGATAGGCCTAGTGTTGATAATGAGGTGATGCTGAGTGTTTCTGCCTTTGGATACAGTAGGAGTGTATTCATTAGTGCATATTGCAGTAGACTTTAGCGAAATGTTTTGTAACAGAAAATGTTTTGCATCGAAAACAAGAGATTCTTATTGGACAAGTTCAGGTTAGTTCCTCCCTGTTTGCTTCCGTTTGGTTCCTAGTGAATACACCACAGTAGATTGTGGACGAGGATACCTCTCTATGGGCTGGCTGATGTACCGGTCCAGTAGGGGCGGAGAGTTTGCACAATGTCCCTAAAAAGCCATTCGATCATGTTGAGCATGTCGACATTTGGTTAAGAAACAATTCTCAAATCACAAAAATAGACAAACAGATGCACATTGACAGGCAAACCGGTACACATACACACCCAAGCGCACACACACACACACACACACACACACACACACACACACACACACACACACACACACACACACACACACACACACACACACACACACACACACACACACACACACACACACACACACACACACACACACACACACACACACACACACACACACACACACACACACACACACACACACAGGCAGTCTTGTATAACGGACCTTATGGGGACACACAATTCAGTCCCATTCCAAATCCTATTAACCCTAAACCTAACCCTAGCTCCCCACAAGTATAGTTAAACCTGTCCACCTTTCATTATCTCCTGTTGTTGTTTCCTGCTCAGCCACTCTCTGCTCTTTAGCCTTGGGCAATGCCTGCAGTAAGCATTGCTTTGAATCACGAGCACCTTGGCATTGACCCCCCACACACACACACACACACACACACACACACACACACATGCACAGCAGCAGCCGCTCCAACCCTGACAGGGCCTGACAAACAACTGCAGCAGCCTTGATTCTGACCTCTTGCCTGAATTGTATAAGTTGGTTGGACTTAAGCTTTGTTCACACTGCAGGCCTTGACACTCAAATCAGTTTTGTTTTTCAAATCCGTTTTGGAATACTGACTGTCCAAACAGCATGTTACTACAAGTGATCAAATCGGATGTGTGTGTGTTCAGATAGCAGTCATTTGCTGACATGGCTACACTGGTTGTCATAGTAACGGCGGTTGTATGCGCAGTGGTGTAGGCCGATTGGTGGTGGTGCTCCTGTTTCCTATCACTCAGACGTTATGTAGCAAGCTAAGGTGACAACAATGCCTGTCCATGGACGTTTCCCTGTTGCTTTGCATGTTCAAAATCATAGTGTAAGAACACATTTTAAAGCCTCAAAGGATAAGACGATCCAACTTTCAAAATTAGTTGTTTTTTGGCGAGCCACAGCAGTCAACTAGCGAGCCACAGCAGTCAACTAGCCACAGCAGTCAACTAGCGAGCCACAGCAGTCAACTAGCTAGCCACAGCAGTCAACTAGCGAGCCACAGCAGTCAACTAGCGAGCCACAGCAGTCAACTAGCTAGCCACAGCAGTCAACTAGCGAGCCACAGCAGTCAACTAGCTAGCCACAGCAGTCAACTAGCGAGCCACAGCAGTCAACTAGCTAGCTAGGTAGCTGTTTAACTTTCTCGCACATTAACTCATTTGTTTGTAAACAATTAACAAGGTACCACGTGTTCTTGTCCAAACAGTCGACAGAGTAGCTAGCAAGCAACAAAATATGCAATAACAGTCTAAAAACCTCTTGAGGGCAAATATATCAGATTTGACTGTTCAGACACAAGTCACATGGCCAGGAATCAGATTTGTATCTGATTACAAACGACCTACGAAGGTTGTTTGTCATGTGTATTGAAATATCAGAATCCATGTGCTTTTTGGCTGTTCAGACTGCAGGGAAAATAACAGATGTCATCAGATATGCAACAAAAAAAAGGATTTGAGTCACTTCAAACTGCCAGTGTGAACAAGGTTTAAGAGATGCTAGGTTGAGGGTATAAATGGGCAATCTGCAATTGGCTACATCTATTTTTGGACCTTTAAATGAATTATATATAGGCTACCATTGACTATTGAAGAATATCTTATACTTGCCTCATGACCCGAGTTGCACCCCAACAGAACCCCAAAATATCTACATATTTTTTACTCTATTGTCTGTAAACAATATAATTGTAAACAAACACAGTGTCGCCTCAAAACATGGCTAAAACGATCATTTATTTCTCATGGATGGTCAGTCCTTAGCATCCAGAGCTTTATCTATGAAATTAAGAGTGGCTACATTTCTTTTGCCCCATTTCTCAGCTGTAGACCAAATCAGTGGCAGGGTGGTCGCTTTGTTGTTCTTTCAACTGCAGATTCCCTATTTAAGTCCCGAGGCTTTACCTCTAAAGTCACTGCATTGGTGTCAGAAATGGGATGACATGGACTTCATTGACGCACAAGGGTGTGCTTCCCGAAGGATAGTGATGCATCCCTACAACACCAGCAACCTCATCAAGATGTTTGGATCTTGCACAATAATGGCTTGGATGTTGGACTGACAAAGATAAGGTCATAAAGAAAAAATAAAGAAAAAAGCCAAACATAAAACAATCAGAATAGGACTGCAACTGGATGTATCAATTAATCAGTTAATCAATTAGAAATATCCTAGGCGGTCTATTTTCCTGTCCGTTCACATTTTTCATTGATGCTATGGATTCGATGTTAGAGGGGTCTAGAGGCTATGATCATCGTCATAGGAATTAACCTCCCGCAGTGTTAAAAGGACACAGGTTCGTTGATGTTACGGCGCTCAAAGCCTGCACAGCAAATCACGCCCGACGCCGCCCGCGGTGAAGACTTGCCCCGGCCCATGTGGCCGCAACCGCGCTGCCGATTGAAGTTCGGCCGCCTGTTGGTTCCTCGCCGCGTGAGAGGGGAAAGAGAACCGTTTTGAATAATTATTATGTTACTTAAGAGTAATTTACAACACAAGACGAGATCCACGGAGCTGTGAAAGTTTTCTCTCCAGTTAGAATGAGACGAAAGGTAGCCTGGTTTTTACACATCTTCAGATCAATAAAATGGCCAGGTGTTACAAGCAAAGTGGGGACATTTGGCCAGTTTAATGGAGAATAGAATTGAATTTATTTTATTTTGGGGAACATACATATACAACAACATGTACAATGTGGACCCAGAGGATATCACTTGAAAGTATTAATTAAAACGCTTGTTTCCAAAAGTGGTCCTCGATGGTAAAACCAATAACACATGTAAACAAAGATATATTACATTAAGTCAACAAAAACAAAAACCACTACTATAGTCATTATCAGCCAATAAATGTATTGTCATAGGTCTTCCCTACTGAAAATGATTTATGACCTGATTTGCCATCCTAAAATAATGTTATCTTGCGTAAAACTATAGGATGTCTTGCGTAGAACCAATGTCTGAGACATTTAATAGCCTCGTCTATAATTACTTACTGTATATGCTACCACAATGCTGTGGTGGGTTGTTCCAGGGTTGTTAAATTAACCTGGCTATACAGAAATGTATCCGAATCCTGAATTGTGCGGCCAATAACTAACATGTCAATAGCCTATCAGAAAGAATCATCAGCACTTTATGTGAATTTTACTTACTTTGACATGCTACTAAAAACAACAAATGCAGTCACTGAGAGTTGGGATACCCCAGATGCTTGAGGCAAGTGTTGGAAACAATATGAACATTATTTACAATACCAATAACGGTTGTATGGTGCTCATTAATAAATGCGCGCACTATCCTGCAGATTATGGAATATGAAGAAAAGTCTGTGTTCGACTTCACATCTTCGAGTTATCAGACATTATCTTGTCATGGCTCAGCAACCGTGAACGGGAGCGAATAAACTGTGCTAATGCATGCTACGTGAGTGTAGTGCGTGCCATTGGGATAAAACGAGGGGATCCTGCGTTTGTAATGCGCGAGTGTGTGTGAAAAGAAGGTGGGGGTGAGAGACCCCGTCGTGTTTTGAACCCCCCAAACAACTCCCGACCACCATCTCTCCCCACATAGTCTCTGCCTATCTCAATGTTTAAAGCAACATCACTCAAGTCGCTGTGACATTTTCCAGCCTGCCGCGACAGTCCATGGACAGCGAGAACGGCCAAAAAGGACGCTACTTCTCCTCGCCAAGCATCTCGCCTGCGAGCCGGACCCAAAGACATAACGTGCGGACCTACCACAACGCTCTCGAAACCGAAGCCCATGCAGGATATCTCGAGCACGGCCTGAGAGTGACTATAGCCTATACGTCAAATCTAGGTTTCGGTGGGATATTTTATGGAATCATATTTTTCTAAAATAGTGTATTGTATTTCTGTAATCTTTGATGCCTGCATGTAACAGCCTAATGGTTGATATATTCTTATTAGTGATATATATTAAATACACATCGCTTTTATGGTCGTGGACCTCTAAGTTTGGATCATAAAGCTGCTTGCTTGCAATAAAAGTAACGATTCGATTTACTTCGGAAATATATGTAGCCTATTGTAGCCCATAGTAGCCTCGGCTATTGGTGTAGCCTAATTATGGTATACACTCTGGTTCAGCTGGTCATTTTTTCTAACCAACCCCCTTGTAAATAATGATGAGACTGCCGCGTTTGATGATTCAAATGTTATAATTCCACCTCTACTAGTTTATTAAAGAGCGCATTCTTTTCATCAGATCATCTGGATACAGGAGGCAGAACGCCTGCGCTGGACAGCGGGTCTGGTCTCATCCTTCCCGGAGTAGGATTGGCTTCCGTGTCGCATGGATAAGAGGGTAGGATGGCTGTTTACTCTATTCTACTGCATCCTTTACACTCACTAATCATTTGTAGTATCACGGTAGTCTGTATCATTCTCTCCAGATAATAATTTTGCTAGTTTGGTTGTTATGTAGCATTTTGCCTCTATGCTCGGTCCTTACGCTTTGACGTAGCGCCCCTCGCTGCCTGTCTAGACTCTCTCCCTGTCCTCCCTCGCGTAGGCCACAGCTCCCAGCTATACAGGGCCAATGAAGGCAGCAGCAATATGGCAAGAGGTGCACATCAATATATTAAGGAATAACCTTATTGACGTAATTGGGAATGCTCTAAATATTCCTAAATAGACTGACCTGACCTAAACAATTAGGGTCGTGTTGATGTAATGTCAAGTAGCCTAGTTTGAAATGTGGAAATAACCTATACATTTCATATAGGCTACATAGTGGCCTATACATTTCATATATTATCTTGCTTATAAATGAGCTGTTAACTTTTCTTTATCTTTCAATATAGGGTCACGTATAAGTGAACAACTGTCAGAATGATACTATTGTCATTGTTTTACAAGGGCTTTAGGACTAGAAACATATAATCAAATCAAATCAAAGTGTATGAGTCACATGCGCCGAATACAACAGGTACATTTCACCTTACAGTGAAATGCATACCTACGAGCCACTAACCAACCCTGCCGTTAAAAAAAAATACGATTAAGAATAAGAAATAAAAGTAACAATTAAAGAGCAGCAGGAAAATAACAATAGCGAGACTATACACAGGGGGGTACCGGTACAGAGTCAATGTGCGGGGCACGGGTTAGTTATTAAGGTAATATGTACATGTAGGTAGAGTTATTCAAGTGACTATGTATAGATGATAACAACAGAGTAGCAGCGGTGTAAAAGAGGAGGAGGGGGGCAATGCAAATAGTCTGGGTAGCCATTTGATTAGATGTTCAGCAGTCTTATGGACTATATAGCTCTTATATAGGGTGTAAAAACTCTATTGATAACCATAAACGTTTATCTGGGTTTCAATATGTATAGTGTAATATTTGAAATACAGTATATTTAAAACTGAGAAATGTGCGTTTCCTGCTGAAATGAATATTCGATTATTGGACTAATAAAAGTGGTTGTGAAAGTGGAAAGACATGATATGTCCATATCAGCATGATGTGTAGTGAGGAGGTCGAGGAAGAAGAGAGACAGGTGAGGCAGACCAAGTCCCTAACTGGGTCAACTCTTTTGCTCTCGTGAGTCGGCGGCTCGCGGATCCCGTTGCTATGTGCACTGAGCTACTCTTTCCTATTCCTAAAGATAATTGCCATAGTAGGCTACTCATGACATTGTATCACACACACACACACACACACACACACACACACACACACACACACACACACACACACACACACACACACACACACACACACACACACACACACACACACACACACACACACACACACACACACACACACACACACACACACACACACACACACACACACACACACACACACACACACACACACACACACACACACACACACCAATAACCTGCTGAATATCTACCACATTTTAGAGTAACTTGTCAAACTCCCACGCAGTGAACTATTTCTCTTTTCTGTATCTCTCTTGTTGTTTAATTAAAACGGGAAAAAGGTAATAGGTCAGATGAAATTGAGGCTATTTGTTATCTGTGTTGTAAAAACACGTTCGGCTTGCAGTTGAGTGAGGAAATACATTTTTGATATGTCATATAGCCCGGGTGTCAACAGCTTCGGGTCGTGCAAATCAAAGTAGCATTTCAGGATAGGATTTTTCGGGTTTTCTGTAATTTGGCCTACAGATGACAATTACGCACTCGCTTTTCATTGATATTTTACATTTGATTTTCGTTATATTAGTCTAATCCTGTTAAGAATTTCGTAATTTGCGCTAATTAAAGTCAACAAAACGGGTACTTTATTTGTCAAATTCGATTACAATTCAGACATAGGCTACTTTAGTTCACCGAAACAAGGTCAAGAAAGTGTATCAGTCAATTATCCATAATTAGCCCAATTCTGGTTACATGAACCAAAGGGAAGTGAATTTGATAAAATGATATATGTTGTGCCATGTACTGTAAAATATACAGTTTATCCCACTGTTTACAATTGGTGGCACTTGCCTGTCATTCGAGCATATTGCTATTAGGCTACCTTCAACGGAAATAAAATAGATCCGTTTGGAAACCTGTAGAGCTTTCTGTTTTTGCACAGACTATCTACGTGTATTAGGCCTACATGTATACTAAATAGAAAACTATTGTCACAAACTCTTATCATTTTTCAGTGGAATAAGCAGAGTGTTGGGACAACGTAGGATACAAATGTACATTTACGTAGGCCAACCCATTGTTGCTTTTGATTTTGAACATAGGCTACTCGAAAAAAATACATTGCATTTGTCTGACAAAATGTTGGACAAAAACATATTTTCTCCTTGAGAATAGTGAAACTGTTGAATGGCTTTGGAAATACAGGCTAAAGGCGAATGTTTGCAAACTTTGTTTTTGCCAACAGGCAATCTGGTGGAAAGTGATTTGTATGTATTGAATATATTGCACATCGCAAGTTCAAACAAGACTTTGAATAGTTTCTTCTATCTGATTTATTAAGCAAAACAACTGCAAGAACAATATGGAAGGATGCGCCTTTAAATATGAAGGATGCGCATGCTGCTATGTATCCATCCACTGGTCTGTGGTTAATTGTTAGCATTAATATATCTAATATATGTAATAGCCTATGTGGTAAAAAAAAAAACATGTTCAAATTAGTTGCCGAGAAAATTAAATGATATAGCTTATGCCTATATATTCGTATAAAAAACTAAGCTCTCTCTTTGAGCTATCATGATAAATTCGAGGATTGCAGTTAATTATAATCGTATGAACATTGTAAGTGTTTCTCACATTTGAAGCTCAGCCTCGTGCCTTTTGGGACAATTTGAAGGATTCGTCATGTTGATTTCGATGCTTTGATCGGTTGACACACAGCGGCTACAGTCGCATTGTAATCGGAGAGCTCGTGTAAAGAAAGGCGCGGAATCTGATATTGGCGATTGCGTTAATAGCGTGTATCCATGAAATAAAAGGTGGCCCGACAAAAACCGCAGAGCAGGTGCACGCTGTGATCACGCAGCCATATGGGACTATGATTGGCCATACTTTAATCCAGGAGAAAACCGCTGGCTTTTGATGACAGGAGAAAAGCCTTGGAGACTGAAGTCAGCTGCAGTTTAACACACATCAGCTCTGTGAGGTTGAGAGAGAGATATGAGACTGACAGAGTGTGTGAGAGATAGAGAGCATAGGCTCATGTTTATGTATGAATCTGTGTGTGTTTGTTTAACTCATGTCAATTGTCCCAGTGTGGATGTTGCTTTTCCCTCTAAAAAACTGCTCTCAGCAAGGAGCCTCTAGTCAGAAAATTAGCTACAGCTTCGAAGTGATCTGTATTCACAGGGGGCCACATCTCCTAATTTCTCTCTCTCTTTCATTCTTGCTCTTACGAACGCACACACACACACACACACACACACACACACACACACACACACACACACACACACACACACACACACACACACACACACACACACACACACACACACACACACACACACACACACACACACACACACACACACACACACACTCTCTCTCTTTCTCCACAACAAAGTGCAGATGATTAAAACACACCCCAACACACATGTTCAATATGTTATGTCTCTCCCCCCTGTTCCTCAGTATGAAGACCTGGTGCACTACTCAGGGTCAGAGGGCATGCCCGTGGGAGGGTATGGAGAGGTCATGAGGTCACTGCACCCCCCTCACTATGGCCACACTGTCCCAGATTCCCTCAAACACCACAGGGACCAGATCTATGGGTGAGCAGAAAATAACTATTTCACTGCAGGTTGTGTTTGTTACATTTTTTGTTCATTCTAACAGTATGCATATGTATATTTACTGTCAGTGTGCTCTGTGCCTATATACATTTGCTTCGATGTGTGTGTGTGTGTATTGTGTACATGCATGTGTGTGAGGACAGCGAGAGAGAGAGAGGAAGAGAGAGAGAGAGTGTGTGTGTGCCTATGTTAACTGTGTGTGTTCTGTGTGCACAGTCATCCCCTGTTTCCATTGCTGGCCCTGGTGTTTGAGAAGTGTGAGCTGGCCACCTGCTCCCCGCGGGACGTCACATCCCACTCAGTCCCTCCCCACCTCCAAGGCCTGACCAATCACAGTGATGTATGCTCCTCAGACTCCTTCAACGATGACATCGCAGCCTTCGCCAAACAGGTGAGTTACATCTCCACGAGCCAATCAGAGAACAGCTGTGTACTGTATGTGTGATGTGTCATAGTGACAAGGATTCATGATTAGATTAGATTTTAGATTATAAATTTAATAGTCACATGTACAGGGTTGCAGGTGTAATTACAGGGTACAGGGAAAATGGTAAGCTCCAAGCTCCAACCATTATCCAAATGACTGTGGACATCTTTCCTTGTGTAATTCAGATTCGCTCAGAGAAGCCCATTTTTTCTACAAATCCTGAACTGGACAACCTGGTATGAAAATAAATACACATGTGTATACTTTAATAAATGCTTATTGCGTACATGTAGCGACACACAGTAACTTCGAAATCGATTAAGAATAACTCATACACATGTTTTTCAGTCATAGTAACAGCTACCAATCTGTTCTTCTCCTCAGATGATCCAGGCCATCCAGGTACTACGTTTCCACCTGTTGGAGCTGGAAAAGGTGTACTTCTTCACTCATCTAAAATATATTGTATCTGTCTGTCTCTCTGTCTCTGTCTCTGTCTCTCTCTCTCTCTCTCTCTCTCTCTCTCTGTCTCTCTCTCTCTCTCTCTCTCTCTCTCTCTCTCTCTCTCTCTGTCTCTCTCTCTCTCGCTCTGTCTCTCTCTCTCGCTCTGTCTCTCTCTCTCTGTCTCTGTCTCTCTCTGTCTCTCTCTCTCTCGCTCTGTCTCTCTCTCTCTCGCTCTGTCTCTCTCTCTCTGTCTCTGTCTCGCTCTGTCTCTCTCTCTCTGTCTCTGTCTCTCTCTCTCTCTCTCTCTCTCTCTCTGTCTCTCTCTCTCTCTCTCTCTCTCTCTCTCTCTCTCTCTCTCTCTCTCTCTCTCTCTCTCTCTCTCTCTCTCTCTCTCTCTCTCTCTCTCTCTCTCTCTCTCTCTCTCTCTCTCTCTCTCTCTCTCTCTCCCTCCCTCCCCTCTTACCCTTTACGATTCAGACTAGTGACTGCTGACTGCAGGCCAACCAGGTATGATCAGCCGTCACACACCTAAACCACACAGTACTATACTATTTCCTGATACCACCTGTTCTCCCTCTTCCTCGTCTTTTATTCTCCAGGTTCATGACCTGTGTGATAACTTCTGCAATCGCTACATCACCTGCCTGAAGGGCAAGATGCCCACAGACCTGATTCTGGATGACAAGGAGGGCGGGCCCAAGTCCGACGTGGAGGATTTCACTGGCTCCTGCACTAGTCTGTCAGAACAGGTAGGTGACACTTGAATGATGATTGGCTAGCAGATTTCACACTATATATCTCTCTCAATATGTCTCTGAAAAAGACACTGATGAAGCCCTGTCGGGCAAAACACTTGTCCCTAAAGAGGGAATAAATGTTGCTTTCTTTGACTACAAGTACTGAGTATGGACCGTCTTCATTCTCCTGTTCATCTCAATATGTTTCTCTCTCTTTCCTTCCCGCGCTCTCTCTGTAGAATCAGTCGTGGTTGCGGGATCCAGATGACTGTGCGTCCACTCCGCTAGGGACCCCTGGCATGTCGTGTGGCCTGCCTTCACACAGCACAGACAACTGCAGTGATACGGGTACCTCTAACACACTAACTCATACACACGCCTGCATAAACACACACTTGTCTTTTCAAACACTCATGCTAACAACATAATCAACATACGCAAATAAACCTGACATCAGTTGGACATGTTAACGCACGCATGCACGCACGCACGTAATGCCATATCTCTATTGTCCTCTGGCAGGGGATGGTTTGGATGGGGGCGTGGCCTCCCCCAGTACGGGAGAGGAGGACGATACGGACCGAGACAGAAGGAACAACAAGAAGAGGGGCATTTTTCCCAAACTGGCAACCAACATCATGAGGGCATGGCTCTTCCAGCATTTATCGGTGAGAAAAGAGAGACAGTAGAAAGAATAGTGAGAGAAGAATGACAGATAGAAGCAGAGAAAAGCAGAGGGGAGCCGAGAGGAGAGGAACGAGGGAGGGGAGCCGAGAGGAGAGGAACGAGGGAGGGGAGCCGAGAGGAGAGGAACGAGGGAGGGGAGCCGAGAGGAGAGGAACGAGGGAGGGGAGCCGAGAGGAGAGGAACGAGGGAGGGGAGCCGAGAGGAGAGGAACGAGGGAGGGGAGCCGAGAGGAGAGGAACGAGGGAGAGGAACGAGGGAGGGGAGCAAGGGGATATCGTTCACATAATGCAAATAAATTAGTTAAAAATGGAATGAAATGACAGAGATAATGTGTGAATAAGAGGTTCAATATTTAATAGTTCTGAACAGAGAGAGAACAATTTATGGTGAATTGAAGTCATTCTGATAATTAGCAGTTATATTGGAAAAACTCTGAAGTCATTCTCATGAATTATGACTGTGTGTGTGTGAGAGAGAGAGAGACAGAGAGAGACAGAGAGAGAGACAGAGAGACAGAGACAGAGAGATAGAGGGTTGGAGATAGAGAGAGTGGGTGAGAGATAGAGGCAGAGGCAGAGAGAGAGAGAGAGAGAGAGAGAGAGAGAGAGAGAGAGAGAGAGAGAGAGAGAGAGAGAGAGAGAGAGAGAATTAATTCAGATGTAATGTCAGTCATTAGTATTCATGTAACGGTTGTAGAACTCCTTCATTTACATGCTTTGGGTTTTTAATTCTACATAGATACTTGTGGAGCCATTTGTGTGTGGTGTATGTGTGAGCCAAAATTATACTTTTGATGATTTTATGCAATAATAATCTATGCCAAAAGCAAAGGCTAGACATGCTCTTGCTGAATCTCAAACAGTTTGGCAAATACATAATGCCCTTGTTCTGAATGTCCCTTCCCAGCACCCATACCCCTCAGAGGAGCAGAAGAAGCAGCTGGCACAGGACACAGGCCTGACCATCCTGCAGGTCAACAACTGGTCAGTACCCCCCTGATCAATAACCAATGATCAGCTCTGTGTTTTACTACTGTACTGTGTCCCTCGTCGACCTGGACCTTAGCATGACCTCCGCTGACCCCATCAATACTGATCAATCCATTATCACCCAGAGATCCATAGTCCCTCTGTCCTAATGTGGATTGACGGTGAACCATGAAGGGGTTAAGTGGTTGTAAAAGTGAAAGGTTAATATTCCCAGAGTTAGTCCTTTTCTCCATTAACTGACTCTCCTTCCATTCAATTCTCCTCCTCTTTGTGCTCTCCGCTCCTATTCTCCCTCTCTTTCATATCCCCTCCTTCCTCTCCAGGTTTATCAATGCAAGACGGAGAATAGTACAGCCCATGATTGACCAGTCCAATCGCTCAGGTAATAATAACCACTGTATTCCCTCCTCTAATGTATTGTTACTGGTGTATCTATACATTCCTAGGTTGTATTGATGCTATAGGTGTGTATTTTGAATGCATATGTGTGTAGCTGATCGATATGCACAGTCAGGTTAGGTGAATGATGTGCGTGTGTGTTTGGTTGACCAGGTCAAGGTGGTCCTTACAGCCCAGAGGGAGCAGCACTGGGGGGCTACGGACTGGACGGCCAAGCCCACCTGGGTCTCAGGGCAGCAGGTAAGAGACAGAGATAAGGACGACTGGGTCATGTTCATTAGGCAACAAAGAGAAGAAAACGGACTGAAGCAGGGAGGCAGTACCAGAACTCCAATAAGAAATGCTCTTTTCCATTTTCCCATTTGAAAAGGTTTTGCTATGGTGTGCCAGACTGAACATGACCCTAGTGCATGTGGTATGTTGTTGTACAGTACCTCCTAATATAAATTCCTCTCTCTCGCACTCTGTCTCTCACTCTCACTCTCTCCCTCTCCACAGGTCTTCAGGGGATGCCGTCTCTTCCCGGAGAGTACCCCGGGGCCCTGCTGTCCCAGTCTGGCTACCCCCACGCCGGCCCGTCCCTGCACCCCTACCCCGGCCCCCACCCCGCCATGCTGCTGCACCCGCCGCCCCACCCCCACCCCGCCGATCCCCTCATAGGCCAGGGCCTGGACATACACGCCCACTAACTGAGAAGGAAGGGTGTGAAGGAGAGGGGAGAGAGGAGAGTGGAGAGAGGAAAGGGGAGAGAGGGGCCATCCTGGGGGAGATGGGGGCTCACACACCCGCCTCACGCTAACTACGCCAGCATGGCGCAAGTCCAAATGTTTACATTCCCGTCGTAAGACACTGACTTCCACAGTCACTCAACCCACTCAAGCCATTGTCTGCAACATGCATACACTTCCCTTAACATACCACTGCTGGCCCCACTTATACCATCAATAACATACTTACATTCCATCTCAGACGTAGACAAAGACACACACCACACTGAGCCCCTGAGTGTGAGCCAAACCCACTTCAGGGTGGAAGAGGCGAGCGTCCTCAGCCCCTCTACATACTCTATGGTGACAGTGAGCTGTCTGACTCCCAGGATAGCGCCCCCTCTAGGAGCATAGAGGAACACCCCACACAGACCACTGACCAGCCAACTTGCCTCTCTCTCCCACCTGGCCTACTGGCCAACCAAACGGAAAGACGGAAGGACACAGGTCAGACACACAGCTCCCGATCTGCCTGGGTCACCTTAACCTCCATAACTCGTATGACCTCACACAGCCCAGGCTTGAAGCGTTGTGATTGGACAGAACGCCAGTGATACACTCTAACCTCTCTCCTCCACGCCCCAGGCCACACCCAGTCTTCCCACACTGACAACTGTCACACACACACCGTATTTCATTTGACCTTTTTTTTTTAGATCTATTTTTGTATTTATATGTGTCAGAGAGGTGGGACCTGACAAAAGTCCTGTGAACAGTGATCTTCCAGGGCTTCACTCTGCATGACTCTTGTACACTATGAATGAGCTCAATTTGTCTCTCTCAATTTGTTCAAGGACGTACCTTGGTTTGTTTAAATACGTTGGAATGAGTTGATCACTTACCTCCTTAAGATCCTGTCAGACGTGAATAGTAGGGTTTACTGTGGGATCCACATCATAAGCCAAACAGTGAACACACACACGCACGCACGCACACACACACACACACACACACACACACACACGCACGCACGCACGCACGCACACACACGATCCTGTCATACCATTTCATGGTCCATGTTGTCTGCCGTTGTGTTTGAGGAGGACAGCCAAGGGCGTTACACACGCTGCATCTTCCTCAGTCCCTTATGGGTCTCTGATCAAATCATTTATTTCCAAATGTTGGTGACAATAATTGATGATAACGATGTTACAGTTATGATTTTGCTGATAGTATTAAAACCTTTCTTTTGTAAAAGTGTGTGAATTACTTTTTCTTTGAGTTTGCCCTCCAATTATTTGCTGTCAGATGTGAAAAGTCGACACGGTAATGAAATACACAAATCAGTATTCGAAATCAGTATCTTGAAAACAATATTTTCTTCCTGGTACAATCACACGTCGTTACTATATGCTAATTGTCTCATTTTCAATTGATGTATGCTGCAGTTTTGTACCTCCTTCTTTTCTTATTTTTCTCTACTAGCCTAGCATCTTCCCTGACCTCTCTCCCTTAGTTTAGCTCTTTGTTCATTTTTTACTCCTCATTTTCACTCTGTCTTTCCACATTCCTTCCTCATTCACTTCATACCTCCTCCCATCTGCAGGGCCATGTGCAACAAGGTTCAAATCCAAGCCAAGGTGATTACTCATTAAATGTCAAACACAATTCAAACGCATTTGGCCTGTAAACCCTCCTCCTCCACCCCGCCATCCATTCAATCCCCACCTCACCCCTGTCCTGTGATAGATGCCGCCTGCAGCAGGGGTCAGAGTTCATACAAGGGTCAACAGGAAATGGCCTGGCTTTATGACCCTGGGGGCTGACTCCAAGTGCCACCACATATTTTCCTCATCCACACACTCATTCGCCTTGTCCATCTTGTCACTCTCTCTCTTTTTGTGTGTAACCCATGCCATGCTAGTCGTGTCCCAGCTATAAATTTAGTCCTCAATCCGTGGACACACACAGTTGGTTCATAATTTGTTGCACTGCAGGTCCATTGTTTACACCGAGCTTCCTGAACATGTTTACGAGTTCATTTATGATCGTGTTCCTCTTGCTTATTATCTTGACTATGTAAAGTGACTTTGGAGCTGGAAAAGCACTTACAATTACTATTTAAACACCATAGTCCCATAGAGAACATAAGTGACTGTATGATCGTCTGAAGGAGATCTCAGAGCCAACAGCAAACACAGACAGCAGGAGTGAGATTCTATTCATACTGTTTTCACTTTATGATTGCTTTTGATAGCTAGAGTCCGTAGCCTCACACAAACACAAAATCCATTAGCTAGTGGAAATTGCATTGCATAAATGTGCCAATACTGGGAAAGGCAAGGGAGAGAGAATAGTGTGCACAGCCACAGAGCTCAGTGAGGGAAACGTATAGCGTGAAGTCATTATGGCAACTAAGTCTATCTTAATAATGAAATAACCCAAAACTGGAAGGCTAGAGCAGGAGAAAATATTATAAACACATATTTTTTGGGGAATACAGATTTAAAAAATATATATTTATATTGTAAATATAAACAGTAACCTAACCTTAATGTAAACCAGATGTATTCAATATTTGTGAGAACATTGTACTTGTATAATGAATCCCAGCAGGATTTTGGCAGACATGTGTTGCAGATTATTTGAGTTACAGAAATACAATGGCTAAACAATATTGCTTCCTATTTTTTAAGTCTTCATATGAGCAACTCTGTTTGAGGATTGTGTTTTGAGAATAAAAATATGCATATTGTATGTGTATCAATGCTATAGCTAATAGGTCTGAATGGACGAAAAGGTGCACGAAAAGAGGAAAGAAATCTCCATTTTGTTTAGATGTCTGTGTGTGTGGTTTGTTTTTAAGCAGAATGCGGAATGCTGAATGTGTGTGTGCGCGCGCAAGTGTGTTTGTGTGTGTGTGTGTGTGCGGAGGAGGGCCTCTGGTGGTCATTAATCATTCAATTACACACCTGTCAGAGTTCAGACAAGGGGAGAGAGCTGCACACAGGGGGGGGGAGAAAGAGGGAGAGAAAGAAAGAGGGAGAGAAAGCGAGAGGAAAAGTGTCCGAAGACAAAGCCTCAACAGGGGGAAGCGGTTTGTGACAACGAGTGAAAGAGCAGAGTAGGACAAAAGGGACAAACAAAATAAGAGTGGAGGCCAGAGAGACAGTGACAGACAGATGAGCTCAGTGACGTGCTGTCCCATATGGAACGACCATCGTCAGAGCAGACAGGTCAGGATCCAACGACGACGCTCCGCTCGCTTTCACAAGCCTTCATTAAAAATCGCGCAGGACGATGTAGAATGGAACCATTTTATCTGTCAGCCAGAGAGGGGAAAACAAGAGTTGGTAGCTCCGACGGTCGTTTACCACCGAGTTCAAACACTGTTTCCAGCCTGGGAACAGCCCGGATGTGTAGCAGCCTGATGATGCATAAACTGGAGTAATGTCGTGAATAATTGATTGAAAAGTGTTTGGTTCTGATTCACAAATGTCTCTCATCTATTTATCACTATTAGGTGAAGCTGCCAGGCCCATTAGAACAGCTGCTCGTTAGATGCCTGTCAATCAAGGGGGAGGGGAGACACACCAGGCACACTGATACTGGTATACATTTAGTGTGAGGAACAAGTGTTTGTGATATACTGTTTAGTGTGAATATTCATGTTTTTCCATTGTTCTGGTGTTGCCTTGTGCTTGGATGTGCATGTACTTTGTGTGTGTGAGTGTGTGTGTGCGTGCGAGTGGGTATCTTTGTGTGACCATCTTTTTTTTTCTTCTCTCTTCTCTCTTCTCTCTTCTCTCTCACTCTGCATCAGGACGGCCTCTATGTTTAGCTGCAGCTAGCTAGCGAAGTCCTCATTTTAAAAGCCTCCGGCGTCTCTGCCATCTGTGTGCTCGTCGCCGCCATATATCAAATGCACGGCTGGACTGAATGTGTAATATGGTCCCATGTATGCATAATATATCACGTGATCATGTAGGTAGGTGTGTGCAGTAGGTAAAGTCTCAGCCAATGTTCCTCCATCAGTCTCTCTCTCATCAGGTTTGACTGGGCTGATGAAGGGCCCAGATGTTGCTTAGACCTGGTTAAAAGACTGAAAAGCAGGCAGAATGCCAGATGTCTCATTAGGCAAATTTGATTAGGTTTCTCATTTAAAATTCTAAATGAGGCAGTTCCATATGTATGAATGTATGGGAGGGCACGTGTGTGTGTGCATTCATTTGCATACGAGGCATTCTGTATAAGTAATTGCATGTGCATGTATATATTACAGTATGCCCGTGTGTGTGATCTGTGTCTATGTGGTAGAGCTACCATGTGTCTGTGTATGGTAATACATGGGCTTGCATAAGGACCTGTCTGCTCCACTGGTCACTCTTTAGCATCAAAGTATTCTAATGTGCAGATGTCTAGAATGCTGTTTTTACTGTATGCAAACTCATTTCACATTCCAGAATGAAGTTAAAAACAGAGTACATATTATATTACACACAACATAATACAATCGGGATGAACAGTTATTTCTTAACAGCTGTTCATTCAGGCATCCCAACACATTTCTCTCCCTTTCTCAAACTCCTTATTCACTAACGAGCTCCACTGTTACGCTTGACTATTGCAACCCAGAGGAAACAGACAGAAGTGGTGTGGTACTGCAACCTAGTGGTCAGCATGGAAAACACATCAACTGTGTTCTAACCATGGAGCCAGCCTGCTGAAAACCTCCATGCCTTTTGCCCCAATTTGAATTTGAATTTGAATTGAACCTTTATTTAAATAGGCAAGTCAGTTAAGAACAAATTCTTATTTACAATGACGGCCTACCAGAAGGCCTCCTGCGGGGACGGGGGCCTGAGATTAAAAATAATACAAATAAATACAATATAAATATTGGACAAAATACACATCACAACAAGTGAGACAACACAACACTACATAAAGAGAGACCTAAGACAACATAGCGTGGCAGCAACACATGACAACACAGCATGGAGACAACATAACAAGAACATGGTAGCAACATAACAAGAACATGGTAGCAACACAACATGGTAGCAGCACAAAACATGGTACAAACATTATTGGGCACAGACAACAGCACAAAGGGCAAGAAGGTAGAGACAATAATACATCACGCAAAGCAGCCACAACTGTCAGTAAGAGTGTCCATGACTGAGTCTTTGAATGACGAGATTGAGATAAAACTGTCCAGTTTGAGTGTTTGTTGCAGCTCGTTCCAGTCGCTAGCTGCATTGAACTGAAAAGACGAGCGACCCAGGGATGTGTGTGCTTTGGGGACCTTTAACAAAATGTGACTGGCAGAACGGGTGTTGTATGTGGAGGATGAGGGCTGCAGTAGATATCTCAGATAGGGGGGAGTGAGGCCTAAGAGGGTTTTATAAATAAGCATCAACCAGTGGGTCTTGCGACGGGTATACAGAGATGACCAGTTTACAGAGGATTATATAGTGCAGTGATGATATAAGGAGCATTAGTGGCAAATCTGATGGCCGAATGGTAAAGAACATTTAGCCCCTCGAGAGCACCCTCACCTGCCTATCTATAAATTACATCTCCGTAATCTAGCATGGGTAGGATGGTCATCTGAATCAGGGTTAGTTTGGCAGCTGGGGTGAAAGAGGACCGATTACGATAGAGGAAACCAAGTCTAGATTTAACTTTAGTCTGCAGCTTTGATATGTGCTGAGAGAAGTACAGTGTACCATCTAGCCATACTCCAAAGTATTTGTCCAGACTACCTCTAAACCCTCAGAGGTAGTAATCACACCTGTGGGAAGAGGGGCATTCTTCTTACCAAACCACATGACCTTTGTTTTGGAGGTGTTCAGAACAAGGTTAAGGGTAGAGAAAGCTTGTTGGACACTAAGAAAGCCTTGTTGTAGAGCATTTAACACAACATCCAGGGAAGGGCCAGCTGAGTATAAGACTGTACCAGCTGCATATAAATGGATGAGAGATTCCTACTGCCTGAGCTATGTTGTTGATGTAAATTGATAAGAGTGTGTGACCTAGGATCGAGACTTGGGGTACTCCCTTGGTGACAGGCAGTGGCTGAGGCAGCAGATTTTCTGACTTTATACACTGCACTCTTTGTGAGAGGTAGTTAGCAAACCAGCCCAAAGACCCCTCAGAGACACCAATACTCCTTAGCCGGCCCACAAGAATGGAATGGTCTACCATATCAAAAGCTTTGGCCAAGTCAATAAAAATAGCAGCGAAATATTGCTTAGAATCAAGGGCAATGGTGACATCATTGAGGACCTTTAAGGTTGCAGTGACACATCCATAACCTGAGCGGAAACCAGATTGCACACCTGAGAGAATACTATGGACGTCAAGAAAGCCAGTCAGTTGACTATTGACAAGTTTCTCCGACACTTTTGATAAACAGGGCAAAATAGAAATAGGCCTATAACAGCTGGGATCAGCTTGATCTCCCCTTTAAATAAAGGATGAACCGTGGCTGCCTTCCAAGCAATGGGAACCTCCCCAGAAAGGAGAGACAGGTTAAAAAGGTCAGAGATAGGCTTGGAGATGATATGGGCAGCAACCTTAAAGAAGAAAGGGTCTAAACCATCTGGCCCAGATGTTTTTTGGGTCAAGTTTCAGGAGTTCCTTTAGCACCTCAGACTCAGCGACTGCCTGCAGGGAGAAACTATGTGGCGGGGCAGGGGAAAAAGAGGGAGAAGAGGAGCATCAGGGATAGTCGCATTAGAAGGTGTGGGAGATGAGGAAATGTTGGACGGGCAAGGAGGCATGGCTGAGTCAAATAGGAATCCTGACTTAATTAAGTGGTGATTTAAGAGCTCAGCCATGTGCTTCTTGTCAGGAACAACCACATCATCAACATTAAGGGACATGGGCAGCTGTGGAGGAGAATGATTTATTCTCCAGGTCTTTAACAGTTTTCCAGATCTTCTTGGGGTTAGACCCACAGAGAGAGAACTGCTCCTTAAAGTAACTAACTTTGGCATTCCGGGTAGCCCAAGTACACTTATTTGTCATTTGCCTGAACGAGAGCCAGTCAGCCTGAGTAAGCGTGTGCCAAATGCCAATTCTTGAGGTGGAGTAACTCTGCCAGATCACGGTCGAACCAGGGGCTGAACCTGTTTTTAATTCCCATTTTCTTTACGGGGGCGTGTTTGTTATCAAAAAAGAAGGTCCAAGCATCTTCGACAGAGCTGATTCTATACCATTTTACAGAGGCCAGGTCATGAAGGAAGTCTTGCTCATTAAAGATTTTTAGCAAGCGTCTATGACACATAAGGACAGTTTGTTTCACTGAGCAGCCATTAAGAGCACAGGCTGTAAAACAGTGATCACTCAGGTCATTACAGAAAACACCACAATGATACCTATCAGGATTATTTGTGAGGATAGCATCGAGGAGAGTAGCCTTTTCTGGGTGTTTAAAGTGTAATGCTTAAAACCAGCAAATCAAATCGTTTCGGGACAGACGTGGTGGAGACCACCAAGCACTGAAGGTGATTCTCGGTAAAGATTGCCACTCCCCCACCTTTGGAAGATCTACCAAAAAAGATTATAACCAGAAAGGTTAGTATTCAGTATTCAAAACACTCTTCCTTAACCCCGTCTCAGTAATGACCAACACATCTGGATTGGAGCTGTGAACCCACACTTTCATTTTAGATAATAAGCTTCTAGTGTTAACGTGCAGAAAACCCAGGCTTTTACGAGAGCAAAAATCCCTGAAACAGATATCGAAGCACAAATCAGAATTGGGGCCTGAAACAGTAGATGGGCCAGGGTGTACATGCATATTTCCAGATATCAACAGTAATACAATCAAGGCACGGCAGAGGACAGGGAGAACTCTGCAGTGCTGATTTATGACATCAACGTGCATTAGATGGCAACAAGATCATATTATACAGCAAATTCATCAGGTGACATGAATACAAAGCCGGCGACAGGGGGTTAGAAAGCCAAAAGTCTGTGTAACCAATAGAGAGTCAGAGTCCCGAGTGTGGGAACAAACATAGTCTGTCCCACGGTTGGGTAAAGAAAGTTTGTAGTCAACAAAGTATGCAGGAGTCATGAGTCAAAAAGCAAAATAGCAAAATGGACAAGAAAATAATAAAATATATAACGACTTGGGTTTAGCCATTGTAAGTTCAGAGCCACTCGCCCCAACAGTGCGGTGAGTGCTGGAGGTGAGCGAAAGCTCGGGAGAGAGGGGGGAGTGTGGTGGGGGTACCTGTACCAGACAGGGGGAGACAGGCCAGGGCAGACGGTGAACAGATCTCCAGGTGGAATCCAAGCAGCAGTGCAGCAGGCAACAGGAATAGGTGTCACACCCACTAGGGAGAAACGTTTATTTCTGGAGGCAGATTTCTTGTAGAAAATCCCAGTGGTCTCACTGGTCTCTGAACAGCAGGAGGTAAATCCCAGTGGTCTCACTGGTCTCTGAACAGCAGGAGGTAAATCCCAGTGGTCTCACTGGTCTCTGAACAGCAGGAGGTAAATCCCAGTGGTCTCACTGGTCTCTGAACAGCAGGAGGTAAATCCCAGTGGTCTCACTGGTCTCTGAACAGCAGGAGGTAAATCCCAGTGGTCTCACTGGTCTCTGAACAGCAGGAGGTAAATCCCAGTGGTCTCACTGGTCTCTGAACAGCAGGAGGTGGCTTCAGAGGATGCTTCAAAGACTCCTGCAACTCGTTGGGCCCAAAGGCCTCGACACCTTTGCCTTCACACCTTAGTGCTAATTGAAGTTATATCTGGTCTGTCCTAGCAAGCCTGGGAGCCTTAACTCAGCTATCAGTACCCATAAAATAAAATATATCACTGTAATGTACTTTCTTTTTCTTCTTGGCTTTCAAAATAGCATCAGACCAAACACTACTCACTCAGTTCCAGGTTGGATGGTGTCCTCAGGTCTCTGCTGGTTGTTTGCTAGAGCACCCTCTGTATAGCTTGGAAACAGGAAAACCTTGGTAGCAGTAACCTATCCGGTTAATTTTGGCCATAATTAGGTTGTAGGTTTGGAGTTTTGATCTGGAGCGAAGGCCATGCTGTGGAGGGTAGCATCTATGGAGTCCCTCATGGACGCTGCGGAGACTAACCTGAGTCCTGTCTCCCCTTCTGAGGTGAGGCCTAGAGTTGTACAGCTGGGGGTCCTTGGCCCTCCGCTCTGCTGCCCTCCTCCTCCCTCACCGTTACCACAACCTCTGAGATTATGTGCAGTGCCTTTGCCGGAACACTAGAGGGCGCCGGTGGCTCATCAGTTACACTTCCTGTGCCAGTTTCCGGCTCGGCATCACTGGAGTTTTCCTTGCCCTTCTCGCCGTGCCCAGGTCTCCGGAGGGTCCTCCGATTCGTGCTGCGTCGTGATTGGTTGCAGTGCAGAGTGCGCCTGCGTTGCCATTGGCTCAGGGATTGTTGGGCCTCGGTGCTGAGCTGGCGCGTGGCGAGACGAGGGCGGAAGCTGCTGATGTAGAAGAGAGAGGCGTACAGGGACGTCAAGTAGTAACCTCCTGCAAAATAGAGAGACAGACACAGAGGTAGAGAGAGAGAGAAACAGTGATCGAAAGAGGGTTACTACTGTATAAGGTTGGTCCGTGTACACATGAGTGTCCGTGTACACATACAGTATCAGTCAAAAGTTTGGACACACCTAGTCATTCAAGGGCTTTTCTTATTTTTTAAAACTATTTTCTACATTATAGAATAATAGTGAAGACATCAAAACTATGAAATAACATATATGGAATCATGTAGTAACCAAAAAAGTGATCAAATCTCATAATTGAGAATCTTCAAAGTAGACACCCTTTGCTTTGATGACAGCTTTGCACACTCCAGGCATTCTCTCAACCAGTTTCATGAGGTAGTCACCTGGAATGCATTTCAATTAACAGTTGTACCTTGTTAAAAGTTCATTTGTGGAATTTATTACCTTCTTAATGAGCTTGAGCCAATCAGTTGTGTTGTAGGGGTTGTAAGGTAGGGGTGGTATACAGAAGACGGCCCTATTTGGTAAAAGACCATGACCATATTATGGCAAGAACAGCTCAAGTAAGCAAATAGAAATGACAGTCCATCATTACTTTAAAACATGAAGGTCAGTCAATCCGGAAAATGTCAAGAAGTTTCAAAGTTTCTTCAAGTGCGGTCGCAAAAACCATCAAGCGCTATGATGAAACTGGCTCTCCTGAGGACCGTCACAGGAAAGGAAGACCCAGAGTCACTCTGCTGCAGAGGACAAGTTCATTATAGTTACCAGCCTCAGAAATTGCAGCCCAATTAAATGCTTCACAGAGTTCAAGTAACAGACACAACTCAACATCAACTGCTCAGAAGAGACTGCGTGAAACAGGCCGTCATGGTTGAATTGCTGCAAAGGAACCACTACTAAAGGACACCAATAAGAAGAAGAGACTGGCTTGGGCCAAGAAACACGAGCAATGGACATTAGACCGGTGGAAATCTGTCCTTAGGTCTGATGAGTCCAAATGTGACATTTTTGGTTCTAAACGCTGTGTCTTTGTGAGATGCAGAGTAGGAGAACGGATGATCTCTGCATGTGTGGGTTCCACCATGAAGCATGGAGGAGGAGGTGTGATGGTGCATGTGATTTATTTAGAATTCAAGGCACACTTAACCAGCATGGCTCCCACGGCATTCTGCAGCGTTAAGCCATCCCATCTGGTTTGCGCTTAGTGGGACTAACATTTGTTTTTCAACAGGACAATTGTCCAACACACCTCCAGGCTGTGTAAGGGCTATTTGACCAAGAAGGAGAGTGATGGAGTGCTGCATCAGATGACCTGGCCTCCGCAATCACCCGACCTCAACCCAGTTGAGATGGTTTTGGGTGAGTTGGACCGCAGACGGAAGGAAAAGCTGCCAACAAGTTCTCAGCATATGTGGGAACTCCTTCAAGACTGTTGGAAAGGCATTCCAGGTGAAGCTGGTTGAGATAATGCCAAGTGTGTGCAAAGCTGTCACCAAGGCAAAGGGTAGCTACTTTGAAGAATCTAAAATCTAAAATATATTTTGATTTTTTTAACACTATTTTGGTTACTACATGATTCCATATGTGTTATTTATTCCATAGTTTTAATGTCTTCACTATTATTCGACAATGTAGAAAATAGTTCAAATAAAGAAAAACCCTTGAATGAGTAGGTGTGTCCAAACTTTTCACAGGTGCTGTACATGTTTCTGTGGGTCTGCGTGATAAGTTTGTATAATTTGTACCCTCTCCCTGCAGCTGTGTGGGGTCCAGTAGCTCCATCATGTAGTCAGTGTCCAGCTGCAGAGTGACCACATCACCACGCAGAAGCACCCAGGTCAGACAGGGCAAGAAGTCATCAGCCCCATACACCACACCTGAGACAGATGTGAGGAGGGAGTCAAAGGTTAAAGAACTCCAAACATTATCCTTAATAGAGTGTATGGTGAATTTCACCATAACTAAAGAAAGAGAGAGACATACACTAACCCTAACCAACCCCATTTACTCCACATACCGAGGCTGAGGAGGTGTACCCTGCACCACCCACCTGGGTTGGCATTGGCCGTCATGCTGTGGTAGATGGTCTTGCAGACCTTGAGCAGGATATGGACCTTCCTGCTGGGGGAGTAGGACTTGTGCATGGCTGACCACCTCTGCTGGATCTTCTCCAGGGTGACAGGGTCAGGGACCCCCGCCCCAGGCGTCCCTTCCAGCTCCTCCACCCCCCGGCCCTCCAGGAGCCGCTGGTTCTCCCTCAGCTTCCGCAGGCTACCGTCGTGGTCCCGACAGCTCTGGAGGCAGGTGTACAGGTGGGTGTTCACAGGCTTTAGGGCCACCTTATGTAGGGAGCGCTCCAGTATGGCATCTAATGTGGATAGAGGACAGAGAGAAGGAGAAAATGGATGATAAGGAGAGACTGAGGTGTTAGAAACCAACTCTGGAATATTATGTAGTTGAGTATTCGTCCGTCTTGGCTTTGTGGTGGATAGTGAACTAAAGCAGTTTTGTTTTGTATAATAGTAGTGATATTCTGTTTTCTAACACTCACCCAGCTCCCAGTCTGTTGTGTCGGCCATACTGTCTATGAAGATGTGTATCTCAGGACAGTCCAGCAGTGTCTCTCTCAGGGCAGTGAGAGCCGTACGCACCTCCTGAAGCAGGTCCGCACCTGTCATGTCAGGGATAAACCCAGCCCCCAGGGTCATCTCAACGAATCCCATCACTGCCTCGGCAAACACTCCGTCCCTCCGCTTGCTGAGCTCCTGCACCCGCTTGGTCAGCCTCTTCTGTGAACGCCCCAGCCCACCAATGGCGAGGCCCACAACCGAGAGGCGGTGCATCACCTTGTCGGCCAACCGATGCGAGGGGTGGGGGGAGTGGGAGGGATTAGTGACCGACTCCGGCTCCTCCTGGACGCTGTTGATTGACAGCGAGTCTAGCTCCGGGGAAGGTGGGTGGAGGAGGGAGAGGGATGGTGGTTGGGAAAGCCATACATTGTCCTCAATCCAGGACACCCTCTGAGGCGACTGAGGGGCAGGGCTGAACAGGGGCTTGGGGTCTGAGGGGGGCATGGTAGTGCGGTCCTGGCTCCCTGTTCTGTGGAGTGACTCAATGGAAGCATCCCTACTGGGGCTCCTCAAAACCACCTCCTCTTTAGGGGTGGGGGGAGACGGAACAGCCTGGACTACAGGAGACCCTATAGACAAGATTAAACATACAGTGCATTTGGAAAGTATTCAGACCCTTCATTTTTCCAAATGTTGTTAAGTTAGCCTTATTCTAAAATGGATCAAATATATATTTTCCCTCAATCTACACACAATACCCCATAATGACAAAGCGAAATACATTTTTGCAAATGTATATGAATATTTTTAAAAATGATTTACATAAGTATTCACACCCTTTGCTATGATATTTGAAATTGAGCTCAAGTGCATCCTGTTTCCATTGATCATCCTTGAGATGTTTCTACAACTTGATTGGAGTCCACCTGTGGAAAATTAAATTGATTGGACATGATTTGGAAAGGCACACATCTGTCTATATAAGGTCCCACAGTTGACAGTGCATGTTAAAGAAAAGGACTTGTTCATAGAGCTCCGAGACAGGATTGTGTCAAGGCACAGATCTGGGGAAGGGTATCCCAAAAAATTCTGCAGCACTGAAGGTCCCCAAGAACGCAATGGCCTCCATCATACTTAAATTGAAGAAGTTTGGGACCACCAAGACTCTTCCTAGAGCTGGCTGCCTGGCCAAACTGAGCATTTGGGGGAGAAGGGCCTTGGTCAGGGAGGTGACCAACAACCCGTTGGTCACTCTGACAGAGCTCCAGAGTTCCTCTGTTTAGATAGGAGAACCTTCCAGAAAGACAACCATCTCTGTAGCACTCCTCCAATTAGGCCTTTATAGTAGAGTGGCCAGACGGAAGCCATTCCTCAGTAAAAGGCACATGACAGCCCGCTTGGAGTTTGGTAAAAGGCACCTAAAGGACTCTCAGACCATGAGAAACAAGATTCTCTGGTCCGATGAAACCAAAATGGAACTCTTTGGCCTGAGTGCCAACCGTCACTGTAGGGCACCATCCCTTCAGTGAAGCATGGTGGTGGCAGCATCATGCTGTGGGGATATTTGTCAGTGGTAGAGACTGGGAGACTAGTCAGGATTGAGGCAAAGATGAACAGAGCAAAGTACTCAGGACCTCAGACTGGGGCAAAGGTTCACTTTCCAACAGGACAACGACCCTATGCACACAGCCAAGACAACGCAGGAGTGGCTTTGGGACAAGTCTCTGAATGTCTGTGAGTGGCCCAGCCAGAGCCCGGACTTAAACGCGATCGAACATCTCTGGAGAGACGTGAAAATTGCTGTGCAGCGACATTCCCCATCCAACCTGACAGAGCTTGAGAGGATCTGCAGAGAAGAATGGGAGAAACTCCCCAAATACAGGTGTGCCAAGCTTGTAGCATCATACCCAAGAAGAATCGGCTATAATCACTGCCAAAGGTGCTTCAACAAAGTACTGAGTAAAGGGTCTGAATACTTATGTTAATGTGATATCAGTTTTATTTCTTTAAAAAATAAAATAATGTTTTTGCTTTGTCATTATTGGGGTATTGTGTGTAGATTGATGAGGAAATTAAAAACAATTTAATACATTTTAGAACAAGGCTGTAAAGTAACAAAATGTGGAAAAAGTCAAGGGGTCTGAATACTTTCCGAATGCGCTGTATCAGTTAGTCGTTGGTTGATTTTGGTTTTGGCATAATGGCTAGTGAGCTCTAAGATGTCTCATTGGCATACTGAGAGAAGATTAATGAGGTGACATTTTCCCACAGACAGGATGGACATGGATAATAAAACACCTTTAAGGTCCAATGCAGTCGTTTAAAATATATATATTATTTTTTTATATCAAATCATTTCAGCTCTTACACTAAAAGGGCATCATCATCATTTTCACAATTTCTCAGAATTATTCCAACCTCGTAGTGAGGAAATAATGATAAAACTAAGGAAATCATGTTTTTTACCACACTGGGCCTTTAACAGCAAAAGCACTTTACCTGGATTATTAGGACTAGAGTTGCAGGGCTCCTGCTCCAATGAGATAGATCTCTTAGTAAGAAGATCCGCCCCTGGCCAAGGTATGGTACTCAGTCGTCTCTCACGCTTATAATTGGATGGCCGATTAACTCGCTGTGGGCTGGTTGGTTGATGCGTCAGCCAGTGATCGCCATGCTCATGGAGATACAGTGGGTTGATGATGGACAGAGCACCATTGGCTGCTGTCAGCTATTGAACAGAAGACACACTTGAGAAGGAGCTTGACTGTGTATTTAAAAGACACGAGGATCTTCCCGAAAATGTTAAATTATCATTGGAGAATGATTTGAACTTGATACAATATAATGGTTACAGTATTAAAGTTTGTTTTTTATCTCAATATCAAATTATTTCTGGGTAAGAAATAAATACCTTACTGTAGTGGTCAAAAATAAACAAAAATAGCTTTATAGCAAAATAATCTTTCTTAATCAATCATTTTACTAGGATTGTCTGGGAGAGGACTGAGTGTGAGGGGAAGGGCACCAAAGTGGAGGACGGGCCTAATGGGAGAGAGGTTATTGGCAGAGAGGTTTAGAACTCTCTTTGTCATTGGTCTATTACACCTTGTACCGCCTGGTGATGTCATCAGGCAAGCCAAAACTCCACCCATGCACCCATTCATCCTGTGTATGCGAGCCAGAAACTATCAGGAAATAACACTAACCACGTTTCCTTCCACAGTTTTAAAGAAATCACGACAGCTGTGATGGAGACAGGAAGTTTCCATCAACTTTTAAAATGCAGAGATCATTTCCTCTTTCGACATTTGTGTCTGTAAAATCATTTATGCGAGAAATGGCGGT